>NC_091443.1:35196691-35520568 GCF_964237555.1 Oryctolagus cuniculus
TCAGAGGAGCAAGGGTATTTTAACATGGTGATCAATGACAAGAGTAGAGCAGAAATTTATCTGCTTTTCTGTTTCCCAGACAAAAGGCATAATCTCTACTATCTCTTCCATCTGCTGGTTCACTCTTCAAATGAGTACAGTGACCAGGGCTGGGCCAAGTTGAAGCCAGGATCCAGGACCTTCATCTGGGTCTCCCAAGAGAGTGGCAGGGGCTCAAACACTTGGGCCACCAGCTGCTGCTTTCTTAGGCATGTTAGCAGGGAGCTAGATTAGAAGTGGAGCAGCCAGGACTTGAACTGATGCCCAGATGTGATGCTGACTTTGTAGGCAGCGGCTTAACCCCATAAGCTACAATGCTGACCCCTGATGTTGACATTTTAAAAAAATAGAACTGAATTAAATTTTCAGGGTTTATTTTGCTTCTCAGTGATATAATATAAAGAAATTGAGAAAGTATTGTCAATCTGTTAGGAAGTTTTCAGAAACTCTGGTACCTTGTGATATTACAAATGATAAGCTAGGGTAAAAATATGCACATTAGCAGCAAATTTGAAAGCTTGAATAGCTGTTCTCTTAGCACTTTTTAGAGTTGCTGGCGCATGTTTTGTGGAAAGTGTTTGGCAGATTACCTCAGACAACCTAGGGAGTCTGCTTCTGTTATCATTCATTAATTGGATACTGAAAGTGTTTGATTTCATCCAGAAAGTCCTCTTCCTAAGGATAAAAATAAAGCATAATAAACATTTGCATAATTTTATGTTTTAGGTTATTTCAGAATCAGTTACACAAATGGACAATCTTTAAAGACCATGAACAAGGCCGGCGCCGCAGCTCACTAGGCTAATCCTCCGCCTAGCGGCGCCGGCACACCGGGTTCTAGTCCCGGTCGGGGCGCCGGATTCTGTCCCGGTTGCCCCTCTTCCAGGCCAGCTCTCTGCTGTGGCCAGGGAGTGCAGTGGAGGATGGCCCAGGTGCTTGGGCCCTGCACCCCATGGGAGACCAGGAAAAGCACCTGGCTCCTGGCTCCTGCCATCGGATCAGCGTGGTGCGCCGGCCGCAGCGCGCCGGCCGCGGCGCGCCGGCCACGGCAGCCATTGGAGGGTGAACCAACGGCAAAAGGAAGACCTTTCTCTCTGTCTCTCTCTCTCACTGTCCACTCTGCCTGTCAAAAAAATAAAAAATAAAAATAAAAAAATAAAGACCATGAACAAGACTAAGTGATGTTTCTATGGAAATTTTGGATGGAAAGATTGAATAAGCAGGAAAGATTCTTATTGTCCTGTTATTGATGCAAGCAAATATGTTAGAATTATTTGATGCATCTGTGAGAAATACGATTTTGAGGGATGAGATTGAAGTAGATCATGAGCAAAAAAGTTGAGATGAGTTCAGTGCTTGAAATGTGCCATAATTGTCCTAGAGAAGTGAAATGGCATTCCATATTCAACTTTAAATTCTGAATATTACTTGAATTTCAATTTGTCATCTTGTCTACTTTGGAAAAATCATTATACTGTACCTCAAATACTGTATTTTTATCATTTATAGACAAGGGAGTTGTTAGCTTATTAAAAGTCAGACTCTAGTCTAAAACATATAAAACATTATGAAGAGTTATTCTTTCTGTTCTGTTCTCTGACATTCACAAAGGAACATGGTCCAGGGTCTAAGGTGCATGGGATTTTGAAAATTCACTAAGAATCTTGATTAAATAGATTATCTGAGAAGCCATTACAGGCACAAAGCTTTGTTAACTATTCCTTAACTTTTGAACGTCAGGAAAATTAAAGACTAATATTTACAAGCAAAAATAACTTAAATTAAAGAATTAAATATTTACCACTATTGTCTGTTGTTTTTCACAATTGTAGCAGTCATAGTGACATTGTTTTGATTCGTTGTTTTTCATTTTATTTTGTCTGTATTTCTTTATGTTTCTCTCAGGGCTCAAACATTTGTTCTTAAAAGCAACCGCTTCACTTAGGAATAAAGAAAGGAGGCAATCTTTCTATTTGATATATTTCTACTTTCAGTTCATTGTTTTGTTTCTCCATTACTCAGTGATAAGACTCATACATAATCTGGAACTGCAGTTAAGGCTTGACTTGAAGACTCGATGTACTAGTGAAGAAATGCTAATAACTAATGCCAATTCTTTTTTGAAATTATTTATTTGATGTGGTAAAGACAGAGAAAGGGGGAATGGGGTGGGGGGGGGGGCAATGGGGAGAGAGAGAGAGAATATTTCCATCAACTGGTACACTCCACAAATGCCCACAACACCTGAGGCTGGGCAGGGGTTGAAGCCAGGATCTGAAATTCAGTTTTGCTTTCCCACATGGGCGATAAGAATCCAAGTACTTTAGTCATTATTGCTCCCTTCCATGATCTGCATTAGCAAGAAGCTGGAGTCAGGAGCCAGAGCTGAGAGTCAAACTCAGGTACTCTGATGTGGGAATGGATGCCCTAATTGCTAAGCTAAACACAACTCCAAAATGGTAAATATTAACACGCTATATCATGTTCTATTTGTCTTAACAATAGCTGAATTTTTTTGAATGAGGTCAGTCTTGTTTTGAAGGACAGTGTTCCTTGCCAGTTTGTTTATCTGGTTAAAATTTAGGATTCTGGAACAGAAGGACTATATTTGGAAGGTGAAGAACATCACTCTTCTCCCAGAACCACAGGAAACACACTAAAACACTTATGCTATCAGCATATTGGATAGTGTCATACTTGTGGCATGCTGCTGAGAAAGCTACTAGCTTTTCTGATTGAACAAATTAAAATGAATTTAAAGTGCTGGTCTCTAGCCAACGATTTAAAAATAAATCAGAATTAATCTCAAAATATAAAATCTGATATTCACATGTGTCATAAGAGAATGATTAAATAGAGCCATTTGACTAAGAAGTGTTAAAGTCTAAAGGAATATGCTTTGGGGATGCTTTGAGATATGCTTTGGGAGTTATAGCAAAATATACCTAGAAATCAACTGCTCTGAAGGTTTCATTCACAAAAATCAGTGTACCCATGTATGAGTTAATTTAACAGAAGAAATTGCATGGCTTAGGAAATTATATTTTTTTTCTTTTTTTTTTCTTTTTTTTTAACTTTTATTTAATGAATATAAATTTCCAAAGTACGATTTATGGATTACAATGGCTTCCCCCACATACCGTCCCTCCCACCCACTACCCTCCCCTTTCCCACTCCCTCTCCCCTTCCATTCACATCAAGATTCATTTTCGATTATCTTAATATACAGAAGATCAGCTTAGTATACATTAAGTAAGGATTTCAACAGTTTGCTCCCACACAGAAACATAAAGTGAAAAATAATAGATGATTTTTTTTAAATGATGATGAAATCAGATCAGACCTATTGTCATGTTTAATCCCAGTGAGAGTCAAGTTGGGAGTTGATAATTTCTTTTTTTTTTTTTTTTAACAGAGGATCAGTTTAGTATACATTAAGTAAAGATTTCAACAGTTTGCACCCCCATAGAAACACAAAGTGAAATACATTGTTTGAGTACTCATTATAGCATTAAGTCTCAAAGTACAGCACATTAAGGACAGAGATCCTACATGAGGAGTAAGTGCACAGTGACTCCTGTTGTTGACTTTACCAATTGACACTCCTGTCTATGGCATCAGTAGTCTCCCTATGCTCCAGTCATGAGTTTCCAAGGCTATGGAAGCCCTCTGAGTTCTCCGACTCTTATCTTGTTTAGACAAGGTCATAGTCAAAGTGGAGGTTCTCTCCTCCCTTCAGAGAAAGGTACCTCCTTCTTTGAAGACCTGTTGTTTCCACTGGGATCTCCCTCACAGAGATCTTTTGCCAGAGTGTCTTGGCTTTCCATGCCTCAAATACTCTCATGGGCTTTTCAGCCAGATCCGAATGCCTTTAGGGCTGATTCTGAGGCCAGAGTGCTATTTAGGACATCTGCCATTCTATGAGTCTGCTGAGTATCTCACTTCCCATGTTGGATCACTCTCCCCTTTATTTATTCCATTGGTTAGTGTTAGCAGGTACTAGACTTGTTTATGTGCTCCCTTTGACTCTTAGTCCTTTCATTATGATCAATTGTGAACTGAAATTGATCACTTGGGATAGTGAGATGGCATTGGTACATGCGACCTTGATGGGATTGAATTGGAATCCCCTGGTATGTTTTTAACTCTACCATTTGGGGCAAGTCAGCTTGAGCATGTCCCAAATTATACATCTCTTCCCTCTCTTATTCCCACTCTTATGTTTAACAGGGATCACATTTCAGTAATTTTTAACACTTAAGAATAACTGTGTATTAATTACAGAATTAAACCAGTCATATTAAGTAGAACAGACAAAAAAAACTACTAAGAGGGATAATGTATTAAGTTGTTATTTGAATGAAAGATTCACAGAGGGAAAGACAGAGACAGAGACAGGGGCAGAGAGAGATCTGTTTGCTAATTCATCCCACAGATGGTTGTGATGGCGAGGCTGGGCCAGGATGAAGCCAGGAGCCTGAAACTCCCCCAGGTCTACCATGTGGGTGGCAGGGGATCTAGTACTTGGAAAATCTGCTGCTACCTTTCCAGGCAAATTAGCAGGGAGCTGGATTGGAACTGGAACAGCTGGGACTCAAGCCAGTGATCACATGAGACGTCAGAGTCACAGGGGACTGCTTCACTTACTACATCACAACACTGGTCCCTGGCCATTATAAAATTCTTAGTGAAATATTTTGTTGTCCTGCATTTCTATTTACTATGTTATATATCCCATCACTGTAGGCAAATTTGTTTAAAAAGAATTGTTTTGCTATCATTTGTGTTACCATTTCCCTATCAACATTGGCTAAGCAGGATACATGTTTTAAATGAATATGACAGCAGTCCCATATTTGGTACTAACTTTATAGCCCATCCCTAAAAAATTTTGCCTATCATTTTCTTTTTTTATTTTATTTTTTTGAAAGGCAGAGTTAGTGAGAGGGAGAGAGAGAGAGAGAGAGAGAGAGAGAGAGACAGAAAAGAATTCCTTCCATTGGTTCACCCCCCAAATGGCTGCTATGGCCAGCGTGCTGTGCTGATCCGAAACCAGCAGCCAGGTTCTCCCATGTGGGTGCAGGGCCTAAGCACTTGAGCCATCCTCCACTGCCTTCCCAGGCCACAGCAGAGAGCTGGACTAGAAGAGGAGCAACCGGGACAGAATCCGGCACCCCAACCGGGACTGGAACCCGGTGTGCTGGCGCCACAGGCGGAGGATTAGCCTAGTGAGCTGTGGCGCTGGCCAGCCTATCATTTGCAATAGACTCAGTTCTTCAAATTCTATGTGAATCTGTTGAACCCTCAACCTTTATTAAATTATATATTTTCTTTTATATTTTGGATAAGTTTTCAGCCAACAAATTTGGCGAATTCAGAAGTTCTTCCCTTTTCTATTTCTATATATCCAATCTACTTCCTATGAATCACCCATACTTGTCCCATTCATTTTCATTCTTGTTGCCATAATATTCACACATTTATGTTGTCATTTAGTTTTAGTCTGGTCTTCTAGGAAATATAGAAATTAGTACAAACCTATTTATTTGGAAAGTGAAGCCCCAGTACAGTGAAATGTGGAAAAGAGGAAATGAAACATAAAGGAGTGTGGAGCAATATAAAGTGATCCAGTATAGTGATCACGTTCTCCTCTTGATAAACTGAAAGACACAAAACATGTCTCTTGGCAGGTGAACACATTTGGCATTTCTTTATATATATGACACACTAAAAAATTGTACTTCAGATTAGCCCATGAAAGAGAAAAGAATGTATTTGCCTGGCTGCCTCCTATGCTTTGAGCTGTACTGGTCAAAGTTCACCTCACTGGGAGTTGATTTGCCCTCATTTTTGTGTGATATTGCCACTTAAGTGACCACACTAACCTGCCAGATTTCTTATTCTCCAATGTAGTGTTACATCTAGTCTCAGAGGTGGCAGAACCGAAAGGTTTATGTGTGGAGCTGTATGACTTGGCTGCAGAGTAGGCATTAAGGGGAAGACACAGACTTGCAGTGTAAAGGCTACTGGAAGCATTGTAATCTGAAAGTTGGGCAGAATGTTAGAAGGAATTAAATGGTCACAACAGAGATAATTCAGGAAAGTAGAACCACTATAATTATTATGGAAAGAGGCATTTACTATAGGATTACAGTCTTAGGTGGTTGCAGAGAGCTTTGGGAAGTAAAATCCCTTAGAGTTTGCTTGAGGATTAGAGAAAATACCTTCCATCAACCTGAATCACTAGTGAAGGAAGGCAAATTGGTGCTTTCAGGGGGATATGGGCAGTCAAGCATGTCACTTCTGGAATGAGAGTGGGAAGAGAAAAGCTCAATGGCATCTATTTCACTGTATCTGGTAGTGGGTCTGACTCCATTGTTGATTACCAGAGATGATAATATGCAAATGTTCTGAACATGGAATAGTGTAGGATGGACAAAAAACCAAAATATAAAATAATATTTCTGTATCTGTCTCTGTTAATACTATGGCTCTCAGACACTAATGTCTTCTGCTTCACTTCCATCTTTTAAGTATCCAGTAAATCTCTTTTTGACCAACTCTATCTATTGAATATAGTATAGATTGTACCAAGAAGTACATTAACCAAGCCCTAAAGTGTTATCCAAGCTGACACCTTAACTTATCTCAATCTACAAATGGTCGTTTCACTATTTAGCAGGGAAATGGACAAAATAATGAGACATAGACAACATAAGAGGCATAGAAACATAGGAAAGCACCCTGCAGAAAACAGCTCTAGATTTTTCAAGTCACAAAAAAATCTTCACATCAACTTTATTGATATAAATACAACATTTTCAAATTAAGACAACAGAAAAAATCATAGTTCCTTACTCATCTCTCTTACTTGCTCTTTTGCTGATTGTTTTAAAGATACATCTGATTGGGTAAGGTTCACAAATAATCTTCATGACTCAAGAGAAGTTGACTTTGGATTTTAATGACATCACAAAATAATTCCTCCGTAGAAGCACTTTAAAATTTTTTTGCCCAGCCAGGAAATAATTATGTTAGCTGTGTGACATTTTTTTAAGATTGATTATTTATATGAAAGGTAGAATTACAAAGAGAGAGTAAGCAAGCAATCTTCTATCTGTTGGTTCACTCCCCAAATGGTTTCAAAGGCCAGGGATGGGCCAGGCTGAAGTCAGGAGCCCAGAGCCTCTCCCAGGTCTCCCAAGTGAGTGCAGGGGTCCAAGCCTCCACTGCTTTCCCAAGTACATTAGCGGGCAGCGGGATTGGAATGGAAATGGAACAGACGGGACATGAACGGGCACCCAAATGGAATGCTGGTGCTGGAGGCCATGGCTTAACCTCACTGTGCCACAGCACTGGCCTTGGCTGTGTGGCATTTTTATAACTCTATGACCATCTTTAACCCAGCGGAGTGCAAAGTTTTCATGATGGGAAGAAAGTTACAATTTTCTGTTACAGAGAATGATGAGAGATGGTATAGACAACTGTTCCACATATTTCCAAACTTATGATCCAGGTTATGAGAGAAACCACTCAATATATTGAATATTGTATGTGTTATATCAAGAAGGACACTAACAAAATCCTGAAGTGTTACCTGCAAGCTGACACCTTAACATAACTAAATCTACAAATGGTCATTCCACTATTTAACAGGAAGATGGACAAAACAATGAGACACATGAATTCCATTCAAGCACATCAGTTTGTTAAAAAAATCCATTGCCTAAAAATAAGTAATGTTATTTGGTAAACAGAAGCAATAACATTGATAAATCTTCCGTCTCCTGATTCACTCCCCAGATGGTACAACAGCCAGGGTTGGGCCAGGCTGACACCTGGAGCCAGGAGCTTCTTCCTAGTCTTTCACATTTGTGCAAAAGCTTAAGCACTTGGGTTATCTTCTGCTGCTTTCCCTGGCACATTAGCAGAGAGCTGCATTGGAAGAAGAGCAGCTGGGACTTAAACAAGTGCCCATATGGGATGCCTATATAGCAGGCAGAGGCTTAATCTTCTACACCACCTGATGGCTCCTTAAACATTTCTTAATATTCTTGTCAACAATCTTCCAGCCTTCCTTGATAGCTTGTCTCAAAGCTAATGGCGCATCTTTCAGTTTGTTGTTGCTTCTTGTACTAGTATCTGCTTAGGTTATCTATGGTGCATGGCAAATTCATCCTAAAATTTACTTGATTAAACATCAGTTCTTGGAACTGGCACTGTGGTATAGTGGGCAAAGCCACTGTCTGTAGTGCTAGCATCCCATACGGGCACTGCTTCAAGTCCCACCTGCTCCACTCACAATCCAGCTCTCTGCTATGGCCTGGGAAAGCAGAAGAAGATGGCCCAAGTGCTTGGGCCCCTGCACCCACATGAGAGACCTGGAAGCATAGCTTCAGCCATTGCGACCAATTAGGGGAATGAACCAGCAGATGAAAGACCTCTCTCTCTCTCTCTCTTTCTCTCTCTCTCTCTCTGCCTCTCTGCCTCTCCTTCTCTCTCTGTGTAACTCTGACTTTCAAATAAATAAATAAATCTTTAAAAAAATCAATTCTTATTCCTCATGATTCTGCTTCTTGATTGACACCCAGCCTGCAGTTACCTTTCTCCATGGCATCATCATTTATTTCCATAGGCATCTGGAGTCTATACTGGGTTCTCTGGACTGCTCAACATAGTTGGCTACAGGCTGGAAACTTCTGCATGGATGTTAAGGACTGCACAGTTTTCCTGAGATTAATCTTTCTCTGTGGCTTGGACTTTTGAAAGCATGATGACTATTTTTAACATAGAAATTCTAAAAGAGGAAGATGGACTCTACAGCTCTTCTGAGTGCTATTGTTGGAAATTTTTTAATCAAACCAACTACACTTCATTTATCAAATATATTAATTTAAAAATAATTATTCATATTATCAAATATAATAATAGGATAACAAAGTAGGGGTAAGAATACAATGTTTGTGGATACCAGACATCTTGTGGCCTCCCTCCAAGGCCAATGCCAAGGAGAATACCCAAAGCATGAATATGAGAACGTTCCATACATTATGGATCATTTCTGAGGCTAAGCTTTCACAACATTTGTATCAATTATACACCATACTAGCATCCCAAAATGCTTCATCTTGAGTATTGCAGTATAAGTGTACTCATTTTTTTTATTTTCTACTCTCAGATTCTTCTAATAACTCTATCTAGAATGTTTTGAATAAGCACAGATCATAGTGATTTTCCCACTTCTCAATGTCTTTCATATGTTAAAAATTGTAATGACTCCTTAAGACTTTAAAATAAAGTTTATGCTTCATGTCTTCTGGCACTTTATGTATTTAACCCATGGTATAGGAGTGAGCAGATAGTCAGTGCTTAGTATTGTTCTGTAAGTGGGTGAATGGATGATAAACAAAGCATCATGTAATGCAAACTTCTCAGAATGGAAATTCCAATGTTCAAAACCAAGAATACATATGCATTTCCTCTACTGTGTTCAGAATAAGGGATATCCAGCAAGTTTGATATGTTCAGAGTTTGGTGAGAAAGACATATGTATGTAATAAGGAAAGGACCTTACAAAGAATGTATCAAAATACATTTGACATTACTATAAGAGAGATAAGGAAGAGCAGTTTGAAAGGTCTGGAAAAAGATAAGTATACATATCGATATATTTTTAAAGATTATGAGATTAAACTGAGAGAATGCTTCTTTATAAAATTAAAGATCAATAATGCATAGACTTGGGTGACTTATTTTACATCACATATTCATAAAAGAACTCATATACAATGTAAATATCAAATAGGTTGGGACCAACATTGTGCTATAGTGGGCTAAGCCACCATCTGCAGCACCAGCATCCGATATGGGCACTGGTTCTAGTCCAGCTTTTCCATTTCTAGTCCAACTCCCTGGGAAATCTGGGAAATGCACCTGGGAAAGCTGCAGAGGAAGGCCAAATGCTTAGGCCCCCACACCGTGGCATAACTGGAAGAAGCTCCTGGTATCAAACTAGCCCAGCTCCAGCCTCTGCAGCCATTTGGCGAGTGAGCTAGAAGAAGGAAGACTTTTCCTGTATCCCTCTTTCTTTCTGTAGCTCTACCTTTCAAATAAATAAATCCTAAAAAAAAATCAAGTGAGTTTTATCATATTTTGTGGTGTGTAAATAATAAAGTAAACCATATGGATATATTGTTTTCTGTTAATAACACAACATTATAATGACTTAATTGAACATTCTAATTAAAATGTTCTCCAATTACTTTTATAATAATTAAAATGATAAGATATTCACTTACTCTAATATTAAGGGAAAAAATAACTGGTATGAAGCAGATTCAAAAAACCTCCCTTTTTTTCCCTTTACAAAACTTTCATTTAATTTTTATCTAAAAACCAACTGACATAGGCAATTCATTTAACTTTTGATATCTACTTGTCCAGAACTATTAACCTACCTATTAGATATGTTGTAATATTAAGTCTACTTAATATACAGCAAAGGTCTCAATTATGTTGCAAATGAGATAATTGTTCAAATTATTTGAAAAGAAATTTTAAAGACTATTTAAATTCACATTTATTTTTTTATTTTTATTTTTTTTATTTATTTATTTTTTTTTTTGACAGTCAGAGTGGACAGTGAGAGAGAGAGACAGAGAGAAAGGTCTTCCTTTGCCGTTGGTTCACCCTCCAATGGCCGCCGCGGCCGGCGCGCTGCGGCCGGCGCACCACGCTGATCCGATGGCAGGAGCCAGGAGCCAGGTGCTTTTCCTGGTCTCCCATGGGGTGCAGGGCCCAAGCACCTGGGCCATCCTCCACTGCACTCCCTGGCCACAGCAGAGAGCTGGCCTGGAAGAGGGGCAACCGGGACAGAATCCGGCGCCCCGACCGGGACTAGAACCCGGTGTGCCAGCGCCGCAAGGCGGAGGATTAGCCCAGTGAGCCGCGGCGCCAGCCAAATTCACATTTAGTATGAAGCTTTACATGGGGTTGTATGATACAACAATCTATGCTGTTGAATTTTTTTAGTTATTTATAAAATATTCAATTTCTTTCAACAGAGTCCAGCAATGGCTTTGAGGTTCTGTAGAGACATGTAGACACACACACACACACACACACATATATATATACACACACATATGTGCATACATATATATAAAAAACTGAGAGGCACATATGTAGCATCTCTATACTTCTCCATGAAGTAACCTTTCACAATAGGCATCCTTTCATAATTTTCTTCTGTGCTACTCATAGAATCAGAAGAAGAAAGGACCCATCATCAAGGACACTTACATTGAAAGTAACTAGAATTCTTGCCATCGTGAGGGATCAGTGTAGAACACACCCTTCATATGATTCTATCAAAGGAGCAAGAGAAATGAAACAGCTATCTGTCTTCCCCATCTTAGTTGAATATTTAAACTACATTACCAGGTAGCACTTCAAGCCTGCTGTTTACAGAAAGCATGGGTTCATATTTTATCTAATGTCAGAGAAATCCCTCAGGCAGGTGAAACAGATGATGCTGGCTATAGAAACCAGGCTGACGTGTACTTTCTGGTAATCTCCAGGAGGCTGCAAATGGAGTTAATTCTGACATTGGCGAACATAAACAACTTTGGAGTCACCTGTTGAAAAGTGGTAGAGACTTCACCAAACTCATTACCAAACAACCACATAGAACCTTCACTCCAGCACTGTGGGTTTGACTAATAGACCAAGAACATATACTTGTTCAGGAGTGAAAACGAAGTTATTATAAGTCACAGCAACACATAGGAATATGTCTCTGGCATTTCTGTGTTTGTAAAGGACTCTGAAAGTACAGAATCATATCATCTCCTCTGTTTCAAATGCTTTATTTAAAATTATTCAAAAGTCATATTAAGCATTCTGTGACTTTCATTCTGCATTGCTTTTGAACAATGTGTAGTTTATCATCACATGATTTGCTTTCAATATGACAATTTCCTGCCTATTGACATGTTATAAGAATCAGGAGAATTTTAATTCTGACAATATCTTTGTTAATCACTAAGATGCCTAAAAGCTTCATCATCAGTCAATTAAATAGACTCTGCTCTATTTTCTAATGCTTCAGTCATTCCCTTTAAAATCAATTTAGCAAGAATTTTAAGTGCCTTTAAACATGTTAAGTATGAACAGGAAAATTGAGATCTGAAGATCTTAAAATATTGAGAAAGATCTGCAGTGATTTTTTTCTCCCATGGGTTTGTAGCTAAAGTACTCTGATTTGTTCCTTTCTTTTCAGTTTTTCTTTTTCTTTATTTTAAAAAGATTTATTTATTTATTTGAAAGGCAGAGTTATAGACAGAGGCAGAGAGAGAGGTCTTCCATCAGCTGGTTCATTCCCCAAATGGCCACAGGGCTGGAGCTCAGTGGATCTGAAGCTAGCAGCCTGGACTTTCTTCCGGGTCTCCCAATGGGAGTGGGGGCCTAGGCATTTGGGCCATCCTCCACTGCTTTCCCTGGCACATTAGCAGGGAGGCGGATGGGAAGTGGAGCAGCCAGGACTGGAATTGGCGCCCATACCCATATGCAGGGAGTGGTTGGATTTCCCTGCTATGCCACAGCACCAGCCCCCAGATTTTCTTGTACTCTGTCACAACAGGGCAATTTCAAGGCTGTTTTCTCCCTTTGAGTCTCTAATTTTCTGTAAACAAATTCAAATCTGAAACATCTTTATTTTTTATTGACTACCTTCATTATCTTCATAAGAACTGGCTGCTTTTTAAACTTAGAAACTCAGGTCAAAAGCTCATGCACACTCTACATTTGAAAAATCAAAAATGCCCTGTGGGATAGACATGGATATTTTGATTTATAAATGAAAACATCAAAGATAAGAGATACCTGTTTCCAAAGATTTCAAGCTTACTAATTGACAAGGCCAAGTTCAACTCAAAGTTTTATTAAATTGACACAATTGTTAGGTGTAACACTTATCTAAGGTTATTTTATAATAATAGCAAACTGGAAATAAAGAAAAATAAGTGTTATGTTTGTTGTTACTAGGTTATAGAAAGTTAAATCTGTTGTCATTAGTAATTTATTCTAAGAATATGTCTCTGCCTCAGGAAAATCACATACACATATTTGGCAGATTTCTCCTTGTTTTTATCTGAAAATCCTATTAATTTCAAATCTGTGGCATATTTGAGTAAAGTAAGAAAAAATAATTAATGTGGTACAACAACATTGTGTGGGATTAGCTCGTTACTGCCAAGATTTGAGCAGAACCCAGGAAAAAAGCATTGATCATCAGTGTTTCACAATTTCTTTCATCAGTCTAAATCACAGTCACATCTGGAATCTTTAATTGTGCCTCACAATTAGTTTAGCATACTGTAAGTGCCAATTAAAGAAGCTGGGAAAGGCAACCTGAGGATAAGTAATTTCATGAAATAATGTATTTCTCTTAAACTACTAATAGCACACACAATTAGTTATAGAATTACAGCTTTTCCATTCACAAATCACAATTTCAAAGGAGTTTTTTCTTCTCACTCATATTTAAGATAGCATTTTTTTTTTTTTTTGGCTAGGAGATATGTACAAAGATTTTAAGAAAGGATTTAGCTTTTCCTAGGAATTACAATAAATAGGCTTTCTGTCATAGAACATAATTCAGTAGTTTTACAATTTTAGTACACATCTGCCAATTGCAGTGCTTTGAAAAATTTTACATTTTAACATAACCATATATACTTTAATTCCATAACTGGGAAAGAGGAACTAGGAAACTATTTAAGTTTGTGGGTCTTATTCTAATAGGCTGATAGTGGAGAATCATTTGTGTTTGTTCTATGAACAAAAGGTCTGAAATCAAAATTATGAAGAGGTTGTCAGTGTATGTGGCCTCTTGTGAAGGGTACATCTAATACTTATGCCGTGGAGTTCTGAGGAGTCTGACATAAACTGTCGCTGGGAAACCTTTCCCTTGCTGGAAGCCTGGACCAGACAACACATATATCCATTCATCCTTTGCCAAGGTGTTTCCTCTTTGTCCCCCTCAAACTTATCTCCTCTTTTATGTAGTGCTGATATTTGGAAGGTCTGTAGGGGAGTGGTGCTTCCAGCTTGCCTACCACACAAAGGAAGGGCCACTCAACTCTCCAGCACCCACTGCAGAGAGGCATCATCACATTCAAGCCAAAGGTCCAAGTGCACTTGATAGTAAATATTAGTTTTCATGTATATAATCAAATAGCCTTTCATATAAGTGGTGTTATTCTGGCTATTTTAGCAATAATCCTAAATTGAAAAAAAGGACTGAATTAAATTATATTATAATCCTCTTACTTCTTATTTAAAATACATTTATTTTTATAAAGTGGACATTTTTTTAATTTTAAGCGAAAGAACTACTTAAATTGTAACCACCAGAGTTTATTCGATATACATTAGTATGGGCTTTGCATATGATTAGAGACTTTTACATCTTCATTTGATTGTCCACATTTATGTTTCATTTACTTCATCATGATTCACTGATCAAAGGAATCATTCAGTGATAACACTGTGAATGCTCATCAAGTTGGCTGTTAAATAATACAGATCAAAAATGCTTCAAAATGTCTTCAATGCATCTTTAACATAAATAATGCATTTTTCTGATAGAAGAACACTATGACTTATTCTTGAATTTTAGAAGTCATAGCAATATGGACAGTATTTTATCTAAAATGTGTTATGAGAAATAGCATTTATTCCATGCTGCTTATGAGAATTTCTTGAGTGCAACAAATCAAAAATAAAGATTAGTTATATTGTTACATATGTCAATTTATATCCAATTAACATAATTTTGGGCTAACATACTTTTTTTCACTTAGCATGTACTAGTCAACAGTTCAAAAATAACTACTTTTTAGAAGTTTTTTCTATTCTCTGCAAGAAATAAGAAGTATTTTCCAAAAAGAGCTGTTGGGTATTTAACTCCTCAGCATCCATATTGGGCAAAAAATAACACACTGCTTTTTTGATTTGTGGTCCAAATTTTTTTCAGCTCTTATTTTAAATAACTTCAAATTCACATGAGATTTCCAAGAAAAGCTCGAGTATCATACATATCACTGCATCTAGATTTATAAAAGTATATATTTGGCTTCTTCAGTCCCAAGAGTCTTATAAATATCATTGTGGATATTGATTTATATAAGCAAATGATCAAATTAGGAAATTCAAAAATGACACAATGTTATTACTTAACATTAAATCCATACTCAAATTTTATTTTTATTTTAAATGTAAGGTCCTGTTGGAAATTCACCTTCATCCTTTATCCAATCAATCTACCATCACAAACTTTGTTATGTAGTCTCTTCCATTTGCTTTTACTTAAGTCACTTTTTTAGTCTTTTCCTTTGATGATACTGAGCTATTTTGAAGAACACAGACAGTTGTCTGCAAAAGGAGCTTCAATTTGTCTTCTCCAATATTTTATGACTATACTCATATTAGAAATTTTTGGGAGCGCAACTGTATATATGTGAATATTTTTTTTGTTTTTTACCTTTTTTTTTAACTTTTATTTAATGAATATAAATTTCCAAAGTACGATTTATGGATTACAATGGCTTCCCCCACATACCGTCCCTCCAACCCCCTACCCTCCCCTTTCCCACTCCCTCTCCCCTTCCATTCACATCAAGATTCATTTTTGATTATCTTAATATACAGAAGATCAGCTTAGTATACATTAAGTAAGGATTTCAACAGTTTGCACCCCCATAGAAACACAAAGTGAAATATACTGTTTGAGTACTCGTTATAGCATTAAATCTCAATACACAGCACATTAAGGACAGAGATCCTACATGAGGAGTAAGTGCACAGTGACTCCTGTTGTTGACTTTACCAATTGACACTCCTGTCTATGGCATCAGTAGTCTCCCTATGCTCCAGTCATGAGTTTCCAAGGCTATGGAAGCCCCTGGAGTTCTCCGACTCTTATCTTGTTTAGACAAGGTCATAGTCAAAGTGGAGGTTCTCTCCTCCCTTCAGAGAAAGGTACCTCCTTCTTTGAAGACCTGTTGTTTCCACTGGGATCTCCCTCACAGAGATCTTTTGCCAGAGTGTCTTGGCTTTCCATGCCTGAAATACTCTCATGGGATTTTCAGCCAGATCGGAATGCCTTTAGGGCTGATTCTGAGGCCAGAGTGCTGTTTAGGACATCCACCATTCTATGAGTCTGCTGAGTATCTCGCTTCCCATGTTGGATCACTCTCCCCTTTATTTATTCTATCAGTTAGTATTAGCAAGTACTAGACTTGTTTATGTGCTTCCTTTGACTCTTAGTCCTTTCATTATGATCAATTGTGAACTGAAATTGATCACTTGGACTGGTGAGATGGCATTGGTACATGCGACCTTGATGGGATTAAATTGGAGATCCCTGGTATGTTTCTAGCTCTACCATTTGGGGCAAGTCAGCTTGAGCATGTCCCAAATTGTACATCTCTTCCCTCTCTTATCCCAACTCTTATGTTTAACAGGGATCACATTTCAGTTAAATTTCAACACTTAAGAATAACTGTGTATTAATTACGGAATTAAACCAGTCATATTAAGTAGAACAGACAAAAAAACTACTAAGAGGGATAATGTATTAAGTTGTTCATTAACAGTCAGGGCTATGCTGATCAAGTCACCATTTCTCATAGTGTCCATTTCACTTCAGGAGGTTTCCTTTTTGGTGTTCAGTCAGTTGTCACCCATCAGGGAGAACATATGGTATTTGTCCCTTTGGGACTGGCTTATTTCACTCAGCATGATGTGTTCCAGATTCCTCCATTTTGTTGCAAATGACTGGATTTTGTTGTTTCTTACTGCAGTATAGTATTCTAAAGAGTACATGTTCCCATAATTTCTTTATCCAGTCTACTGTTGATGGGCATTTAGGTTGGTTCCAGGTCTTGGCTATTGTGAATTGTGCTGCGATAAACATTAGGGTGCAGACCGCTTTTTTGTTTGCCAATTTAAATTCCTTTGGGTAAATTCCAAGGAGTGGGATGGCTGGGTCGAACAGTAGGGCTATATTCAGGTTTCTGAGGAATCTCCAGACTGACTTCCATAGTGGCTTGACCAGTTTGCCTTCCCACCAACAGTGGGTTAGTGTCCCTATTTCCCCACATACTCGCCAGCATCTGTTGTTGGAAGATTTCTGCATGTGAGCCATTCTAATCGGAGTGAGGTGAAACCTCATTGTGGTTTTGATTTGCATTTCCCTGATTGCTAATGACCTTGAACATTTTTTCATGTGCCTGTTGGCCATTTGGATTTCCTCTTATGAAAAATGTCTATTGAGGTCCTTGGCCCATCTCTTAAGTGGGTTGTTGGTTTTGATCTTGTGGAGTTTCTTGATTTGTTTGTAGATTCTGGTTATTAACCCTTTATCTGTTGCATAGTTTGCAAATATTTTTTCCCATTCTGTCGGTTGTCTCTTTACTCTCCTGACTGTTTCTTTTGCAGTACAGAAACTTCTCAATTTGATGCAATCCCAATAGTTGATTTTGGCTTTGACTGCCTGTGCCTCCCGGGTCTTTTCCAGAAATTCTTTGCCTGTGCCAATATCTTGAAGGGTTTCTCCAATGTTCTCTAGTAACTTGATGGTGTCAGGTCGTAGATTTAGGTCTTTAATCCATGTTGAGTGGATTTTTGTGTAAGGGGTAAGGTAGGGGTCTTGCTTCATGATTCTGCACGTGGAAATCCAATTTTCCCAGCACCATTTATTGAATAGACTGTCCTTGCTCCAGGAATTAGTTTTAGATCCTTGATCAAATATAAGTTGGCTGTAGATGTTTGGGTTGATTTCTGGTGTTTCAATTCTGTTCCATTGGTCTATCCATCTGTTTCGGTACCAGTACCATGCTGTTTTGATTAGAACTGCCCTGTAGTATGTCCTGAAATCTGGTATTGTGATGCCTCCGGCTTTGTTTTTGTTGTACAAGATTGCTTTAGCTATTCGAGGTCTCTTGTGCCTCCATATAAATTTAGGCAACATTTTTTTCCAGATCTGAGAAGAAGGTCTTAGGTATCTTGATTGGTATTGCATTGAATCTGTAAATTGCTTTTGGGAGAATGGACATTTTGATGATATTGATTCTTCCAATCCATGAGCATGGAAGATTTTTTTCCATTTCTTGGTATCCTCTTCTATTTCTTTCTTTAAGATTTTGTAATTTTCATCGTAGAGATCTTTAACGTCCTTGGTTAAGTTTATTCCAAGGTATTTGATTGTTTTTGTAGCTATTGTGAATGGGATTGATCTTAGAAGTTCTTCCTCAGCCATGGCATTGCCTGTGTATGCAAAGGCTGTTGATTTTTGTGCATTGATTTTATACCCTGCTACTTTGCCAAAATCTTCTATGAGTTCCAATAGTCTCTTAGTAGAGTTCTTTGGGTCCCCTAAATAAAGAATCATGTCATCTGCAAAGAGGGATAGTTTGAGTTCTTCCTTCCCAATTTGTATCCCTTTAATTTCTTTTTCTTTCCTAATAGCTCTGGCTAGAACCTCCAGAACTATATTGAATAGCAGTGGTGAGAGTGGGCATCCCTGTCTGGTACCAGATCTCAGTGGAAATGCTTCCAACTTTTCCCCATTCAATAGGATGTTGGCCGTGGGTTTTTCATAGATTGCTTTGATTCTATTGAGGAATGTTTCTTCCAAACCCAGTTTGCTTAGAGTTTTCATCAAAAACGGGTGTTGTATTTTATCAAATGCTTTCTCGGCATCTATTGAGATAATCATATGGTTTTTCTTCTGCAGTCTGTTAATGTGGTGTATCACAATGATTAATTTGTGAACACTGAACAATCCCTGCATACCACGGATAAATCCCACTTGGTCTGGGTGGATGATCTTTCTGATGTGTTGTTGCATTCTATTGGCCAGAATTTTATTGAGGATTTTTGCATCTATGTTCATCAGGGATATTGGTCTGTAATTCTCTTTCAGTGCTGCATCGTTTTCTGGCTTAGGAATTAAGGTGATGCTGGCTTCATAGAAAGAATTTGGGAGGATTCCCTCTTCTTCGATTGTTCTGAATAGTTTGAGAAGAATTGGAGTTAGTTCTTCTTTAAATGTCTGGTAGAATTCAGCAGTGAATCCATCTGGTCCTGGGCTTTTCTTTGTTGGGAGGGCCTTTATTACTGTTTCAATTTCTGTCTCAGTTATGGGTCTGTTTAGGTTTTCGATGTCTTCCTGGTTCAATTTAGGTAGGTTGCATGTGTCCAGGAATCTCTCCATTTCTGATTGGTTTCCCCGTTTGCTGGCATACAAGTCCTTGTAGTAATTTCTGATGATTCTTTTTATTTCTGTGGTGTCTGTTGTTACGTTTCCTTTTTCATCTCTGATTTTATTGATGTGGGTCTTTTCTCTTCTTTTTTTAGTTAGTTGGGCCAATGGGGTGTCAATTTTGTTTATTTTTTCAAAAAACCAGCTCCTTGTTTGGCTGATTTTTTGTAATATTTTTCTTGATTCAATCCTGTTAATTTCTTCTCTGATTTTAATTATTTCTCTTCTCCTACTAGATTTGGGTCTGGTTTGCTGTAGGTTTTCTAGATCCTTGAGGTGAATTGAAAGCTCCTCTATTTGGTGCCTTTCCAATTTCTTGATGTAGGCACCTATTGATATAAACTTTCCTCTTAACACTGCTTTTGCTGCATCCCATAAGTTTTGGTATGTTGTGCTGTTATCCTCATTTACTTCCAGAAAGTTTTTGATTTCTCTTTTGATTTCTTCTATGACCCATTGTTCATTCAGGAGCATGTTGTTCAATCTCCATGTGTTTGCGTATGCTCTAGGGATTCCTGAGTTGCTAATTTCCAACTTCATTTCTTCATGGTGTGAGAAGCTGCATGGTATGATTCTAATTCTTTTGAATTTGCTGAGACTTGCTTTATGGCCTAGTATGTGGTCAATCCTAGAGAAGGTTCCATGTACTGCTGAGAAGAATGTAAAATCTTTAGCTGTAGGATTGAAAGTTCTGTAGATATCTGTTAGATCCATTTGGGCTATAGTGTCGTTTAAATCTACTGTATCCTTGTTGATCTTCTGTCCTATTGATCTGTCTATTTCTGAGAGTGGAGTATTGAAGTCCCCCAGTACTATTGTATTGGGGTCTAAGTCTCCCTTTAAGTCTGTTAACAAATCTTTTAGATAAACCGGTGCCCTGTAGTTAGGTGCATATACATTGATAATTGTTATATCTTCTTGTTGTATTGATCCCTTAATCATGATATAGTGCCCCTCTTTGTCTCTCTTAACAGTTTTTGTGGTAAAGTTTATGTTGTCCGATATTAAGATGGCTACGCCTGCTCTTTTTTCATTTCTGTTGGCATGGTATATCTTTTTCCAGCCTTTCACTTTCAGTCTGTATGGATCTTTGTTGGAAATTTGTGTTTCTTGTAAGCAGCTAATAGATGGGTTTTGTTCCTTAACCCAATCAGCCAATGGGTGTCTTTTAACCGGACAGTTCAGGCCGTTAACATTCAATGTGACTAATCATAAGTGGTAACTTTGCCCTGCCATTTGCCAAAGATAAGTTCTAATATATGCTTTGAATTCCCTGTGATCTTTTGCTGTGAGGTTTCCTTCCTTTATCTTCTTTCATATTGATGACCGTGTTTCTGTGTTTCTGTGTGTAACACATCTTTAAGCATCTGTTGCAGGGCTGGATGAGTGGCAACAAATTCTTTCAATTTCTCTTTGCTATGAAAAGTCTTTATTTCACCTTCATTCACAAATGATAGCTTTGCAGGATATAATATTCTGGGCTGGCAGTTGTTCTCTCTTAGTACCTGGGCTATATCTCGCCATTCCCTCCTAGCTTGTAGAGTTTCTGATGAGAAGTCAGCTGTGAGTCTGATTGGAGATCCTCTGAGAGTAATCTGACGTTTCTCTCTTGCACATTTTAGAATCCTTTCTTTATGTTTCACTGTGGAGAGTTTAATTACAACGTGTCGTGGTGAGGATCTCTTTTGGTCGTGTTTATTAGGGGTTCTGTGAGCTTCCTGTACTAGGATGTCTCTGTCCTTCTCCAAACCTGGGAAATTTTCCGCTAATATCTCACTAAAAAGACCTTCTAATCCTTTCTCCCTCTCCATGCCTTCAGGAACTCCTAGAACCCGAATGTTGGGTTTTTTAATAGTATCCTGCAGATTCCTGACAATATGTTTTAGATTTCTAATTTCCTCTTCTTTTCTTTGGTCTGACTGTATCCTTTCCTGTTCTCTGTCTTCTAAGTCTGATATTCTCTCTTCTGCTTCACCCATTCTGTTTGTAAGGCTCTCTATTGTGTTTTTCATTTGATCTATTGAATTCTTCACTTCAGTCACTATCACAGTTTCCTGTTGTACTAGTTGTTTCATTTCATTTTGATTCCTCCTTAATATTTCATTTTCACGAGAGAGATTTTCTATCTTGTCCATTAAGGATTTGTGTAGTTCCAGAATTTGTTTTTGAGAACTTCTTAATGTTCTTATCAATTTTTTGAGATCTGCTTCTTGCATTTCTTCTATGTCATCATCTTCATAATCTTGAATTGGGGTGTCTTTTTTATTTGAGGGTGTCATGGTGACTTCCTTGTTTTTATTACCTCGGTTTTTGCGTTTGTTATTTGGCATATTGGAGATATTTGGTTTCTTCACTGTGGTGCTTTTTCTTGTTATACTATGACTCTAGATTAAGCGGACTGTTTTTGATGGAGCCTTAGGGCTTGAGATGGGTGTGGCCTGAGAGCTCTGTTTGGTGTGCCAAAGGTGACACTCCCAGGTTAGGCATGGTAAATCTCTCTCTCTCTCTCTTTCTTTCTTTTTTTGATTCAAAAGGGAAGTAATTCTGCACAGCTGAACGAAGTTGGAGGTAGTAGCAGGCAAATGACATACCCACAGGAGCCAGAGATCGGAAGCTCTTTCCCAAGGACCACACAGGGAATCTGTTTGGCCCTCAGAGTGGGCTCAAAGTCTCCTTCAGTCTCCCTCTGGGTTGCCAAAGTTACGGAATTGTAGTGTCTCTGGAGAGTGCTCACGTGAATTCCATGAGTTCTCTCCCCTACCGTCTCTTTTTTCACAGTCTCAGTTCAGTAGCACCACAAATTTACTAGGTCCTAATCTCCTGTTAATTCGCCCCGCCCACAGTCAGGTTTTTCTGCTAGGCTCAGGGCCGATGCAGACCTGAGGTCACTCTGCTTATGACGTATGTCCAAGATGGCACCTGCTCTTTGTCTTGCTCACCCTTGAGAGGTGAACGGAGAGAGAGAAACCCGTGTCCGTACCAGTCACCTTTTTTTTTTTTTCTCTGTCTTCTCTCTTCCAGTTAGCCTGGTGAACTCCCCCCCCCCGGGGGGTCGTTCCCTCTAGTCTCCTCTCTCCGCTTGCCTGCCGGTGTCTCGGGCTATTGAGGTTCGGCTCACCTCGCGTTCCAGCGCTGGTGTGTTGAGTCTGCCGCTGGTGTCCCGAACTGTGGGCTCCCACGCTCTCCACGCAGGTCCGCTGTGAATCACGCGTTCCAGAAGAGTTTCTTCTGCTGTTTCCTCCCCTACTCTTCCTTGAACCTGCAGTATCTCCACTTTTATTAAACTATCTCTCCCCGGACTATCAGCGTGCTCCCTTCCTATTCCGCCATCTTGTCTCCTTTTTTTGCAGGTTCTAACTACTCCTTTGGGTTACTCATCATTGTGTGCTTTAGAAAATGGTCTGCTTCTTTTTCTTCCATTTAACTTTTTTTTAGTTAATTTACATGGCCCAGTCAACAGGCAGAGGACAAAGATAAATTTTTCTCCTCTACCAAATCCACATTACAATACCTACATTTATTTATGATAAATAATCATAATCAAATGATTGATGCAAAATTTTCCCAATTTCATTATCAGTTCAGTTTTCCAATTACTTTCATATAACCTGACTAAATCACCTTTTTTTTTCATTCCATTACTTCCTTTATCGTGAAATATACACACAGAAATATGGAAGTTTAACAGAGAGTAATGAATGAAGGCTCATGCAAACACCAGTGCTTGGTCAGGAAGCAGAAATCAGGATGAGATGGAAAGCATGCATCCAAGGATTGCCTCTGCTTTCAAACTTGGGATCCAGGTCCTTCTGAACAGAGGAGTAATAGTGAGAAATGGAAAACCTGGAGAAGCCAGCGCTTCCTTCCAAGATCACCATGTACAGCCAGTGGCACAGTGGGGGCATTTATTTCTTAGTGGCATTTTTTATGCACCATAAACAACTGTTGAAAACATACTGGAATATTTGGTTGAGATACTGATGTGATTAGACCGATTGTTGTAAAATATCCTCTGACTCAAGAATTAGAAGAATGCGCAGGGATTGTCCATGTCCCACTTGAAGAGAATTATATTCCATGAAGCAGAAGGAGATTTTAGCCTTTTATTTAATTCTCTCACATTGGAGCAGTCCAGATGAATAGTTTATAAGATTGACCTTTATCTAACAGTGTGTGGCATGTTCCTTTGAGTTTTCTCTGGCATATTTAAAACTTAGTCCCCTTTGCTGGGAGTCTTTGGGGAACTTCTTGCCAAGGGCTGCTGTGCAATCTGTAACACAGATCAAGATCCTTCTCAGTTTCATTTTCATAAATGTATATTCTTTGTCAGTGAGGAATTTTTCCCCTCACATGAATAACACCATTTTGAAGGGCAAAACATAAAAAAAAAAAAAAAAACACCTACTTTGGATTTTAGCTAATCTTTCAGACTATGTAGCTGTGTAAAAATAAAAACTGAAGATTGCTATATTATATGGGCAAACTTGCTTAGAGTAATGAACACGATTTTACCTCTGCCTCCCCCCAATGATAAACTGTATAATGGTCAGCATCCATATTTTCTCTGTTCCCCTCTTAGATTTTAATTTCTTCTCTCTTCCCAAGTTAGCCACTGCCCTAAATTGTGTGAAGATCATTTTTCATAGTTCTATCGCTTGTAAGTGCATCCTGAAATAATGCTTTAGATTTTCCCATTTGTGAACTTTACTTTTCCAATACTGTACTTTAAAAATTGAGACATGTAGAGAATTTGTAAGAATATTCCACCTAAATAACTGTTGATGTTTGAACACAGTTGGGTCATCTACTGCCTTCTCCCTTTCTCTCACTCTCACTCTCACTTTCTCTGTCTTTTCCTAGCTATCTCTTTTTTTTCCAAAATTTGACTCTGATTTATTTTGTTAGAATTATGAATTTTTTCAGATATATCCACATGTCTGGGTGCAGGTTTAGAATATTGTTTTCATTGTTGTATGATATTTACTTAGATTTTGCATTTTACTATTGATTATTTCCATTTTCTGATTACTGCTGTTGTTATTACAGTGGAAATTCTTATATATGACTGGCACCCATGAATATGACTTTGTACTGGGTATATATCTACAACTTCTTCAGGCTTTAAAAGCCTGTTTCTGTGGCTTTGCCAAATTTCTCCTCTCCCAGTTTTTCACCATTTGATCATGCACGTTTATGCTCTCGTAATATTTTTCTATGACTGGTCATTTTTCTCCAAGCCTAAGGATAAAATATATATAAGCTTAACTGTTTCTTGGGGTATTCCTTTCCTTACAGACCTCTCGAATCATGCAGAACTTAAATAAATTTGAATGATTTTCCCTTATTATCCTCTTTTGTTATAGAGTCCTCAGACCTGCAAGTAGTGATGGGTAGGAAAGATCTTTCTTTACCTCTACACATATTATGGGAATTAGAAAAAAAATGCTGTCATTAAAATAGCTGTCTCCATTTGTGAATGCAAAAAATCAAATGTAAAATTTACAGAAATCTTAGGATCATTGCTTATACTATTAAATTAGAATGATAATTATGGTTTCATAATTTTATTTTAATACTTTAAAACTTTTTAATTTCTTTCATTGAAATTTTTAGGATACATATCATTATATTAAATAGCAGTAAAAGTGATTTGATCTTGTGACCTATATGAATAATTTCAACTGTTTTAAATATTTGCTAATGGAAGGTAAATAGCTCAAATATTTATAAATTTTTACTTTTCAACTCTGGAGAAAATCTAGTAGATTATTCAAGTCATAGTAATTACAATGTATTTGTTAAAATGTTAAAGCTTATAAAAATAAGTATAGAATTATATCATTGACAGTTTTTCAAAAATATAATTCAGAAATCTCCTGGTGAAAAATGTCTAGAAATGGTGAATAGATGATGATTCTTTTAATTCCATAGCTGAATTGTTAAAAATGAGAAATCCCAGAAAACACTTACAAAGATGAAGGCTAAACCAAGAAGAATATAAAGGTTTAACCTTGGCAAATGTGATGAACCCAACCTGTTAATGACATCCAAAAAGCAGAAGTTTGTCATCAGTTTGCAGTGATAGGAGAGAAATTCTGGAGCAGAAGCTAGCTGAACAGTGGAGAATGACATTTCTGAATAAGTCCTCATCCTGAAGTTGCTACATAGTCATTAAATATAGCCTGGCAGTGACAGACCAATGGGAATCTCTCTGTGGCAAAGAATGTGGATCTCTGGCTTTGGGTAGGAATGAAAAGAAGCTTCCATGAGAATTTGTAACCAGAGACTTTTCCTAACTCTGTTTCAGGTGTGACTTGATATTCCAGTATAATAAATCAACATGAAATATTACCCTGAACTGTGATATCTTTGAGGTTAAGTAGGAATAAATGAAATAGAAAAGTATTGGGGAGGGGCAGACCCTTACAGAAAGCAAGGGTAATTTACAATCATATAATAATTTTCACAAAGATAAAATAATTCTGAATATTTTAATATGGTTTCAGATGTCTTAGGGAATAATGACAAATAGAAAAAAGTAAGGAATCCACACACACAGTGGGATACCACACCGATGTTCTCTAAAAATGTGGTAAAGGCAGAGGAAAGAGAAAGCATATAAATGCAAAATTGCAGCCATAAAATGGGACATCACTAAAGAAAACAGTCATAAAAATTTAAAAAGAATGTTATTAAAAACTTTAAGCCACTATATTTGATCAGATGAGTCAGGCCTATTTTTAAAAAAGAAGTCATCAAGAAATTGATTAGATGAGAGATAGGGAGCCAAAGACTTCCTACAATCATTGAAGACATGGAATAAATGTTTAAAAATACCTTCTTACAAAGAAATATTAGGAACCTAAGCAGGCCTGGAAGGCTTTATTTGTAACTGCTCTACATGTCAACAAAGATGTGTTTCTACTCATATCCCAACTGCTCCAGAAAATTGAGAATTAGAAATGTGAAAGAATATTTTTTTAACTTTTATTTAATGAATATAAATTTCCAAAGTACGGTTATGGATTACAATGGCTTCCCCCCCATAACGTCCCTCCCACCCGCAACCCTCCCCTTTCCCACTCCCTCTCCCCTTCCATTCACATGAGGATTCATTTTCGATTCTCTTTATATACAGAAGATCAGTTTAGCATACATTAAGTAAAGATTTCAACAGTTTGCTCCCACACAGAAACATAAAGTGAAAAATAATAGATGATTTTTTTAAATGATGATGAAATCAGATCAGACCTATTGTCATGTTTAATCCCAGTGAGAGTCAAGTTGGGAATTGATAATTCCTTCTTTTTTTTTTTTTTTTTTTTTTTTTTTTTTTTTTTTTTTTTTTTTTACAGAAGATCAGTTTAGTATACATTAAGTAAAGATTTCAACAGTTTGCACCCCCTTAGAAACACAAAGTGAAATACATTGTTTGAGTACTCATTATAGCATTAAGTCTCAATGTACAGCACATTAAGGACAGAGATTCTACATGAGGAGTAAGTGCACAGTGACTCCTGTTGTTGACTTTACAAATTGACACTCACTCCTGTCTATGGCATCAGTAATCTCCCTATGCACCAGTCATGATTTTCCAGGGCTATGGAAGCCCCTTGAGTTCTCCGACTTTTATCTTGTTTAGACAAGGTCATAATCAAAGTGGAGGTTCTCTTCACCCTTCAGAGAAAGGTACCTCCTTCTTTGAAAACCTGTTCTTTCCACTGGGATCTCACAGAGATCTTTCATTTAGGGTGGTTTTTTTTTGTTTTTTTTTTTGTTTTGTTTTGTTTGTTTTTTTTTTTTTTTTTTTTTTTTTTTTTTTTCCCAGAGTGTCTTGGCTTTCCATGCCTGAAATACTCTCATGGGCATTTCAGCCAGATCCGCATGCCTTAAGGGCTGATTCTGAGGCCAGAGTGCTGTTTAGGACATCTGCCATTCTATGAGTCTGCTGAAAGAATATTTTTAATACAAAAACTTAAAATGAAAACTAACAGAGATTTATAAATATAGTATTCCTACAAAAGAAATATAATTTAAAACTAAATCCTGAAATCAATTAAACATTGAAGTAACAGAACAGACTTGTAATGGGTAATAACAAACAAAATCTTTCTATGGAATAATCTGTTGCCACATAGTATGTGAGTTGTAAAGTGAAAAACAGTAATGGTAAAAAGATCATTTTGAAATGGAGTTTGAAAGACAGTATAAGAGACTTCAGTAGTTGTTTGTAAATGCTTAGCAAAACCGTAACCAAATTTGTAAGTGTCAAAATGTAATTTGATTGTGGTTGTAGCTATTGCTAGAACATAGTACATTGTTCCTTTAAAGAAATGTGGGTATTATGTTAGGACTAATGTTTTTTGAATTAATGCTGATATTTCACTTTCAGTGTGTGTAAACTGTGTGCCATGCATGTATAAGTATGTGAAGGTTTAAGTTTTTCACTGTTTAGAATTTATATGTTATAAAAAAAGTTAAATTTGCAGTCATGTTATGGTGAACCTGGAGAACAAACTAGAAAATAACTTTGGAATTTCCCCCTACTTTTTCTCCTTAGGAAAAATAGAAGAAAGTATAAGTGTGCGTTATTGTTCATAAGAAAAAAAAAAACAATTCATGATACTATTAATATAATATGGAACACCCTTCACTTTATTACAGTTACTTCTGTACATGAAATTCTATGATCTTTATGACAAAATTATACCTAGACAGTATAAGTTATAATTTTTGTTTTTAGTGCTAGAATTTTTCCAAGGATAAGACAATATAATTGTCATGTTTCACATTCTTTGCAAATTATAGTAATATACTAATTGTATTGACATTTTCAATTATATCCAAACTTGATTTTTGAACAAATTTGCACCTTGCACTTGAACATTAATATTCTAGAAATTAGCGATCAGAAAATGCTTCACATAACATTAAAATGGTGCATTAGTGTCAGTGTACTTGGCTGAAAGACATTATTCAGGTTCAAAATTGCTAAATTTAAAAAAGAAACTATCAAAATGTTATTGGCTTTGAATAAATGTATGGAAGTAAGTATTTAAAAAACATTTGTGAGGCAGAAAGAGATGGAAGTGGAGGTGGAGGTGGGGGTGGATGTATGGATGTGGGTAAGGTAGAGGTGGAGGTGGAGATAGATAAAGAACACTGCGAAACTTGTTCTCAAACTGTGTTCTATATGTTGTGTGTGTGTGTGTAGGTGCGAACTGTTCAAATATGTACTTAACATAGAGTTGGTCCTCTGTATATAAAATTAAACTAAAAGTGAACCATAATGAAGAAGGGGATGGGAGAGGGAGAGAGAGTAGGAGGTGGGATGGGAGTCAGGGTGGAAGGGTGGGTATGGGGGAAAGAACACCTATATTCCTAAACTTGCACATATGAAAAATGCATTCATTAAATAAAAGCTTTAAAAAATAAAAGAATACTGCCATCTACCAGATTGCCCTCCAAATGCTTGCATCAGCTGGGGCTGGAGCAGGGGTAATGCTGGGAGCAAGGAACCCAAACCAGGTCTCCCATGTGAGTGGTAGGAACTCAACCCCTTGAGCCATCATTGCTGCCTCCAATGGCCTACACTAGCAAGAAGCTGCAGCTGGAACTTGAGAGGAATCACACTCAGGCTATCCAATATGAGACATGGGCACTTTAACTGGCATCTTGGGATAAATGCCCATCTTGAAGTAATGAAATTAATCTATATTTTGGCAATAAAATTTAAACTTCTAATGCTTGGTTGAGTAACAGTGATTTTGAATACAAATAACACCAAGTGTATTTCTGTGTATATATATATATATATATTAAAATCAATAATAGCAATTATTTATACTAATTGATAAAATAGATGAATATTTTTATATTTGTTTCCTTCAATTAATAGAGATTTTCTATGCACGTGAAGTATCTCCTATGTTTTCTATTTAATTCTTTTAACATCTTATTTTTATTATATTTTGTGACAATTCTAATATTGAATTAAACATGTATATATAAGAAAAGTGAATAATTTGTAATGAATTTTAACAAAGTGGATATACAAGAGTCACACTAGATAAGGGAACAGAATATTAATTGTACTTAGCAGGGTGATGTCATAAAACTCTGAGATGGACCAACACCGTGGTATAGCAAGTAAAGCTGCTGCCTGCAGCGCTGGCATTCCATATGGGCTACAATTCGAGACCCGGGTGCTCCACTTTTGATCAGCTTTCTGCTATGGGCTGGGAAAGCACTAGAAGATGGCCCAAGTACTTGGGCCCCTGCACTAGCCTGGGATACCCAGAGGAAGCTCCGAGCTTCAGATAGGCCTCGGTCTGGCCGTTGTGGCTATTTGTGGCTATTTGAATCAGTGGATGGAAGTCTCTCTCTCTTTCTCTTTGGTTCTGCATCTCTGTATCTCTGCCTTTCAAATAAATAAATATTAAAAAAAAAAAAAAAACCTCTGAGACAACAGCCTATTTGGGGAGCTGTTGCATTTAACTGAAAATGTGGACATCTGAACCCCGTGCACCTGTGGCCAAAGAGTCAATGCGTAGTTTATGGCATTGTTTAGTGAGAATGATAGTTAACATAAGGGAAAATAGGTCAATGCTTTAACAGGTAGGAGAGGAAGAAGCAGGGATATATCTCAGGAAGTTATTTGATCTTCCCTATGCTGTATTGCATAGTGGAAGATTATGTTTATCCTGAAGAGACAGGATGACCAATACTTTCAGAAACCTCAGGAATGATTATCACAATGTAAATATGCAGAGATAGAAGGGTGAAAAGGAATGGAAGGGGTTAATATGTTTCCTCAATCCCTTTTATAAGGAACTAAACCCACCCAAGAAGTTGGAGCCCTCAAGATCTAGTTACTTCCTAAAGGCCTCACTCATAGTATCTTTGCATTGTTGATTAAGTTGCAAAAATAATTTTAGAGGAATGCTAGCATACAAACCAAAGCACCTGTTAAGAGGATTCGTGGGTCTATTTCTGGAACAATCAGTTTGCATTCCATTGTTTCAACACCACACTTTCGTATTTACTATTCTTTGTCATAAATCTTGATATGTGATGGTTTAATTCTCCAGCTGTCATTTTATGTAAACTCACATCATCAATTCTAGATGTTTTTTTCTAAAATTAAGAATAAACAACCAGATTTCCACAAGTTCTCACTTTATATCATTTTAATGCATGTATAGGTCAATTTGAGAAAAATTGAAATTTTGACTTTTAGACCTTCCAGCTTATTAAAAATGCATACTTTTTTAGATTTTGACATCTTTAGTTTTTACTCACAATACTTTACAGTTTTTCAAATAGAGACATGGTATCTCTCTTCTTATTAGCAGGTAATTGATTTTAAAGCTATTCTAAAGGATATTTTAAAATCATGGTTTCAAATACTTTTGATATTTACATAGAACACAAGTGAATTTCATATCTTAGCTTTGCAATGACTAATATTGATTATAATTTTTTAAAAAAATCTACATGCACAATGATATAAATGTTGAGTTTTTTCTACTCCTTTTAAATGTTTTTCCAATGCTTGTTAAACTTCTTAGATTCATCAGTACAATGTTATCAAGTACTTGTCACATTTTAACATTTTTGATGTTACATAAGTGCTAATTTTACTTGTATACTAGTTACCTACTATTAGGTCAAAAAAATTTCAACTTCTAGCTGTCTGAGTTCTTTTCTCATGAACATGTGCCTACAGAAATAATTGTATGTCTTTTTAGTCTGTAAATAGGAGAATGGTTTTAGATATTAAATATTCATGCATTCCAGTAACTAACTTCACATGTTCAGAATGTATTTTCTTTTTAAAATCACTAGATTAGATCTTTTTATAATTTTTTAAAATTTTGTTACACAGGTTTTATGTATTTCATATATACAGAATTTTTTAAAGATTTTTATTTATTTATTCGAGAGGTAGAATTACAGACAGTGAGAGGGTGAGACAGAGAGAAAGGTCTTCCTTCCGTTGGTTCACTCCCAAAATGGCCCACATGGCCGGCACTGTGCCGATCCAAAGCCAGGAGCCAGGATCCTCTTCCTGGTCTCCTACGTGGGTGCAGGAGCCCAAACGCTTGGGCCATCTTCTATTGCTTTCCCAGGCCATAGCAGAGAGCAGGATTGGAAGAGGAGCAGCTGGGACTAGAACAAGTGCCCATATGGTATGCCAGTGCCTCAGGCAGAGGATTAACCCACTCTGCCACGGCACCAGCCGCATAATATATACAAATTTAAGAACATAGTCATACAACCCACTATAGCTTCCCTCCTGCCCACATTTCAACCATTCTTCTTCCTCTCCCATCCCACTGTTAATTTTTACAAATATATATTTTCAGTTTACTTAATGATTATAGTTAACCCTATACTGAGTAAAGAGTTCAACAAATAGTATGAAGAACAAAGAAAAAAAGAACTCTTCTTCAACAGAAGAAACAAGGGCTGTAAACAATCATTGAATCTCAAAATGTCCATTTTACTCTTAAAATTACATTTTAGATACTCTGTTACCTCAGATTAGGGAAAGCATAAGACATCTGTCTTTTGAGGAATGGCTTATTTCACTAAGTATAGTGGGTTCCACTGCATCCATCATGATAGAAAAGAAGGAAGACGGGAATTCAATGCAGGTCTATCATGTGGGTAGCAGAAATTCGAGTATTTGAGCCATCACCTTGCTGCCTCCCATGTTCTGAACTAACAGGAAACTGGAATCAGGAACCAGATCTGGGTACTGAACCTAGGGCTGCAATGTGGATAGAGGTCATCCGAACTGGTGTCTTCGACTATGAGAGAGAACATAAAGTATTGTCTTGTTGTGCCTGGGTTCTCACATAAGCAAACTATAATTCCATTCATTCTGTTGCAAATGTCAGGAATTCTTTCATTTTTGTTACAGAATAATATTAAATTGTGTATATGCATCATAATTTTTATCCATTTATCCATCAATGAACATCTGGTTAAACCCATACCCTGATTCTTATGAACAGTGCTGCAGTGAACATAGGAATAACCTTTTATGCTTATTTTAATAGTAATTTTAAGCTGTCAAATTTCTAAGATGCTCAGACTTTGAGAATTTCTTTTACTTCACATTGACTTATTTTTTCAAAGTTCTATAAATTAAAATTATGTACATTAGTGAATCTGTATATTTTAGCACTTTATGCACTTTTAGTATTTATGTCATACTTATATTTTTCTGTGATAATAGTCCCAATGGATATAATAATGAAATATCATAAAAATTATATGATATATATTCTATAAAATGAGATGGTATTGCTCTTGTTGTAGTGGCTATTATTTTCTTTAGATAGTAATAGTTGCCATAAGACTTCTTTGTATAATTTTTAAAAATATTACTTTAAACAGATCATCACACGTGTGCCAGACTTTTAATTTTTAGGTAATGTCACAAAGGAAATAATACTTGGTCAAAATTAACTGATTTCATCTTCCTTTTATAATATGTACAATGTTTAATCAAGATTCTTTAGCAATTTCTGCTTACACAATTTGACACTCATCATAAATATCTTTTCTGAATATTTCAACACCTGAGGTCTATTATGATAATTAAGTACGACATCGTTATGTTCTTACTTTTCCTTTCCAGCCCCTACTGTGAAAATTCAATTTCCAGATGCTTTTGATGTTTCTGGTTTAAAGGTGTTAAAGAGATGTGCCTTTACTAAGCTCTCAAGTTTGTCATGTTACTGACTCATCTCATAGACTTGGAGTACTTTCTTATTTCTTTTTTTTTTTTTTGAACCTTAAGCTGTTTTATTTTTATTTTTTTTTAATTTTCAATTATCTTTATATACAGAAGATCAATTTAGCGTATGTTAAGTAAAGATTACCACATTTTGCTCCCACACAGAAACATAAAGTGCAAAATACTATTTGAGTACTAGTTATAGCATTAATTAAACACCTAAGAGTAATTGTGTATTAATTACAGAGCTCAACCAATAGTTTTAAGTAGAATATAAAATGCATCTTTTGCATTGTTGTGGCTTCCCCCGACCTCCCTCCCTCCCGTGGTCCTCCCCTCACCCACTTCCTCTCCCCTCCCCCCCCATCACGTTTCATTTTCAGTTACCTTCATATACCGAAGATCAATTTAGTATATACTAAGCAGGGATTTCAACAGGTTGCACTCACACAACCGAACCAGGTATAGGGTATTGTTCGACTAGTAGTGTTGTATTTGAGTTTCATAGATAAACATATTAAGGACAGAGATCCTGGGAGGGGAGCATGAACCCAGTGACTCCCGTTGTTGATTTAACAATTGGCACTCTTATTTATGACGTCAGCAATCACCCGAGACTCTTGCTATGAGCTGTCTAGGCTATGGAAGCCCCTTGAGTTCACCAACTCTGAATTTGTTTAGTCAAGGCCATATCACAGTGGAGGTTCCTTCCTCCCTTCAGAGAAAGGCACCTCTCTCCTTGATGGCCTGATCCTTCTGCTGGAGTGTTGTTCACCAGGATCCTTCATTTAGATTGTTTTTTGCCACCATGTCATGGCTTTCCATGCCTGAGAGACTCTCATGGACCTTTTAGTCAGATCCGAATGTCCCAAGGGTTGATTCTGAGACAGGAGTGCTGTTTTGGGCATTTGCCATTCTATGAGTCTGCTGTGTGACCTGCTTCCCCCGCAGGATCATTCTCAACCCTTTTGATTCTATCTTTCATTATTTGCTTACACTGGTCTTATTTGTGTAATCTCTTCGACACTTACCCTGTCTTTTGGATCAGTTGTGTATTTATATTTGTCTCTTTACCAAGTGTGCTGGCATTGGTACCTGCCTCCTTGGTAAGATTGAGTTGGCACATTTCCAGATCCACCATTGGAGGTAGGTCTGAGTGAGTATGTGCCGTCCTATATATCTCCTCCCTCTCTTATTCCCACTCCCATGTTCCACAAAGATCAATTTCCTATTAATTTTTAAACGCTTAAGAATGGTTGTGCATTGATTACAGAGTTCAACCAGTGGTCTTGTGTAGAGCATACTGAGCAACAACAACAACAACAAAAATACTAAAGGAACAAAATAGTAAGTTTTTCCTCAGCAGTCTAGACAAGGGCTGCTCATGTCATTGTCTCTCATAGTGTCCATTTCACTTCAATGGGTATCATTTTAGGTGCTCGTTTAGTTGCCATCAATCAGGGAGAACATGTGATATTTATCCCTTTTGGACTGGCTTATTTCACTCGGCATGATGTTTTCCAGCTTCCTCCATTTTGTTGTGAATGCCCGGATTTCGTTGTTTTTTACTGCTGTATAGTGTTCCATAGAGTACATATCCCATAGTTTCTTTATCCAGTCATCCGTTGATGGACATTTAGGTTGATTCCATGTCTTAGCTATTGTGAATTGAGCTGCAACAAATATTGAGGTGCAAATGGCTTTTTCACCCCTTTAATTCCATTTGGGTATATTCCAAGGAGTGGGATGGCTGGGTCCTGTGGTAGTGCTATGTTCAGGTTTCTGAGGACTCTCCAGACTGTCTTCCATAGTGGCTTTACCAGCTTGCATTCCCACCAACAGTGGATTAGTGTCCCCTTTTCTCCACATCCTCGCCAGCATCTGTTGTTGATTGATTTCTGTATGTAAGCCAATCTAACCGGAGTGAGGTGGTATCTCATTGTGGTTTTGATCTGCATTTCCCTGATGGCTAGGGATCCTGAGCATTTTTTCATGTGCCTGTTGGCCATTTGGATTTCCTCTTTTGAAAAATGCCTGTTAAGGTCCTTGGCCCATTTTTTTATTGGGTTGTTTGTTTTGATTCTGTGGTGTTTTTTGATCATTGTGTAGATTCTAGTTGTTAATCCTTTATCTGTTGTGTAGTTTGCGAATAACGTCTCCCATTCTGTTGGTTGTCTCTTCACTTTCCTGACTTTTTCATTTGCTGTTAAGAAACTCTTCAATTTTAGGTAATCCCATTTGTTTATTTTATCTTTGATTACCCGTGCCTGTGGGTTCTTCTCCAGGAATTCTTCGCCTATTCCGATATCTTGGAGGGTTTCCTCTATGCTCTCAATTAGTTTCATGGTGTCGTGGCGCAACTCTAGTTCTTTGATCCATGTTGAGCGGATTTTTGTATAAGGTGTAAGGTAGGGGTCTTGCTTCAAACTGTGGCATGTGGACATCCAGTTTTCCCAGCACCATTTGTTGAAGAGGCTGTCCTTGTTCCAGGGGTTGGTTTTAGGTCCTTTGTCAAATATGAGTTGGTTATAGATGTTTAGATTGATCTCCGGTGTTTCTATTCTGTTCCATTGGTCTATCCATCTGTTTTTGTACCAGTACCAGGCTGTGTTGATTATAACTGCCCTGTAGTATGCTTTGAAGTCTGAAATTGTGATGCCTCCGGCCTTGTTTTTATTGTAAAGGATTGCTTTAGCTATTCTGGGTCTCCTGTTTCTCCATATGAATTTCAGCATCGTTTTTTCTAGGTCTTTGAAGAATGACTTTGGTATTTTGATTGGTATTGCATTGAACTTGTAAATTGCTTTTGGGAGAATGGACATTTTGATGATATTGATTCTTCCAATCCATGAGCATGGTAGGTTTTTCCATTTTTTTGTGTCGTCTTCTATTTCTTTCTTTAGTGTTTTGTAATTTTCATCATAGAGGTCTTTGACCTCCTTGGTTAAATTTATTCCAAGGTACTTTATTGTTTTTGTGGCTATTGTGAATGGGATTGATCTTAGTAGTTCTTCCTCGGCCCTGGCATTGTCTGTGTATACAAAGGCTGTTGATTTCTGAGCGTTGACTTTGTATCCTGCTACTTTACCAAACTCTTCTATGAGTTTCAGTAGCCTCTTATAGGAGTTTATTGGGTCCTCTATATATAGTATCATGTCATCTGCAAACAGGGATAGTTTGACTTCCTCCTTTCCCATTTGTATCCCTTTAATTTCTTTTTCTTGCCTGATGGCTCTGGCTAAGACTTCTAGGACTATATTGAATAGCAATGGTGAGAGTGGGCATCCCTGTCTGGTACCAGTTCTCAATGGAAATGCCTCCAACTTTTCCCCATTCAATATGATGCTGGCCTTTGGTTTATCATAGATTACCTTAATTGTGTTGAGGAATGTTCCTTCTAACCCCAATTTGCTTAGGGTTTTCATCATGAAGGGGTGTTGTATTTTGTCAAATGCTTTCTCTGCATCTATTGAGATAACCATATGATTTTTGTTTCTCAATTTGTTAATGTGGTGGATTACGTTGATTGACTTTCGAATATTGAACCATCCCTGCATACCAGGGATAAATCCCACTTGGTCCGGGTGAATGATCTTTCTGATGTGTAGTTGGATTCGGTTTGCCAGAATTTTATTGAGTATTTTTGCATCTATGTTCATCAGGGAGATAGGTCTGTAGTTTTCTTTCTCTGCTGTGTCTTTTCCGGGCTTAGGAATTAAGGTGATATTGGCTTCATAGAAGGAATTTGGGAGGATTCCCTCTCTTTCAATCATTTGGAATAATTTGAGAAGAACTGGGGTTAGTTGTTCTCTAAATGCCTGGTAAAATTCGGCAGTGAAGCCATCCGGTCCTGGGCTCTTCTTTTTCGGTAGTGCGTTTATTACTGATTCAATTTCTTCCATGGTTATGGGTCTGTTTAAATTTTCTATATCTTCACGGCTCAGTTTAGGAAGGTTGCATTTGTCCAGGAATCTATCCATTTCTTCCAGGTTCCCCAATTTGTTAGCATACATCTCTTTGTAGTAGTTTCTGATGATTCTTTTTATTTCTATTGTGTCAGTTGTTACATTTCCATTACTATCTTTGATTTTACAGATTTGGGTCTTCTCTCTCCTTTTTTTGGTTAGTTGGGCCAATGGTGTGTCGATTTTGTTTATTTTTTCAAAGAACCAGCTCCTGGTTTTGTTGATCTTTTGTATGGTTTTTTTGGTTTCAATTCTGTTTATTTCTTCTCTGATCTTTAGTATTTCTTTCCTCCTTTTGGATTTGGGCTTGATTTGCTGCTGTTTTTCTAGTTCCTTGAGGTGCATGGAGAGTTCATTTGTTTGGTTCCTTTCCAGCTTCTTGATGTAGGCTCTAATTGCTATAAACTTTCCTCTTAGCACTGCTTTTGCTGTGTCCCACAGGTTTTGATAGGTTGTGTTATCATTTTCATTTGTTTCTAGAAATCTTTTGATTTCTCTTTTAATTTCTTCAATGACCCACTGTTCATTTAGGATCATGTTGTCCATTCTCAATATATTTGCATATGGTGTAGAGATTCTTGGGTTGTTGATTTCAAGTTTCACTGCACTATGGTCTGAGAAGCTGCATGGTATGGTTTCAATTTTTTTGAACTTATTGAGGCTCCCTTTATGGCCTAGTATATGGTCAATCCTAGAGAATGTTCCATGTACTGGGGAGAAATACGTGAACTCTGTGTCTGTGGGGTGGAGGGTTCTGAAGATATCTATTAGGTCTATTTGGTCTATGGTGTCAATTAGCTCAGTTGTTTCCTTGTTGAATTTCTGTCTGGTTGATCTGTCCATTGGTGAGAGTGGGGTGTTGAAGTCCCCTGCTACTATTGTATTTGAGTCTATATCTCCCTTTAAATCCTTTAGTAATTCTTTCAGGTAGCCAGGCGCCCTGTAATTAGGTGCGTATACATTTATAATAGTAATGTCTTCCTGTTGGATAGATCCTTTAATCATTATATAGTGCCCTTCTCTGTCTCTTTTAATAGTTTTTATGTTAAAGTCTATTTTGTCTGATATTAGGATGGCCACACCAGCTCTTTTTTGATTTCCATTAGCTTGGAGTATCTTTTTCCATCCTTTCACTTTCAGTCTGCGTGCATCTTTGCTGATGAGGTGTGTCTCCTGAAGGCAGCATATAGTTGGATCCTCTTGTTTTATCCAATCCGCTAGTCTGTGCCTCTTTGTCGTGGAATTAAGACCATTCACATTCAATGTGATTACTGTTAAGTACTGTCTTTTTCCCTTCATGTTTCCTGAAACGAGCTGTTTATGTATTTTGAACTTTGTGGGTTATTCTACATTCGCTTTTTTTTGCAGTGAAGTTCTTGTTTTTGTATTTCTGTGTGCAGCACGTCTTTGAGCAAGTGTTGTAGGGTTGGACGCATGGATACAAATTCTTTCAGTTTCTGTTTGTCGTGGAAGATCTTTATTTCCCCTTCATTCATAAATGATAGCTTTGCAGGATATAGTATTCTAGGTTGGCATTGTTTGTCTTTTAAAACTTGAAATATATCATGCCATTGTCTCCTTGCCTGTAGTGTTTGCGATGAGAAGTCTGGGGTGAGTCTGATTGACTTACCCCTGAATGTGATTTGTCGCTTTTCTCTGGCACATTTTAGGATTTGTTCTTTGTGTGTCACTGAACTGAGTGTTGCCACAATGTGTTGTGGTGAATTTCTCTTCTGGTCTACTCTGTTCAGAGTCCTGGCTATCTGTTGTATTTGTGTGTTGTTATCCAGCTGCCTTTGTTTAAAGTTTTCTGATATTATTTCGTTGAAGACACCGTCTAATCCATTCTCTCTTTCCACCCCCTCAGGGACTCCTATTATCCGAACATTACACCGTTTGATTGAATCTTGTAGGTCTCCGACCATGTTTTTTAATTTTTTAATTTCTTCTTCCTGCGATTGAACTGACTGTATTATTTCTGGAAGTTTGTCTTTGAATTCTGATATTCGGTCTTCTATTTCATCTGTTCGATTTCCGAGGGATTCCACGGTGTTTTTTATATGGTCAATTGAGTTTTTCAGTTCTAGTATCTCATTCTGGCTTCTCTTTAAGATCTCTAATCCTTGGGCTTGTTTTTCATTCAGCTCTTGACACTGTTTCTCATTATTTCTAAGTATTCTGATTATTAATTTTCTGAATTCTTTTTCTGGCATGTTTTCAACTTCTTCTTCTGCCTCTGTTATGGTTGGTTTAGCCTTCTCCATTGGCAAATTTATATTATCTTCTATATTTTTTTGGTTTTTGGTTTTGTTTTTTGGCATTCCATCTGGGTGATTTTTCGGGTTGATTTCCCTCTACTATAGGCTGCTGTGAGTCTCTACCAATATCCAGTGTAGCCAGGCTGCTCTACACAGCCCGCAGGTAAACAGACAGGGTGGCTGCTCTCTGCCCACTGCAGCTCTGGATTTTGTGCTTTTTCCCCACCAAGAGGCGCTATTCAGTAACTTGAGTAGTCGGGTCTCAGGACTTTGGGCTGCCCTCCCTCGAGCACCCTCAGCTCCACCTTTGGGCTCCGCCTCCGAAGGTTAGTGTGGAGGCAAAGATAGTTCTCCTTTAAGCCCGAATGTAAACAAACAAAATGGCTGCTTCCCGCCCGCTGGAGCTCCGGGGAGGCGCCAAGAGATACTGGCTTACTCAGTCTCTCAGTTAGTGTCCCTGAATCGTGCACTCTCTCCTCCGGCGCCACTCACTCTGTTCAGTTTTTCTATTTCCTCCCCCACTCAGTCGTGCATGTCTCAGTGTCTGTCCCAGGGTGTGTTGGGGGAGGGGCGGCGGCAGCTGTGCCGTGGTGCTGGGCGAGTGCCCCGTCTCACCTCGGCTTCCAGCGCTGGTGCGTACACGCTCCTGCTGGTGTCCTGAGTCTCAGGTGTCCGCGTCCTCCTCACGTGTCCACCCTAACACCCCAGTTTGAGGAAGGGCTTACAAACTACAAATTTTCATCCCTCTTTGAACCTTCCCTTAGTGGAGCTTCGCTGTGCTCCCTCCCTCTCTATTCTGCCATCTTCCGCAGTACTTTCTTATTTCTATAGGCAAATCAGGACCTCTGTTTCTCAGGGGGAAAAGAACAGCTTCTACATTTATGGATGGGAATTCAGTTAGTGAATTCTTGTACTTATTCTAATTAACAAACCTTATAAAAAGCATAGTTAAAATAACATTGTTTTCTGAAGATAAATGATAAAATCCCGTTGAGATAATCCCATTCTCATATTAAGTGAGACAGTCACTGTAGAGATTCCATAAATTGCATAGCTCCATTGATGTGTAAGGTCGTTCTCATTGCAGTGATCATTATTTTCTTTAGATCCTGGACTTGATCCTAATGGAGATAAATACTGTACCAAATGGCTTTTTGTTGCAAAGATCATAAAGGCAATTATTGTAGGTTATTATGAAGGAGCAAAAAGTATTCTAAGAATTTTAATTAGCTTAAAAAGGCTACCTAGAGTTCTCAGCTCTTTTATTGACCTGGCAAATTTAAGTTATATTTAATATTATTTTCATTTACTAGGCTATAAATTATGTACTTGTGAAAATGAGAATTTTAATTCAAATGCATAATTAATGGTTACATAATTGTATATATGTGCATACCATGAAAATACATATATATTTATTTTTTCTTATCACTCTAAGATTGGATATATTTTCTGAATGAAGCTGATCCATGTCAGAATTGACAAATAGAATTTTTCTGTAAAGAAAGGATACATGAATTATGAATGGAAGATTTAAAAAGTGAGTAATTTGTTGCAAGAATTATATATATGTATATATATTCAGAATTGTTTTAAGATTATTATACCTGTGATTAATTGAAGAGAAAAGGACATGTAAAGATATATTAGCCTTTAATCACATGATATATATATTAATGTATGAATAAGTGAATTAATAGGAAAAGTAGAAAAATATTTATATATTATTTCTGCAATTTATATAACAGAAGACAAATGATAGTTTTGAAAGTCTGAAAAGTATAATCTAAATTGGCCATGGACATTAATGAGCTATTTAAATGCATGACATGAGAATATCTATTCTTGGGGGGATCAAGTGGAATATATATAAATATTGATCATATTTTTCATTATCAAAGTGCTCTTCATAAAGGATATATATCATATACTTATTTTTTGACAGAAACTCATTTTTTCAGTGTAAATAATAGGATTTTAAAATAAGTGAACCACAAACACTTAGACCTTTTAAAATTATATTTTTGGGACAGAATCATGGTGTAGTGGACAAAGCTGCCACCTGGGATGTTGGCATCCCACATGGTGTCAGTTCAGCTCCTCTCTGCTCCACTTTTGATGCAGCTCCCTGAAAATGCACTCAGCGGAGCAGCAGAAGATGGCCCAAATGCCTGGCCCACTGCACCCATGGGGAGACCCGGAAAATGCTCCCAATCCTGGCCCGTGGCTCTTGACTTTGGACTGGCCTAGCTCCAGGCCTTATGGCCATTTAGGGGATGAATCAGTGGAGAGCTCTCTGTCTCTCTCTTGCTCTCTCTCTTCTGTAACTGCCTTTCAAATAAATAGTCCTTTTTTTTTAAAAAAAATAACAAGTACAGATTTTTTTAATAGTAATTCATTTGGGAATCTGAAGGAACAGTACTAAACAAAACCCAAAAACCTGTTTTAATGTCCTAAATAATTTAACTATAAAGGAAAGAGAGAGGCTCTAAGTTAATGAGTTAAATATCCAATATAAAAAGATAAAATTAGAAAAAACTGAGTAAGCCTAAAAAAAGTAGAGCATAATTAACAACAATAGGTGCAGAGTTAAGAAACAATAATGTTATGATAGTTAATTTTATGTTCAACTTGCCAGGACCATGGGGTGGTTGGTCATTTGGTAAAGATTATTCTACTATGTCAGTGAAGGTGTTTGTGGCTGAGATTAGCATTTGAACCAGTAGACCAAGTAAAGTAGATTTCCCAGCCCTCAAACTCAGTTGAAGTCCTGGATAAAATAAGTAGACTGGCTCTACCATGAGGGCAAGGGACCTCTACTTGGCTGACTTTTCTAGCTGGGATATTATTTTTTTTCTCAGATTTCAGAACTACACTCTACATTTTGTGAATCTCCAGTTTGCCTCCTGCAGATCTTGAAATTTGTCAGCTTCCGTAATTATATCAGTCAGTTCTTTGTAATTAATCCATCTGTCACTGTCTCTGTGTCCCTCTATCTATTTTTTTCTTTTTTAAAGATTTATTTATTTATCTGAAAGGCAGAGTTACCAAGAGGCAGTGGTGGAAAGAGATCTTCAATCCACTGCTTCACTCCCCAAATAGCCACAATGGCCAGAGCTGGGTGGATCCAAAGCCGGGAGCCTGGAGCTTCTTTTAGGTTTCCCACGTGGATGCTGGTGCCCAAGTATTTGGGCCATCTTCTACTGCTTTCCCAGACACATTAGCAGGGAGCTGGATTGGAAGTGGAGTAGCCTGGACTCGAATCAAAGCCTGTAAGGGATGCTGGCATTGCAGGAGGCAGCTTTACCTGCTATGCCATAGTGCTGGCGCCATGTCCTTGTATCTTTATCAGCTATCTCTCATTCTACCTCTTTCCTCCTGTTGGTTCTGTTTCTCTGGAGAACCCTAATAAAACAACTTAATAACAAAGTGAAAACATCTTCTCTAAAAACATATAAAAAGCATATATCAGAGAGGGATATAAATAAAAAGGAGCATATTTAGAAATGAAATAAATGTAGGTTACATAGATATAACAATATATAGTATTACAACAAACACTCAGAAATGCTAAAATATAGATAACAAATTTTAGAAAAATATTTTATGAATAACTTTAACATTAGCTAATATTTGCTATTTCTTAGAAAAGCATATATTTAAAAAGTATATAAAATATAAAACTTAATGCTATTGTAATCATCAGATAGTAATTTATATGAGTAATTAAATATTTTCCAAAAGAGAAAACCCCAGGCCCACACAGATATACAAGCATTAATATCAGATAATCCAAAAATAGATTAGTACAGTCTTATGGAAATTAATTCAGGGATGAGATAAAGAGCATTCAGACCTCAAGTTATTTTATAAATTTGAAGTTAATTAAATATCAAAACCTGATAAGGGGGGCCGGTGCCGTGGCTTACTTGATTGATCCTCTGCCTGCGGTGCCAGCATCCCATATGGGCGCTGGTTCTAGTCCCAGTTGCTCCTCTTCCAGTCCAGCTCTCTGCTGTGGCCTGGAAAGGTAGTAGAGGATGGCCAAGTGCTTGGGCCCTGCACCCACATGGGAGACCAGGAAGAAGTACATGGCTCCTGGCTTCAGATCGGCACAGTGCCGGCCATAGTGGCCATTTAGGGAGTGAACCAATGGAAGGAAGACCTTTCTCTCTATCTCTCTCTCTCTCACTGTCTGTAACTCTACCTGTCAAAAAAAAAAAAAAAATACCTGATAAGGAAAGACAAACAAAAATATATTTTAGGATTTTTTTTGTCAGCTTAAATGAAAACATACTGACAAAACATATGCCACTTCATTTCCAAATGAAAGTTAATAAACTGTTACCACATTCTATTTGCTTTAGGACTTTGAGGTTATTTTCAATATTAGGTATCATATTAACTGAATTAAAGTATTAACAAATAAAACACAAATAATTATCTCAATTCATGCAAAACTATTTAGGGCACTCAATACTGGGGAAAAGCAATTAAGGATTGAAGAAAACTTGGTTACTCCAAAAACATGGTAGCAATAACAAAACAGAATGCTCAATGAATATGCATTATAAATTTTCAAACTCAACAAAGAAATAATGATATCTCAACAACTACTTAATTAATTTTTGATTCTATTTCGAGAGCATTAAGATGTGGAAGTACAACTTTTTAAGTATTTAATGTAAGCAGGGTTAGGGTGTTTCCATACAATCAAATACTTGTAAACAAAATTAAATATCAGAAACCACCGGATGACACAGAATCTCTTATTACTTGACCAACTGTTAGAAGTATCAAGGAGAATGGCCAAATGTTTGTATGAAAAATATTTTAAAAGTATTGTTAAATTTTAATAAATAATAGAAAATATAATTTAAATGGAGTTGCATTTAAATAATAAGGAAAAATTCAAGGTTTCTAAAAATATAAAAATATGGAAAATATATGTCTCTGAAGAAAACTACTAAAGTTAATTGATTGGTATTAATGAAGGAAAACCTAAGAGAAGCATACTTTACAACAAAAGCAAAGCAATATTTTTAAATAACCTGTATAGTCAATAAAATTCTACTAACAATCTCTACCAATTTTGTTTTGGAATCTGATTTTTTTTTTTTCAAGAGAAATTTCAGACAGCAAATAACAAGCAATATCCATGTCATTACTTTTAGGCAGTCTTCCATTTCATAGCCACATTTATTAGAAAGACTAGAGTAAGTAAATAATGCTTTAATTTTATATTACATTCCCCAGAGTTTAAAATGATTAATAAAATATTTTGTTATTTAATATTCTTTATGTCAAACTGAAATATCACTTAGTATTTTAAAACTTTTTAAAATGTTATGCATATTACTTATACTTTAAAAAAAGCTATCTTTTAGTTCAAATTCCACTAAGCTTTACATGCATAATACAGTGATGGTCCATATTAGATTTAGTCAATTTTTGTTAAAATCTCATGTGCAAATTTTAAAACATGTATACACAAAAAATTCTAATGGGAAGAACACTCAGTAAATGTCTGACTCATAAAATTATAGTTCACATTGAAATATCAAATATGTTTATTTGAGGTCTATCCTTAATGTATACCAAGGTAGATGATTTATGCTTTATATTGTGTCAAAAATTCTTCAATGTATTTTTGTATATTTCACAGGAAGGTACAGAAAATAATACTAAAGGCTTCAAGAAATTATTTACAAACTTACTACAATCTTTATGAGATTATTCACCAATATAGGATTACTACATTTTGATCAAAATGGGCCAGTATTTTTAAATGATTCTTCTCTAATGACATTTGTTTTCCATGAAGATGTATTAAAAGCTATTCGCTTTTAGAGTACATTTTCCCAAGTTTATTTTAAGCAGCTTTGATAGCAAAATACACCTTTTTAGTTTAGAAAGTAAATCAGAAGGAAAAAAAAGGGGGGGGGCGTAGAAGTTAGAGGTCCAGATATTTGTCTTTTCAATGTAATATCCCTAAAACCTACCCACCTTAAAATCAAGTTCATGTCACTGAGTATCAAAATCACCAAAAGCATAGGAAAATTACTCAGTTCCTTTGAGACATCCTTACTTCATGCAAAAAATGGATAACGAAATAATCCTAGAATTATTACTATTATAGAACATCAGTAATTTATTTTTGATTAATCAGATGATTAATCTGAACCATGAATATGAAAGCTCATTTTGATGCTAAGAAACTCTACATAGTAGTTGCCATTCATGTATGGTATGGTTATGACATACCATGCCATCATGTTGATTCTTTATTACATTACAAGATATATAACAATTCTACAAAAAGCTACATCATTGTTTTGAGAATGTGAGCCTGAAATCCTTTCAATCCCAAAAATATCTAAAAATTAGACCTTGCATTGATAATTTACATAGATCATATTTAATGAATTTGAATTCATGTAAGTTGTTATTTCTGTACAGGCTCATTGTGCATGTGTGTATGTGTACCTATGTGTCTGTATAGCAGTCTATTTCCCAATTAGTCTCAATAAATTAGAAGTTTTTTACAAATGCATTACAATAAAATAGGTTTTATATCAAAGACATTTAGATTCCCCAGCTGTGTATACAAATTTGTTTTGGTCACGACAATTATGTAAATTTATGTGGTGAAATTATTGCATTAAGTGATTTAGTCATCAAAACAACAATTTTTGTTATCACAATATAAATATAAAATTGATTACAAATCATCAAGGTAAAGCTATTTGCAATGGAAATGTAATTGAGAAGATAGGATGAGGAAATTAATGTTGAGGTAAATGAGGTTATTTAAAACACTTTAAGTCATGATTGCATTTTTTTTTTTTTTTTTTTTTTTGACAGGCAGAGTGGACAGTGAGAGAGAGAGACAGAGAGAAAGGTCTTCCTTTGCCGTTGGTTCACCCTCCAATGGCCGCCGCGGCCGGCGCGCTGCGGCCGGCGCACCGCGCTGATCCGATGGCAGGAGCCAGGAGCCAGGTGCTTTTCCTGGTCTCCCATGGGGTGCAGGGCCCAAGCACCTGGGCCATCCTCCACTGCACTCCCGGGCCACAGCAGAGGGCTGGCCTGGAAGAGGGACAACCGGGACAGAATCCGGCGCCCCGACCGGGACTAGAACCCGGTGTGCCGGCGCCGCAAGGCGGAGGATTAGCCCAGTGAGCCGCGGCGCCGGCATGATTGCATTATTTTAAATTTCACTTGCATCTGAAGAATTTAAATATACAAGATGATCTTTTAGATATGTAGTTTTCCTTTTTTGGGGTATTTCTAAAATTTTAAATAAACATCATCTCAATCAATTTATTGTGAGAAATATTCTGACTTTCAATTTGTTAGAAAATTTGCACTCAGAGTGGTCAGGGTATAGTGTTTCTTTCTAGTAAGCTCCACAAAGCCTTCATAGAAAAGTTGAGAGGGGCTGGCACCGTGGCTCACTTGGTTAAATCTCCGCCTGTGGCACTGGCATCCCATATGGGTGCCAAGTTCTAGTCCTGGTTGCTCCTCTTCCAGTCCAGCTCTCTTCTATGGCCTGGGAAGACAATGGAGGATGGCCCAAGTGCTTGGGCCCTGCACCCACATGGCAGACCAGGAGGAAGCATCTGGCTCCTGGCTTCTGATCGGTGCAGCATGCTGGCCACAGCACACTGGCTGCAGTCGCCATTTGGGGTGTGAACCAAAGGAAAAAGGAAGACCTTTCTCTCTGTCTCTCTCTCTCACTGTCTAACTCAATCTGTCAAATAAATTAAAAAAAAGTTGAGAAAAATGAAAGCACTTCCATTAACTTAATAGTGTCTTAATATGCACTACAATGAATATCATAAATTAATCTTCCTTTTTAAGCCTTTTTACTCCTATTCAACTATATATTAATTAATTTATTCATTACACACACACACACACACACACACACTAGAGGTTTAGTCTTTGCCTGAAATTGCTGTGGTACTACCAATACTTGAACACATATAGTTATTGCTATTTTGAAGCACATATCTTATCACTGCTGAACTCCCAATTTCCTGAATACTTAATGCTGTCTCATAACTTAATGCACTGTTCAAGTTTTCCTTTTTCTTACTACCCTGTTTTTTATTCAGTACCACCATATTTACTTGGCAAAAATTCTATATACATTGTTCAGAACTCTGGCAATTCATAATTACAGTTATGACTTCTCTAACAGAATTCACTAATAAGAGGCATGTAGTAATTCTTTAATTTAACACATCAATATAGTCTGAATAGCTCCATAATGTGTATAAAATATACTTTAAAAATTATAAAACTGAGTTTTTTGCATTTAGGGACATATATATCCAAGTAGTACTGCAAACTTTGAGAGTAAAGAGAAAATCTATGTGGTTTCTCACTCTGTTATGTTCGCTATAGTTTTTGCTTCTTACTGACAAACGGCTTTACTGTTATATGTGGTCTTCCAAGGTTCGGCTGCCAAATCAACCACACTAGAATTAAATCTTGCAGATCCAGCTGCCAGAACAGATCAATGTGTTGATTTAAAGGAGAGAAACATCAGTAAAGATGCTGTGTTTCAGCATTACCCTCAAATATGAGTGCATAAATAGTGGCCTCACCTCTGGGATTCTCAATCCATAACTCTTAAGGTCCAGATACTCTTTAGGGAACTCAAGTAGATCTTTTCTTTGGAGGCCACAGTACCCAAGTGCACTCTGTAAAGGAACTTAAATGCCTACCTTTATGAGAACCAAAAAGAGCTTTCCCTGATTTCAGGTCCTGATCTCACCAGGATTTTTAACATTTTCCTTTTCAGTCTATGATGCAGACTGCTTGACACATGTGCTTCATTTCTCAAATGGGACCCAGACTTTGGAAATCCAGAGTGTTTTTAGATTGTCTTGGCATGCACACATTTTCTTCAGTTTTCCTTCACCCATGTCAATACAGATGGCCCAATATTCCAGATTTCCACATTGCTATTTTGACTCCATCTTTCTACCTCTTAACATGGAATTGATGGATTGGGGAAACTTCTACGAATCTCTGTTGTACAGAGGTTTGTAAGAGTTTGTGATCTCTTCTTGGTGACCAAATTGACGACTATGTTATCACAGAGAGTAATAAAATATGAACTACATAGATATTTAATCTATGAATCTCCATGACACTGAACATACTTCTGGACCATACTTAGTATTTTCTAATAACCTTCTTGCATGTTAAATCTTTTAAGTCATGAATCTATTTCATGAATCATTGTATCTCAAGTTTTAGTTATTTATGTTATTGGTACTTAATATTTTTTTCTGTTAGTATTTTATTGAATTTCAAGTTTGCTTAATATTGTAGTTTTAATACAATTACTGTTTTGCAGCAAATGAAACATTTAAGATTTCAGAATCATAGTAACACATATATTGTTTCCTAACCCAATATTTAGTAATATGTAGCAATAATTGATACATTTCACTGTCTATTTGTAGCCTGAATTTATTAAATCTGGTGCCTGATTTTATTAAACAGGAAACAGACGCAGAGTCATTTTCGTGGTGCAGAGAATTTGTGCTTGGCCAGATTCATATAACACTTGAACTTCTAGCCTTTGAATTTAAGACACAGAGATGCTGAGGCAGTAGATCAGAAACTCATGTGAAGTTTTATGAAATTTCAGGATGATAGTAGTCTCTGGAAACGATGTCTGTCTCAAGCCAAGATGGGATAGCATTAACTTAGTTCTGCCCTCTGAACTAAGTAAGTAATTAAAAACTCATGAAAATACTGAAATCACTATTTTCCAACATTGAAAATGAAGTATCTCTTGATAGGGACTCTTAAAAGAAAACAAATGACTATGCCCTGGTATTTCCACCAATTACATCTGAGATAGAATTACCTGGTTTTGTCACAGGAAGGAAGAATCGGATAAGCAGTATCCCTGAGTGAAGACTATGTGAGTTTGAATCCTTTGGAAATCAGGAATTCCAGAGTTTGCAATTCAGAGTAGCAAAGAAGAGACCTGTGCATAGGTAGAGAGCTTTACACACCCATTATTCCTTCATGGCTGGAAGAAATTTGGTGCTGGATAACTATGTATCCATATAAATATAACTGGATTTTCTTCTGAGAGACCTTTAAACCTGTCGATACTTTCATAGCTTGGTGGGTGAGACTACAGAGCTTTTGCCCTTAAGAACTTCAGTTGATTGTATGAAGGCTCTACCTCACATTACTAAGCGTATTTTCACTACTTAAAGTCAACTCATTTTGATGTTTATCACATCTACAAAGTGCCTCACAGAAACATCTAACAGTGTTTGATTAAATAATTCAGAACTATAGTCTACTGAAGTTGATTCATAAAGCTAACCATTACAATGTTTAATCCACAATATCCAAACATAATGCATATAAAGAAATGTACACTGAGGTGAATTATAGTCAACTGAAAAAAAACTAGTTATAAAGATAAAATATTCAAATAACCCAAAAGGAGCAGGGGCTTGATGCAACAGTTAGGAATACTGATCGATGCCAACAACCCATACCAGGATGCTAAAGCTCAGGCCCTAGCCGCACTTTTGATTCCAGCTTCTTCCTAACGTGCCTCCTGTGAGGTAGAAGGTGAAGACTCAAGTGCTTGGTTCCCTGTCATACATGTGGGAGACACAAATTGAGTTCCAGGCTCCTGACTTCAGCCTAGCCCAGCCTGGCTGTTGCAATATATGGGGGGGGGGGGGAGCAGTTGATGATGATGATGATTTCTCTCTCTCTCTCTCTGCCTCTGCCTCTGTTTCTCTTCCTTACTATTCAAAATAAACAAGTTTAAAAGTCAAAGTAATTCTAAAAAAATTAGGAAGATATGGCATATTACAGAAGAGTAAGTTTAGAGTGATTTTTTTTCAGAAAAAATGAGAAACATTTATTTTCAGAAAAAATTGAAGTTTGCAGTTTTTGGAGAAAAAGGTTTAAACTGCAGAAGTAGAAAAGCCTTTGGAATTCTGTATCTAAGTATATCTAACATCAACATGAGACAAATATTTTGTGTGTGTATGATTTATCAGATTTGTGCATCTTATAATGATATGAAATATACAAGGAAAAACCTGGTAAAATTGAAAATAGAAATTGATCAATTCAAAATTTCAGTTGTACATTTAAATAGCTATTTCTCAATAAGTGATAGAACATTTATACAGAAAATTTAAAAAAAATTTCAATGTTAAGAATGGTGAATAAACCTCCAGTAGCAACAGAAATGTATTATTTTCATATGCATTTGAAACATTCACAAAGACAGATTTTGATCTTACCCTTCAGAAAAGTCAAAATAAATTTAAAGCCTTAAAATTTTTAAACCTATAAAATACATTATCAGAGCACAAGAGAATTAAATTAAAAATCTGTAACAACAATCAGTTAGAATTCCATCCAAAGTACAGAAGCTAAATAACATAATTTACAAATGAATAATGAGATGCTCATGGAATCAAATGGAAAATTAGAAAATATTTTAAATTAAATAAAAAATTGATAGAAACTATATCAAAATCAGGTGGCAGTCCTACACTTAAAAAAGTGCTAAGGGAAATATATGGTATTAACTGTATTAATGAAAAAGAAATGTCTCAGATCAATTAATCAGCTTCCTTAAAGAAGCCAGAAAAAGAAAAGGAAATTAAACTCATCTTCAGCAAAAAAAATAGTAAAGACAGTGGCCAAATATAGTAAAGAACACTACTACAGAAATATCGATGCAAAATGTAGTTGGTTGAGAACTATCAATAAAATTGATAAATTAAATAATTTTGCTGCAGTAGGAGCAAAGGAGAAAAGACAGAGAAAACCCATATTAGAACTGAAAGGAAGGAAATATATGATAATATAAATACTAAAATGATAATCCAGATATAACAATGATAATTAACTTGAAAATTTAGGTACATAGAAATGTCTAGAAAAATCTGTTAGCACTGACATAGAACAAGACAGATACACCTTTCATGTACAATGTAGAAATAAATTTCAAAAGCAAAGAAATAGATAGCCTGAATAGTTTCCATTTTATTTTACAATTTTACAACTTTGTTTTGTAGGGATTATTTTGACTTATAGAACACTCTTTTTTCACTGATTTTTTTTTTATTTTTTAACTTTTATTTAATGAGTATAAATTTCCAAATTACAGCTTATGGATTACAATGGCTTCCCCCCCATAACGTCCCTCCCACCTGCAACCCTCCCCTTTGCTACTCCCTTTCCCCTTCCATTCACATCAAGATTCATTTTCGATTCTCTTTATATACAGAAGATCAGTTTAGCATACATTAAGTGAAGATTTCAACAGTTTGCTCCCACACAGAAACATAAAGTGAAAAATACTGTTTGAGTACTAGTTATAGCATTAAATCTCAATGTACAGCACACTAAGGACAAAGATCCTACATGAGGAGTAAGTGCTCAGTGACTCCTGTTGTTGACTTAACAAATTGACACTCTTGTTTATGGCCTCAGTAATCACCCTAGGCTCTTGTCATGAGCTGCCAAGGCTATGGAAGCCCCCCGAGTTCACTGACTCTGATCATATTTAGACAAGGCCATGGTCAAAGTAGAAGTTCTCTCCTCCCTTCAGAGAAAGGTACCTCCTTCTTTGATGACCCATTCTTTCCACTGGGATCTCACTCACAGAGATCTTTCATTTAGGTTTTTTTTTTGTTTTTTTTGTTTTTTTTTTTTTTTTTTTTTTTTCTCCAGAGTGTCTTGGCTTTCCATGCCTGAAATACTCTCATGGGCATTTCAGCCAGATCCGCATGCCTTAAGGGCTGATTATGAGGCCAGAGTGCTGTTTAGGACATCTGTGTATCTCGCTTTCCATGTTGGATCATTCTCTCCCTTTTTGATTCTCTCAGCTAGTATTTGCAGACACTATTCTTGTTTATGTGATCCCTTTGGTTCTTAGTCCTATCATTATGATCAATTGTGAACAGAAATTGATCACTTGGACTAGTGAGATGGCATTGGTACATGCCACCTTGATGGGATTGAATTGGAATCCCCTGGTATATTTCTAACTCTACCGTTTGAGGTAAGTCTGATTGAGCATGTCCCAAATTGAATTGATTTTTGTATAGGGTGAGAGGTATGGATGAAATTCCATTCTTCTACACATATACATTCAGGTTTGCCATTGCCACTTGTTGAAGAGATTATCCTACTCCACTGTAAGGTCTGAAGGCTTTTGTCAAAAATCAGTTGATCGTTTGTACATGGGTTAATTTCTGGACTCTTTTGCTCCATTCATCTATGTGTCAGTTTCTATGCCAGTACCATGCTGCTTTTATTACTGTAGCTCTGTAATATGGTTTGAAGTCAGGCACTGTGATACCTCTGGGTTGATTGTTTTTGCTCAGGATTGCCTTTGCTATTCTGAGTATTTTGTGATTCCATATAAATTTTAAAATTAGTTTTTTCTAATTCTGTAAAGTATGTCATTGGCATTTTGATGGGCATTGCATTGAATCTGTAGATTGTTTTAGGTAGTACAGACTTTTTAACTAACACTAACACTAACTGCACATCATGCAATTTTTATTTGAATTTTTTTTAAAAAAGACTTGAAAACTGTAAGCTTACAAATTACTATTTTTTTTTGACAAGCAGAGTGGAAATTGAGAGACAGAGACAGAGAGAAAGGTCTTCGTTTACCGTTGGTTCACCCTCCAATGGCTGCACCGCGCTGATCCGTAAGCAGGAGCCAGGTGCTTCTCCTGGTCTCCCATGGGGTGCAGAGCCCAAGCACTTGGGCCATTCTCCACTGCACTCTCTGGCCACAGCAGAGAGCTGGCCTGGAAGAGGGGCAAACTGGGACAGTATCTGGCGCCCTGACCGGGACTAGAACCCAGTGTGCAGGCGCCGCAGGTGGAGGATTAGCCTATTGAGACATGGCCCACAAATTACTATTAAAATACACAGATTAAGATCCAGAGAGTCCAAGAAGATTACAGACAGAATTTCTCTGGCTTCTCCCCCTGGACTCGGGAGACTGCTGTCTGCATTGACGTGTGATGTTGTACACAACGTGGCAAACCAGGGAAGCTTTTCCAGTTTCAGTGTCCCTTGATTCATGGAGCCAAGATGGACTGAATTGGACTTTGGTGGATCTCAGTCCACAGACCACTGTATACATATTTCCAAACCCCTACCGACAATCCTTTGGTGTGCTCCAAAGCTCCTTTAGGTAAATGAACCAACTCCTGTCATGCAGAGTGTTCCAAAGACCTCAAAATACCTCCCTGGAAGCCAAGGGCAAAGGCTTTGGATTTGACCAATGTTTCCTTTCCTCAGCCTCCAGTAGCTATTGTATGACACATAATAACTGCCCTCCCAAACTAGTCACACAGAATAGCAAAATATTGAAGAACTCTTTATATTCTGTCTTCATGGAAAAAAAAATTGGGTAGATTCTCCATGGAGAAAGTATACTTCCATTAATTTACTTCAAATCCGTGGGTAAAGAACCATCATATGAATTTCATGTATTATCTCGTAATCATTTAAAACTCCCTTTATTTCTATTCATACTGAATAGATAAATGTGGTCATAACTGGTAAATGACTTCATTTGACATTAATGTTTTTTCCTTCCAGAGATTAAAACAAAAATTTTCCTCAAACAGCTTATAAACAGCTATTTACTTATTTAATCCATGAGAAAAGTAGTTTCAGTTTAAATATTATATATATGTTCATATATATAAAGAAAATAACCGGTTTTCAGTTTAGTGCAGCTAATCATTTTAATTAGATCATGTCATTTGCTTTGAATAATGAGTTTAACTGTTTTACTATGCTACATGAATATTAAAATACTGTCAAAATTTATTAAAATCAACTCCATTGTAGCATAGCATTTGAAATCTACTACCAAATCCTATTTGGATAGCAAGTTTAAAATGCTATCAATTTATTGTAAAAACCATACAAGCATGTTTTCTTTGAAAATTTCACAGCATTTAATTAAATTTGTATTGCATTCATTTGACTTATTTTCCATTTACTTCTAGAACTGATAGTATTTGCTGCTGAAACACTGTTATGTATTCTGTCTCTTAAATATTTTTAAATTAAACGAAATAAGTTATATAGACATTTTCATATTTTCCCTATGATAAGGAATCATAGCTTTCTTTTAATTTCACATTCTACATTGTCACCAGATTTCATTAACTTAATGTGCTTTTTAAAAAAATCACCTGGTGTATAGTAGGTCAATTTTTTTTTTTGGAATATACTTAATTGTTCTTAAGTGGAGTTAGTAAAGGAGCTCCTGTTATTAAATGTTATTGTGCTAGATATCACAGAATGAAAAAAAAAAAACTACAAAGTCATGTCACTGTTTATACAAAGTGATTGCAAGTAAGTAAAAATGAAGAAAGTAATATTGATGATTATAAGAGTATAAATGCAGTAGGGGTTATATCTATAGTGACAGAGGAGGATAGAATGGAAGTGAGCCAATATTGCATAAAGCTAAGGGAAGAAGGGACTTATTAGAGCAAGCTGTAAAATTTTGTGTTATTGAAAACTGATGCATGAGATAGAAAAAGTTTATTTCTACTGGATTTAAATCACAGTGCTTGGTTGTCAGGTCCTGAGAGGGTGGGGAATGGCTCCAGTACAAAACAAGGCTCAGTACAGAGAGAAGAGGGTTCCATACTGGCAACTCATCCACAGAGATTGCAGATGAGGCATCTGAGTAGAGGGACAGACAGCACATTAGATGTAGAGCGTCAGAACCTGGATGAGGACAAGGGGCCTTCTGTCTGGTGGTACAGTCCAGTGTAGCAGTCTTACCTGGGTTGAGAAGGGCATTTGTGCAGGGGAGAGGGCAACAATAGTGCCAGAAGTTTGGTTACATATGGGGCATTGATTAACTTGTATGCTTTTACATGTGCTTACATTCATAAAAAAAAAAAAAAAAAAAAAAAAAAAAAAAAACTCCCTCTGTTCACTGGACGATCTAGGAGAGGCAACACTGTAAGAGTAATAAATGTACAAGCAACCATGGCACATAAACCTTAACTGGAGAATATTGGGAAAATTTGTCTAATTGAGGGTTGGAGTAGTGAAAGTACAAGAAGAGTCTTGTGTATCTTGTTCTTCCTGGAAGTAGGAAAGTTATCAAAAAATATCATTTTGAAATAACACAAGAGACTAACTACCGTTAGCGAACTACCACTTTTGTTGTAGCTTAATTTACATCAGCTAGGATATGGAATCAGCCTAGATATACATGAATTGATGACTAGTTGAAGAAAATGTACTATATGTACACAATGGAATATTACTCAGCCATAAAAAGAATGAAATTCTGACACTTGCAACAAAATGAATACAACTAGAGATCATTTTGCAAAGTGAAATAAGCCAGATCCAAAAAAATCAATTGTTTTATTTGTTGTAATTAATATATATAAAGAGTATTAAAATTGTGTGGATGCCATATCATGTAGTATTTATCTATAAATAATATTATAAATATTACTAAACTTAGTCATGTCATGTAAATGACAATATATTCTTATTTCCCATGCTAAATATGAAGTGGAAGGGGTAACAGTGAGGAGTCTTGGGTACTAATAATATTTTGTCTTAATTTGAGTATTGGTTATGAGTGTGAACAGATGACCAAAAAAATCATTTACCTATACACATGTACATTTCTTGGTATGCACACTGTATTTCAAAATAAGGTTTCTAAAAAGAAAGAAAAGAGAAATGAGCTATCATTTGTCAAATCTAAGATAGTTTATGCTAAAAACCATAATTTTAATTCATTACATAAAATATAAAAGCATAAATCCATTCAGAAAGAATAAATTGAAAATTTATGAAGAACAAAATAGTAAATAATTGCAGAGTGTTTTTCCACAAAATGATAAATTACAAAGGAGAAATAAGAGTACCTTTCCAAATGGAAGTGCATATATCAGGCTTCACCTAAATGAAGCAATCAGAATGAACTGGATCAGTACAGGGACAGGTTGAAGCTTCACCATCTGTTAGGATGCAATGTGAACACAGCATAACTGCTGTGCTACTCCTCCAGATATGCACAGCCTGCATCAAATCAGGAGAAAACATGAAGCACATTTAAATTCATTAGCATGCCACAAAATAAATGGCATGGAGTCTCCAAAAGGTCCCGAAAGTCAAGGGGAGAACAGGAACTGTTCCAGATTGAAGGCAGCTAACAGGCCTGATACCTATATGCAATGTGGGATTTTAAATGGGATTATTTTGGATTGCAAGAAAATTAGTGATATTTGAATGCTTTTTGAAGATTGCATGATCATTATGCAATATTCTTCAGCTGGAAGGATTGTGATATGATTAAATATGTCTTATAAGTAGAAAATCACTGTATCATATTCACAATGTTATGGAGGAGTTAAAAATTTAGAACTAAAACATTCTAGTTCTTGCAAATAATATGCATATTGAGTGCATTTCAAAATCAGAAAATATAATTAAAAACAACTCAATAACCCAAGACTAGGAGGTGAGAAAAAATGTAACTCTCCTTAATAATTTCATTAGTTCCTATTCCTGATGTAATATATCTGGAATCCACAATCCTGCATGTTGACAAGAAAACAAATATCAACCATGTTCAATATTTATGGTAGTCTTGTAAAAACAGGTCTGAATCAGTTTGCAAATAGTTTCTGCCTATGGTGATTAGACTTGGAAATTTTTGACCCTATGCTGTACTTCACAGTTTGAATTTTGATCTTTTCCTGGCCTAGTGGCACGTGGTACTATACTTTCTCCATTTTTGGACAGTGGCAGCCACACTTCCCAATTAGCCACATGATCTCAGTGGTAAACAATTGGCATTCTACAGGTACTTTGTGGCTATGATATTATGTGTTTTAGGTTAGGTATATTAAATGCATTTTGACTCATTAGTTTCAGTTTCCAAAGGGTTTATCAATACATACCCACATTGTAAACTGAGCAGTAGCTGTAATTTTCAATTCTACCTATTCATAATCCTTCATGTACATTCTTTTCTGTTTCTAATATCACCCCCCTTATTCAGAGACCTATTCCTTTAGTACTGTTTCTGTGATATGCTATATTATGGCCAGCACATTCTAAGTAGTCTCTTTTTATTAAGTTCCTCTCTTCTAAAATTTATAATTTTATGAAATCTAGCAAAGGTATGGCTTTTTTTCAAGCTAATAGAACAAATCTAAAATTCTTCACTATCATTATATATCTTACTGATTTGAAACTCATCTCATTACCTAGTCTAACTTGCACTTCTAACTCACAAGAAACTTATTTCAAATTGAATTATGTGCCAATCATCAAATGGAATTTTATTATGCCATTGCAATTTTCTTTCAAAATATTATTCTTCAAGATTAGATCACCTTTCTTCTTCTCAATGAAAATCTTAGGATCTCCTCAACTGACTATAGTTTCTTCTTTCTCAAAAACATATTCATCATATCACTTTTGTGATATTAATTAAATTAACTTTGCTAACTAGATAGGTATATATTAGTATCATTATTAAATGTATAAATGTTATGAGTAAAAATACTATCTTTTATACTGCATTCAATCTTTGAGATCAGCTTTACCCTGAGTTACATTCCATGATGGTGAATAACAATTATACTAAAAAATAAAGAAGATAATAATGTATAGCATATACTCTATTAACTAAAACCTGTTTGTGACTCCCTACTAAGAGCAAATTTCATCTTTCTTACAAACACATCAGCATCCTTTGTCATGTGTCTTTACCACTTTAATCTTGTTCATTCATGCATTCTCTCAACACATATTTAGTGTGTTGTTCTGTTCCTAATATTGTTCCAGGTCTTGAAGATACACTGAGAAAAAAAGAGACACACCCTCTGCCCCTGGGACTAATATTTTAGTGTGAGAGACAAAAAAAAAAAAAAAAAAAAATACATTGATAATATGATTTACAGTGGTGGTGGATCTTTGAGAAAAGATCTAAAGCAGATTATGTATCTAAAGAATTACCTTTTATTTTTTATATGAAAAGAATGAACATTCTCTTTGTTAAGGAAATGTTTTAGATAAGATCTGATGAGTGAGCCATGTTAATATGGACGAAAAGAGACAAAATAGCTCTTCTAGGTTAAATGGCACCTTTTACCACCACTCCTTAGTATCCCACCATGAATTTTACTTGATATTGCAGATATCTTGAACTATCTCAAGGTACATCAACATACTATGCAATTTTATGTCTTCAATCTCTTATAGTATGATTAGTTATCCCTACAATGCTCATTGAACCCTCAGTTTAACCAAAACCCATATCATTTTTACACATACATTTCCATATGACTACCATCTACACAAACAACATTGTAATGGTGTCACTAGTATACCGAATGTTACAATTAAGATATGGCTTGATTGTGTTCTCCAAGTATTCACGATTTGAGGCTTGGTCCTCAGTGTAGTAATTTTAAGCACTGATGGAGCCTTTAAGAGGTAAGACCTAGTGGGAGGTCATTACTAGCCCTTCTCCATGCTCTTGTCTCACTGTGTAATCACTTCCTCTTGGATATGCTTCCACTATGATGTCATCTACCACTACATCCTCAGTAGAGATAAAAAACCATGAGCTATGTGGTCTTAGACTTTGAACTTTCCAAACTATGGTTTTTATAACCTTCTTAATACACTATCCAGTCTCAAGTACTTCAAGTATTTCATTGTAGTAACAAAGAATGGACTAACAGACAGAAGCTACCATTATCTTGACTTTCTTTGACATGGATTAATTTTATCTGTTGTTAGCATACACTAGTGGTGCTAGTATATCCATTCTCCTTGCTACTTGGTCCTATGTCTGAGTTGACTGAATGCATGAGTGAATGAAAGTGAAGTAGTAAACAGAGATACGTTCTGAAGGATGTTCATGGGTTTCTAAAGAAAATGAGATAAGAGAGAATATGTTATGATTATCCTTATTCATCTGGTTCTGGTTTATCATAATATTAGGGTAAAAATAGCCCTGTAAGATAACGTAATTTCCTTTCACTTTTTAATTCTCCAAAGTTCATGTATAGCATAAGGATCTGCATAGTTGAGATGGTAACTGAGCAACAGAAAACTATTGACAAAACATATATTCTACTTAGAGGTAATTATATGTTTTTACTTGGCATACTGCAGTGGGCAATATGATTTAACTTTAAACATTCACTTGGCAGGAAGGAGGTAGTATCAAAACTACTACCTAAAAATCAGTTTGTACAATAATTTTCAAATCCTTGATGTTTTATTTTACACAATCACTTCACAAAGAGGCTTGTAAAGCTAAATAAATACTGAGGTCAAAAATTCGAGAGGCCTGCATTCTATTAACTTGTTAAGCTATCCTGCAGCACCAGCATCCCATATGCATGCCGGTTCACATCCCAATTGCGCCACTTCCGATCAAACTCCTTGCTGATGTGCCTGGGAAAGCAGTGCCAGACAACCCAAGTGTTTGGGTCCCTGAAGGTATGTGGGAGACATGGATGAAGCTCCTGGCCCCTGGTTTCTGTTTGGACAGCCGTGGATGTTGCAACCATCTGAAGGGTACACCAGCAGATGGAAGTACTCACTCTTGCTCTCTCTTTCTCTCTCTCTCTTCCCCTCCCTCTTTCTGTGTGAGTGTATCTCTCCCTCTGTCTCTGTAACTCTGCCTTTCATATAAATATTTTATAAAAAAATGCATTTGGGGACTGGTGTTATGGCATAGATGATAAAGCTGCCACCTGTGACACCGGCGTCCCATATGGGCCTCAGTTCAAGTCCTGGCTGCTGCATTTTTAATCCAGCTCCCTGTTAATGGCCTAGGAAAAGCAGCACCTGGCCAGCCACATGGGAGTCCCAGATGAGGCTCTTGGCTCCAGGCTTGGCCTGGAAAATGCAATTTGGGAACTATTGTGGTGCAGCAGTGTAAGCTGTCACTTGGGACAGAGTAACTCATATCCAAGTCCTGGAGTTTAAGTTTCATCCATATTTCTTACCCAGGTGATGCTGATGTACACCCTGGGGGCAGCAGGTACTCAGCAAGAATTAAAGCACTTAGTTCTCTGCTACTTCTAGATGAAGTCTCTGGCTCTTGGCTCTGGCCTGGCAGAGCTGTGGCTATGGCAGGCATTTTTTTTTTTAGATTTTATTTATTTATTTTTATTTAGTAAATACAAATTTCCAAAGTACAGTTTATGGATTACAATGGCTTTCCCACCCCCCATAATTTCCCTCCCACTCGCACCCCTCCCATCTCCTGCTCCCTCTCCCATTCCATGCACATCAAGATTCATTTTCTTTTTTATCTTTATATACAAAAGAACTATTTAGTATATATTAAGTAAAGATTTAATCAGTTTGCACCCACACAGAACATAAAGTGCAAAATAATGTTTCAGTTCTAGTTATAGCATTAATTCACATTGGACAACACATTAAGGACAGATCCCACATGAGGAGTAAGTACACAAGGACTACTGTTGTTGACTTAACAATTTGACACTCTTGTTCATGGCGTCAGTAATCTCCCTAGGCTCTAGTCATGAGTTGCCAAGGCTATGGAAGCCTTTTAAGTTTGCTGACTTTGATCTTATTCTGACAGGGTCATAGTCAAAGTGGAAGTTCTCCCTTCAGAGAAAGGTACCTCCTTCTTTGATGACCCATTCTTTCCACTGGGATCTCACTCACAGAGATCTTTCATTTAGGTCATCTTTTTTTTTTTTTTTTTCCAGAGTGTCTTGGCTTTCCATGCCTCAAATACTCTCATGGGCTCTTCATCCAGATCCGAATGCCTTAAGGGCTGATTCTGAGGCCAGAGTGCTATTTAGGACAGCTGCTATTTTATGAGTCTGCTGTGTATCCCGTTTCCCATGATGGATCGTTCTCTCCCTTTTTGATTCTATCAGTTCGTATTAGCAGACACTAGTCTTGTTTGTGTGATCACTTTGACTCTTAGACCTATCAGTGTGATCAATTGTGAACTGAAATTGATCACTTGGACTAGTGAGATGGCATTGGAACATGCCACCTTGATGGGATTGTATTGGAATCCCCTGGCACGTTTCTTACTCCACCATTTGTGGCAAGTCTGATTGAGCATGTCGCAAATTGTACATCTCCTCCCTCTCTTATTCCACTCTTATATTTAACAGTTTTCAGTTAAAATTTAAACACCTAAGAATAAATGTGTGTTAATTACAGAGTTCAACCAATAGTACTAGAACAAAACAAAACAAAAAATACTAAAATGGATAAAGTATTACATTGGACATCAACAGTCAGGACAAGAACTGATCAAGTCACCGTTTCTCATAGTGTCCATTTCACTTCAATAGGTTTCCCCTTTGGTGCTCAGTTAGTTGTCGCTGATCAGGGAGAACATATGATAGTTGTCCCTTTGGGACTGGCTTAATTCACTCAGCATAATGTTTTCCAGATTCCTCCATCTGGTTGCAAATGACCGGATTTCATTGTTTTTGACTGCTGTATAGTATTCTATAGAATACATGTCCCATAATTTCTTTATCCAGTCTACTGCTGAAGGGCATTTGGGTTGGTTCCAGGTCTTGGCTATTGTGAATTGAGCTGCAATAAACATTAATGTGCAGACAGCACAGTCATAGATTTAAGTCTTTAATCCATGTTGAGTGAATTTTTGTGTAAGGTGAAATGTAGGGGTCTTGCTTCATGATTCCGCACGTGGAAATCCAATTTTCCCAGCACCATTTATTGAATAGACTGTCCTTTCTCCAGGGATTGATTTTGGATCCTTGATCAAATATAAGTTGGCTATAGATGTTTGGATTGATTTCTGGTGTTTCAATTCTGTTCCATTGGTCTATCCATCTGTTTCTGTACCAGTACCATGCTGTTTTGATTAAAACTGCCCTGTAGTATGTCCTGAAATCTGGTATTGCGATGCCTCCAGTTTTGTTTTTTTTGTACAAGATTGCTTTACCTATTCAAGGTCTCCTGTGTCTCCATATGAATTTCAGCATCATTTTTTCCAGATCTGAGAAGAAGGTCTTCGGTATTTTGATTGGTATTGCATTGAATCTATAAATTGCTTTTGAGAGAATGGACATTTTGATGATATTGATTCTTCCAATCCATGAGCATGGAAGATTTTTCCATTTTTTGGTATCTTCTTCTATTTCTTTCTTTAAGGTTTTGTAATTTTCATTGTAGAGATCCTTAACATCCTTGGTTAAGTTTATTCCAAGGTATTTGATTGTTTTTGTAGCTATTGCGAATGGGATTGATCTTAGAAGTTCTTCCTCAGCCATGGCATTGCCTGTGTATGCAAAGGCTGTTGATTTTTGTGCATTGATTTTATATCCTGCTACTTTGCCAAACTCTTCTATGCGTTCCAATAGTCTCTTAGTAGAGTTCTTTGGGTCCCATAATAAAGGATCATATCATCTGCAAAGAGGGATAGTTTGAGTTCTTCCTTCCCAATTTGTATCCCTTTAATTTCTTTTTCTTGCCTAATAGCTCTGGCTAGAACTTCCAGAACTATATTGAATAGCAGTGGTGAGAGTGGGCATCCCTGTCTGGTACCAGATCTCAGTGGAAATGCTTCCAACTTTTCCCCATTCAATAGGATGCTGGTCGTGGGTTTTTTCATAAATTGCTTTGATTGTACTGAGGAATGTTCCTTCTATCCCCAGTTTACTTAGAGTTTTCAACATGAAAGGGTGTCGTAATTTATCAAATGCTTTCTCTGAATCTATTTAGATAATCATATGGTTTTTTCTTCTGCAGTCTATTAATGTAGATTTTATTTGTTTACTTGAAAGAGTTACAGAGAGGCAGAGGCAGAGAGAGAGTAGTCTTCCATCAGCTTGTTCACTCCCCAGATGGCTGCAACAGCCAAGCTGCACCAATCCAAAGCCAGGAGCCAGATCTTCTTCTGGGTCTCCCACGCAGGTACAGGGGCCCAAGGACTTGAGCATCTTCTGCTGCTTTCCCAGGCCATAGCAGAGAGCTGGATCAGAAGTGGAGCAGCCAGGACTCGAACCAGTGTCCCTTTGGGACACCAGCACTGCAAGCAGTGGATTTACCTTCCATGCCACAGTGCCAGCCCCTGTGGCATGCATTTTGGCGAGTGAACCGGCGATCCAGTGATGGGAGCTCTTTCTCTTTCCCTCTGTGTGTCCACCTGCCTTTCAAACTTTAATAAGATTTTCATGCCTTGGAAACCTGACTTCACTATATTTTAACTTATATAAACTTTCTATGGTTTACATGTATGAACTGAACTAAAGGCATCATCAATTATTACTAAGATAAAAACCTAAACAATAATTAACATTTACACAAAATTTTAAATAATTAAACATTAAAATTAATCCCAAAATACTGTTTTATTAGTAAATAAAATTTGTCAACTTTGTAGAATGAAGCCAAAATGAGTTTATTGTAGTATATGTATGTTCTCTAATAGAAATATAATGCAACCTAGATTTGTAGTTTTAAATTTATTTTCAGATTTTTTATATAAAATATTAGCCTATATATAAAATGTATGTATTCATTTTGTACCATGTGATGTTTTCTTACATGTATATATTTTGTAATATCCAATCAGGTAAATGTATGTCATTTTATTTGATAGACAAATGAACAGAGACAGACAGATAGCAATCTTCCATCTACTACTATTTCCTTCCAAATGCCCACAACAGCTAAAAGCCTGGTATTTCATTTAGGTCCCTCACATTGGTGGGAGGCACTCACAAACTTGAGCCATCACAAGGATGGAAACTGGATTGGAAGTGAAGTAGACTGGACTTGAACCAGATGCTCTGATATGGGAGGTGGGCATCACAAGCAGCAACATAAGCTAATAAGCCAAACACCCACTCGTAAATTTTCGATATTTTTAAAGATTGATTTATTATTTATTTGAAATTTGGAACTACAGAGAAGGAGAGGCAGAGGCAGAGAGAGAGGGAGTTCTCTTTAATCTGCTGGCTCACTCCCTAAATAGCCACAATGGCAGGAGCTGAGCCAGGCTGAAGTGAGGAGCCAGGAGCTTCATCCAGGGCTCCCACGTGGTTGCAGGGGTCCAAGCACTTGGACCCTCCTCTGCTGCTTTCCAATCTCACTGCAGGGAGCTGGATTGAAAGCAGAGCAGCCAGGACACAAATTGCCACCCATATAGGATACCAGTGTTGCAGGTGGCAGCTTTACCTGCTACACCACAGTGCTGGCCCCAAATTTTTAACTTTAAGTCTTGCAGTAGACATAGTATTAAAAAAGTAAAATAATTAAACTTAAATCTCTTTTAATAATGTGCCTTTTTTAACCAAAATATGTTTATTCCCACAATTTTTCAATATAAACTTATTAGTGAGATTTTGGTTTTATTACAAGTCTTCAAGCCCTGTGTATATGTTGCAATTACAGGCCATCTCAACCAGGACTAGTTCTCTATAAGTATTTAGTGTTCACATGTGGGTAGTATACTGTATTGGGGAATGCAGTTATAAAACATAGGTGTTCAGAGTGTCAGCCTCAGACCTTGGAAATTATAATACCAGACTCAATAACTTTTAATTTTATGAAAGAATGATAAGAATTTATTGTAGCTACAATATATCTACTAAACTTGCCAACCATTCATGATAGCTAAACTGTGACTAAAGAACATAGAAATGTTAGGCAGATCTTTGTTTCACAAGAGAGATAAAATATGAACAGTGTGTGTGTGTGTGTGTGTGTATCTATTATCATCCTCATTTAAGTATGAAGATATAGGCTTAAAATAAAATACAAATTACCCAGTGTCCCACATTTAATCATTTGCCTAGTGATATATACCATTTTAATATATTCTCTTCAAAGCCAATATTCTTAACTATGACAATAAAATATCACACATTATCATGTTACCCAGTTCTTTAAGATTGGAAGAATGGATAGAACTCATTTCACAACTGAGTTTGATTAATTCTTTTATCAAAGGAAAAGGAAGTGATACAAAATTATTAATTATGCTCAATAATCAGATACAAATATATATATATATATATATATTTGCTTCCATCCTGCGGTTTGCTATTATTTAATTAATAACATTTCAATTTTAATAATGAACATTTTACTAAACTTATTTTCAGGGTTTATAGAGTATATCACATTCACTTCATTGCTTAACAAATTGTATATTTTAAGTTTCATGACACAAAGGTCATACTAGAAATATTGTGTGTATTGTGTGAACATCTGCATGTACATATATTTCATAGTCTTCAAAATGGTTTCATCTGAACAATGTACATTTGGATATATTATAATTAAAATGCTAATTTCAACAACTTCTAAAGCACTATCACAAACAAATTATTAAGTTATTAGACAACTGTTCTGCTACTATATTCAAATGGTGGTACTATAACTAGTACTGCCATGTGATAAACACATGAGCACATCTATAAAAACAAGTAATGTATACAAGTTTTTCATATTTGATTTGAAAGATAAGTTTTTAGTTTAAATGATCCGGAAAGAAACCTTTGATATTTTTCTTAAAAATGCATTCTTAAATAGATATGAAAAGCTTAAAATATTCATCTTAATATGAGCTTGAGAAATTGCTCTCTTAGAACACGCTCTCTGTTAGCTTTTAAAATGGTCTTGAATTATTTAACATATTTCTAAGATCCTCAGTGAGTCATGGCATGATAATTCTTTCATGAGCTCAGTCCCCACAATGGTGGAACTTTAAGACTTCTAAATTATTTCCTTCTGATTTTAAAGGAGAATAAAATCTCTCCTGAACTCATCTAGTTCTATTTCCCTAAATCAGTGGGGATTTGTAACAAATGCTGCCATGTCTGCAATGTCACATTCTTGTGAGTAAACATGGTTATGACAGCTTCATTTTACTAAAAGATTTTTATTTATTTATTTGAGAGTTAGAGTTAAGACAGTGAGAGGGAGAGACAGAGAGAGAGAGGCCTTCCCTCCATTGATTCACTCCCCAGATGGCCGCAACGGCCGGAGCTGCGCCGATCTGAAGCCAGGAGCCAGGTGCTTCTTCCTGGTCTCCCTCGCAGATGCAGGGGCCCAAGCACTAGGGCCATCTTCCACTGCCCTCCCACGCCATAGCAGAGACCTCGATAGGAAGAGGGGCAGCCAGGACTAGAACTAGCGTCCATATGGGATACAGGCACCGCAGGCATAGGATTAACCTACTGTGCCACAGCACCTGCCCGACAGCTTCATTTTAAAATTTGGGTATTTCCTTTTTCTATTTTGCTGAGGCAAGAGAACTCGAAAAATGAATGAGGAAGAGGGCACCTTAACTGTCAGGCAATTTATATAAAACTAAACAGGAAGTCACCTCAGAGCAGTCTAAATCATAGCTCCTTAAAAGCCAAAGGGAAATGTGAAAGGAGGCTCAGGGATTGATCAGAGATATGAGAATGGGAAATGTTTTGCATAGCACTGGCTTTGGATCTCCCTCCCTCCCCACCTTCCTAAGATTTATCTGTTTTATCTATTTTTACAGAGAGGGAGAAAGAGACAGAGAGATCTTCATTCTGCTGGCTCACTCCCCAAATGAAAATAGTAGCCAGGTCTTGGCAAGGCTGAAGCTAGAAGCCTGGAAGTCCATTCCACGTTGGCCACGTGGGCAGCAAGGGTCCAAACACAAGGGCCAACTTCGGCCGCTTTTCCAGGAGCATTAGCTGGGAGCTGTACTGGAAATGGAGCAGCTGGGACTTGAACCAGCTCTCACATGGGGTCACAGCTTATCCCGCTGCACCACGGAGCTAGTCCCAGTGCTTTTTCTTCTTTATCTCTCAAGTTAAACAAAAGTTCTCTGAATGTTTTTACTCAGAGATATCTACATGTCTGTGCCTACTTGTGGAAGATTGTTCTTGGGACTCCACTAGAGGAGATGAAGCAGCTTATGTATTTCTGCTAAAGTCAGGGTGAAATAAGATTGAATTATTACAGCCATAAAAATTTACCCACATTTATGTAATTCTTCTCTTTCTAAAATCATACTTTGTTGTAAGGAAGAGGCATGGTAGATGAAAGAGAAGAATCCTATCATTGAGCTAAGCTGAAATTGGAGAGAGAACTACCAGGTATTAGAGTAGCCAGTTAAAAGCAATTAGCCAAAAATGAGGGCGAGAAGCCTTTAATTACTGACATGATATAAATAAGAGTCTCAAATATGCAAAAGTCCTAACTCTTGATTTGCTGTCTTTCACTGGAAGGTCGCATGGTTCAGCTAGATAAGCGTAGATGTGCTGGTAGTTGAGGGAGCTGTGGGCAAAATGCACAGTGTCATTGACCTTGGGCTTGAGGGAAGGGAGGGGATAAGAGTGGAGCATAATGGGTACTGAGTGAAAGTGGGGAGAAGGACACTCAAGGTCCTCCACTCTACCCTGGTGGGGGTCTCAGCAGAGACACCAGAAGTCCTTTGCCCAAGGCCCCAGATAAAGAGAGCCAAGAAGGAAGGCACTTGAGCTAGGAATGGAGTATATGCAGAGAATGGCCAGCAGGGTCTGTGTCCAGACTGATGGTCGTTTCCTCCAGAGGCTGCAGTGCTCTGACTGTGCATCAGTTGTGGTGCTGGGAAGACATCTTCCAACTTAGGGTACTGCCAGCTAATCTCTCATAGCCCATGAGCCACCTGAAACATCATCAATTGTGTGTGTGTTTTTTTTAATATATTTGAATGGCAGACAGACTGAAACAGACCTTTCATCTCCCAATACACTCCCTAAATGGTTGAACCAGGCTGAAGGCAAGTGTGAGGAACTCAGTTTGGGTTTCTTATGTGGCTGGCAGGGACTCATCTACCTAAGTCATCCTCAGCTGCCTCCCAGGGTACAAATCAACAGCAAGCTGGAGTAGGGAGTGGCAGTAGTACTTGACTCCAGACACTCTAACAAAGAATGCGGGCACCTCAAATACCATCGTAACTGCTGCATCAAATGACCACCCCCCCCAACACACACACATTGACTTTTAACAGGGAGCTGTACTCTTCTCCTCCCTTTCAAACTGAGGGTTTATACATCCAAAACGGGCCTTAAGTGGGAGAGAGAAATAAGCTTTGTTGGATGAAAAGTTCATGTTTTGCCATTATGGTGAACTAAAGCCTAAATATTTACTTAAAGGCCAGGAAATACGTTCCTCAGAGTCTGCAAAGAAAAGACATTAGAATATATAAGATTTCTCTCTAACTGAATACTACCAGTCCGGTTATGGTTAATCCAACGGAAGGAAGACCTTTCTCTCTGTCTCTTCTTCTCACTGTCTATAACTACCTCTCAAATAAATAAATCTTTAAAAAATAAGCAATTGATACACATATATATTAAAATATGTTGCATTTAACATTTTATCTTTTAAGAAAGCAATATATATACGGTAAAGGAATCCAGTTAGTAGAAAATGTATGAAGTAACTTTGAATCATAAAGGGGCCCATTGTTCTGAGAGTATGTCTTTTGACCAGTTCCTCTTGGCTCATACAAACATGCATAAGACTACATAAAAATATGAAGGTCTGGTTTGATATATTTGGGTTTTTTTTTAAAGATTTATTTGTTTATTATTTGAAAGAGTTACACACAGAGAGAAGGAGAGGCAGAGACAGAGAGGTCTTCCATCTGCTGGTTCACTCCCCAATTGGCCACAACGGCCGGAACTGTGCCAATCCCAAAGCCCGGAGCCAGGAGCTTCTTCTGGGTCTCCCACACAGGTACTGGGGCCCAAGGACTTGGGCATCCTCTACTGCTTTCCCAGGCCATAGCAGAGAGCTGGAGGGGAAGTGGAACAGCGGAGACTCGAACCGATGCCCATATGGGATGCCAACACAGCAGGCGGAAGCTTTACCCTCTACTACATAGTGCTGGCCCCAAGGGTTGATATATTTGTGTTTTAATTTACCAAACATAATCTTAACTTCTCTAACATTGTATCTCCCTAGTACCTGCTACATCTTTAAAATTAAAATCATTGGGACACTATACCATTTGATTTTTGTCAGTTTCAAACATAAGGATCATTGAAATTCCGTCAGTATAATATAGCAAATAATTATGAATTTTTATGAATTGTTTTTTAAATTTCCTGTAAGTGTATATATTTGGTTCAGAATGCAGCCAGAATATATCTGCTCCATCCTATGAAAAAAAGGAAGAGAAGAATATATTTGAGATCACAGCAAGGAGGTTCCTTTTAAGGATATTGAGGTAGTGTCCTTGAACAAGACCCCATGAGTGGTTATCACTGAAGTTTTGAAGAAATACGCAAAGCCAGACAATAATTCAATGCTATTCTGAAATATGTGAACTCCCGTGATTTCTATTCATCTACCTTGGACTAGGAAGATAAGAGAAATCCCATTTGATTTGGGTAAAGAAAAGTCTGGTGACAATTAGGCTTAAAAAAACTGATTTAAATTGGAAAACACTAATCTACTGTTAATTGACAAGATTACAAAATATGTTTGTTCTTTATCAACAGTGGGCATGAGTCCTCTCTTGAGCAATTCGATCTCTGCTTCACATAATAAAGACAGCTGTATTTCTGTGTCTGAACTGAAGAATGAACTTTGAAAGTGACGCTAGAAGTATGATAAATAGCTCATGAAATTATCTTTATATTACAAAATAAAAATTATGTAAGCCATGAGAAAATATAAATATACATTCTAGATTTTCCAAAAAGAAGCATAAGATAAGAAATACTATGGAAAGTTTAAAAGGGAGTATCCGAGTATTTTCTATGCTTTGACATCAATTTCTGTAATTTAATTAAAATAAATTTTAACTTGTCAAGTAGGTTTACTTCAAATGCCTAATAGTTTCCCAGTTTGCTCACTTTGACTTAGAGAAGGATTCAAGAAATTATTTGAGCACAAGGAGTAGTTATCTACTTCAGGAATTCCTCTGTGTTCTTCCTTTACCATTACAAAAAATGTAAAGCATAGGTTATTAAGTATGAATATGTATGTAGTAGTTACATACATACAAACATGCACATGTACATGAACATACTGTGCATGCTTTTATGTAATTTCCCTCCGCATGTGTATTGATGTACATATATCCACAAGGAGAAGAATGTACTTGTAATTTTTGTAAGCATTTCCTGTTCAGGAACCAAGAGTTTATCCAACCCTTACACTGGATTTTATAGTTTGGCTCACCCAGGTGTCATCAGTGCTAACTTGGCTGGTACTTATATCATAATTTTTTGTAAATCTGAATTTATTTCAGGATTACAGTGTTAAGTGGCAAGCAGAGTAACTGAGCAGTAATGTCAAAAATGATACCCTTTTCTCTGGAGTTTTACAGCAAACATTAAGATGCTTCCAATTTTCCAAATACTGCATTATAGGAATAACATAGGGAAGTTAGCATCTCCATATAGATCAGAAGTAGAATACAATACTGCTGTGAGTATAAAAATGAAAATTTCAGAAATAACGCAGCAAGATAGTGACTAAACTTATTTACTGTTATGGCCCACCATTGGCTGTCCAGATTTTTTTAACAGCATCTTTTTATTTATGCCAAATATTTTGCAGGAATGAAAATGAGTATCCACAGAGTCACAGTGTCCTGAAGTAAAAATTGAAATAAATTTATATCTACACAGGATATAGTTTAATCCTCAAATAGAAAATGAAAACAGAACAAAAGAGCAAAGCAACAAAATATCCCAAGAATGGCCACAGAGGTTGATGTGAGGGAAGCAGGCATCACTTTTTCCTGAGAGGATTGCATGATTCACTATTGCCTGAGTGCCCTCCACCCCCAACTCCATCCAGGCACACACTCATCTAGAAGACCCTTGCACCAGACTCTCCTAGATATTCCAGACTTCTTACTAGTTGCTGGTTCCCTGGCACAGGAAAAAATTATCTCTTTTGTGCTTTCTCCTGTATAAAACATGAATAATAAATGTCCACTCTAGGTTTAATTTGGATGATGAGAAGGAAGTAAAATAAATGTGGTTGAAATTGGGCATATGTGCAGTGACTTTCCCATTTATTTATTTATTATTGAGAGAGGAGAAAGAGAGAGACATACGGATAGGTAGGCAGGCAGAGAGAACTTCCAGCCACTGGCCCACTCTCCAAAAGCCCGCAACAGCAGGAGTTACAGAAGGCTGATGCCAACAGCTTAGAAGTCAATCCAGGTTTCCCATGTAGGTGGCTGGAACCTAATTACTTGAGCCATCACTGCTGGCTCCTAGAGTGCACATTTCTGGGAAGCTGCAGTGAGGAGCTGGAGCCAGGTGTGGAAGCCAGGCACGCTGATGTGGAACATGGGTGTCTCTTACAGCGCTTTAACAGCTGTGCCAATTGCCTACCCTCAGGCCAATAGCTTTTGAGAAATTCTCTTTTATGTAGGAAAAATTGCAATTGTTAGCATGGAAGTAACTTTCTTTTCAAAATAGCCTAAGCTTTGTCTGTTATAATTTTTGGTTTAGTAATTGTGTGTCTTAATTGGTAAAGTAATTTCACACTGAGAGTCATTATAAATAAATGAGTTAAAATTTAACAGTTAAATTAATGATGCTAGTACAACAGACTATGAATATGTAAAAGCAGGATATAAGTAAATACATATATCGCATCTTATCAACAGTTTCTTCAACATGAATAATAACTTAGATATCAAAAGCAAAACTCTGAATTATTTAGAATATTCCCTATGGTATCTTAGACAAGATTTCTTAAATATACATAAAGAATACAAATAATCAATAAAATAGGATAAATTTGACTTTTTCAAATTAGTATCTATAGAACAAGGTATACTAGAGATAACTTTAAAAATTACAGGAGAAACCAAGTATAAATGTGAATATATATGCATATGTGTGTGTGAAATCAAGTTACTATAAAGCAAAATATATGAAGAGCTAGATGTCAACAAGAGAAACAAGCTATTACATGAAAAGATAAGTATTTACATAGATAATCTAAAGAAAATGCCAGCTAGCTAATAAGCATAGGTAATCAAGGGCTGATAAGTTACAACACAAATAAATGAATTGTAGTTTAGTATCTACTAGCTGATAAACACTAAAATCTGATTATACAAAGTGTTGGCTAGGTACAAATGAAGACTTACATATTACCAGTGGAGTAGTAATGAGTACGTTTTCTTTGGAGAACAATTCACATGTACCTAGTGGAGTTGAGAATAACTTTCTCAATGAAAAAATTCATTTCTAAAGGTTCTTTTGCAGGGAGACCCTGGCCTGAGTTCTTTATAGGAACATAAAGAATCCTGATCAATATAGCATTATGTAAAAGCTAAAATGTGGCAAACAACCTAACCATTCCTTATTTACAGAATAAATGAATAAATATTGGTTAATTCTCATAATAGCGTATAGCAAAGATGCTCAAATGAATGCAATAAATCTATACAAATCTATGTTTAGAGAGCCTCATAAAATAATACTGAATTATTTTTTAAAAGGTAATTTCAAAGGACATATTATTATTTGACAGCCTTTATATATATTTACCAACATTAAAATAATGGTTTATAACTAGTGAGACTGATATAAATGAAACTGCTAACATTTAATAAAATGAATAATATTAATGGTGATGCTCTATTAAAGTGATCTATCTCAATTTAGGATAGTGTTCTTGATAGGAGAGAAGTTAAAAGGGAAATTATTATTTAACTTGTTCTTTTTAACTTTCATCTACTAAAAATAGAAGAGATAAGAAAATATTCCATATACCTATAGTTAAGTAGAGATACAACTACCTATGTGAAAAACTATAATCTCTTCTTAAAGGTTAATAAAAGACTAAAATTTTAATGTTAGGAAGAGCTTAATTTTAGTTAATCTAATAATTAAAGTTCCAAAGAGAATATTTTTCATTTTAAAATTGAAAAAAATTGTTTCCTCATAAAATATACCAAACAACAAATGTAATAACTTAGATAAACTATATTAGTATTGGGTTTATTAGTCATGGTGCTCCAGGGAAAATCAATATGTTATGGTATATCTATATTGAGGTCTAGGTCTAAGTTTATTTGTATCATCTCCATCTATACCTATGACTATATCATCTATATCTATGTCTGCCCATACTAGTATCATACAATAATAGAATGTGGCAAGCTCTGAGATCTATAGATTGAGTCAGCAATTTGGAGATCCAGGAAAGATGCCACTGCTATTCCTGTCTAATTCTAAAGATCCAAGAACCAGAAGAGCCAATGATATAATTCCAGTCCAAAGGCTAGCATGTTCAAGGCCCATTCTGGTTCTCCCCTCTACAGATCCCCTAGAGTTCTGAAATGTAAGCCCTACCTACAGGGCCAACTCAGTTTCCAAATAATGTGTACCATAGGAGGCATCAGAAGATGGCGCAAATTCTTAGGTCCTTGCTAATAACCTGGGAGAACCAGATGTAATTGCTGACTCCAGGATTTGGCCTGGCCCAGCCACAGCTATTATGGGCACGTGGGGAGTAAATCAGGGGTTGGAAGATCTCTGTCTCTCTCTTTCACTCTCTCACTCTCACTCTGCCTTACCAATAAAAATAACTTTGGCTTTCAAAAATAAAAAAAGGCCAATATTTAAGTCAAGTCCAAAGGCAGGGATAAAAACAATGTTCAGTTCAAAGCCAGTCAAGCAAGCAGAATTGTTTCTTACTCGGGGGTGGATCAACACTTGATTTTGACTTTCAGAGGATTGGATGAGGCCCACTTATAATAGTGAGGTCTATTGGCTTCACTCACTCTATCAATTTAAGCATTATTCTCACCCAAAATACCATTGGTGACAAAATAATGTTTGGCTAGATGTCTGGGTACCCTATAACCAAGGTAAATTGACAAAATTATCCATTGCACTGTACAAAATATGTTTATACACACATACTACAGATGTTCTTCAACTTGCAATGCAGTTATATTGATAACCTTACTGAAAATTTAAAATATTGTAAGTTGAAAGTGGATTTACTATATATAACCTGCAAAAGATCATAGTTTAAAAACAATATACATTGTAGGGTAATAATACTAGTAAAATATACAAGAGAGTTTTACAGTAACCCTAATGATCAGTGACTCCCTGCAAACTGCAGTTGGTTGCTGCTATCCAGTGTTGCAAGACAGTATTGTACTACACATAGCTAGGACAGGAAAAGAACACAATTCAAATTTAAAGCATAGATTCTGTTGAATGTGTAGCATCTTCACACCTTCATAAAGTCAAAATATAGTAAGGTGATCACTGTAGGTCAAGAACTATCTTATATAAAATAAACAAGGAAACTAAATACTTCAACCAGTGTTGTCCGTGTTTCACAATTGAAAGACTAAAGAAATCGTATATATGTTATATATAACATATATATTTTATGTATGTTATATATAATTGTGAGAAAGTTTGGGAGACATGAATTTGAAGTAGAAAAAATGCTTAGAGTGAGTTGAAATTTTAGGTCCCTCGACTGGTATCTTGGAATGGAACATTTGTTTTGCCAAAATAGGTTCACAAAGTAGTGAACCTATTTAGGAGACACTCAAGGTACAATGGGAACACACTCAGGCACAAAAGTGACAAAATAACAAATGTGGCATCACCTGTTGATATTCTCTATCGATAAATAACTGTGGAGCCTGAACATTTTTCTGTGCATCTGTAAAGAACCACTTGTAATATTTTAAAAATATAATCAGAAGAGTAGTTAACAATTAAACTTATGTTATTAATATAATACTATATAGCTATTAAAGTTTTTAAGTGGGAGTTCAGATATGTATAATTAATAAAATTAATGTGTGTGAAGATAAAAGTTCTTTTTTCTGTAGTAGATAACTATTGAGTGTAAACACAGAAACACACACACACACACATATATATATACTTATATGAAATTTGGTGCATCTATGATTTTCATATCTTACATGCACTACCTGAACATGTAACTAATGAGCCAAATTGCCTTGCCTTTTAAAAGACTCTCAAATTCCCCTTTATAAATATAACACAAATAAAAATGGGTTGTTAGATTTAATAAAATGTATTTTGGTTAGGTACTATTACCTATTATTGTTTCTGTGCTAATTTTTTTTTTTGAAATTAGCTTTTTAAATTTCATTTCCTTTACGCTTCATGGACAGGTATCTATTAATGATTCCTAATCTTTTTCCCCTAGATATATTTAATCAAAAAATCATTTGTATATATTTTAATTCCACTTGATATTATAACTAGGAAGGAAGTTACTAAATTTATTAAAGAAAAATATTAAATATCTTTTTCAATTCACAGTATTAAATATTGGAATTAGTATGTTAAAGAATATATAATTATTATCTTCTCAACTTTAAAATAAGATCAAGCAAGACTTGTGCCATGCAATGTCAGCAAATATACTCTCATTGAATATAGCATTTGGAGAGGGGGCATTTGGTTCAGTGCTTAAGTTGTTTCTTGGGACAAAAGCATCCCAAATGATAGTGCCTAGTTTGCATCCCAGCCGCATCACTTCTGATATAGCTCCAAGTAAATGCACACCCTGGGAGGCAGCAGATGATGACGTAAGTATGTGGGTCCCTGTCACCCATATGGGAGACTGGGTTACCGGCTTTGCCCTGGTCCATCCCTGACTGTTGCAGGCATTTGGGAGTGAGCCCGTAGATGGAAGATTACTATTTCTTTCCTTATCTTTCTCTCCCTACCCTATTTTCTCCTTCCAATTAAAATGAAAAGAAATAAAAATTTAATTGAAAAGAAAAGAAATCTTGGGTCTCTTAGTTGTCCATGTTGTACATACCATGGAAAAACCTGTTTTATTTAGCAGTTGAATAACAAGAAATGTATTAGAAATTGAATTTATATTAATTTTTATTAAATATAATTTCAGAGGTACAGCTTAACATTAGTTGTATTACAAGCAATATTCTTTCAGTTTTATTAAATAACAAATGAACTAAAACCATAAACAATGATAGTGTTACCTCATCCAAAATGGCTTTTAAAATTATTAGTATTTTATATGTAAGAAATATTTTGTACATATGTTACATATAATATACATACATGTAATATTGTTTAAAGTATATTCTGTGGTTAATTTTATAGTTTTAAATAAAACTTCAAATAATTATTTCATTATATTGTATTATTAGAATAATCATGGTGCTGTACCACAATAACTATTGTTAACCCAAAAGTAATATACAGAAATCTACAATTAATTTTACTTTCTGTGGTAAAATATCTGGTTAGTATGAGCCCTAGAAACATTTCTAAAATTGTTCATAACATGAACCTGAACCTATTCTTAATCCAGACAATTATACCATATATGTGTTTGAATTTATATATATATATATATATATATATATATATATATATATTTCCCTTGGGGCTGGCATTGTGGCACAGTATGTTAAACTGCAGCTTATAGTGTTAGCATCCCATACCTGAGTGCTGGTTCTAGTTCTGGGTGCTCAGTTTCTGATCCAGCTTCCTGCTAATGCACCTGGGAAAGATATGGGTGATGGCCCAAGCACATGGGCCTCTATTGCCCACACCAGAGATTTCTGTGGAATTCCTGGTTCCTGGCTTCTGCCTGGCCTAGCCCTGACTTTCACGGTCATTTGGGGAGTGAACTAAGGGATGGGGGAGTCATCTGTCTCACCCCACCCCCAGCCCCCCACCTCTCTTTCTAGTGCATATGCACTCTGGCTTTTACTTTCTCCCCTCACCTATTGTCACTGATTAATAAAAATGATCTCAGAGTTTTCCTAGATAAAAGTAGACCAAGAACCATACTGATGCCAACTTTGGGTGTTAGATGGAAATAGAGAAGTACTGTTTGAAGACGATTTTATGACTGGATTCTATACCTGACAAAATTTGTGTGAGGTTAGAAAAAAACAAAATAAATACATCACAAGGATAAATAAACATCATTATTTATATGAAGTACAGAAAATATTAGTTTACTAATACTATGTAATAATTTTTCAAAACTAATTGAATTAAAACACTAATATATTAACTCATAATTCTGTGGACCAAAATTCAAGGAAAATCTTAACAGGATTTTACCTTGTAATTGTAGACCAGAATTCTTGCAAAATCTTAATGCAATTCTTCGCTAATTGTTTCATAGTACTGATATCAAGGTGTTGAGAGTGGTTGGATTTCCGCCTCAAGCTGCATATCCTCTTATAAGCATATTCAGGTTGTTGACATAATCCAGTTGTTTTCAGTTGTAGGACTGATGTCCCTACTTTGTAGCTGTTTAGCAACTGTGACGTCTTTCACTATTAGGGGTCATCAGATGTCTGCACATGGATGACTCTGTGACATATAATTTTGCTTCACTCCTTTATTTCAAATGTCTCTGACTTTCTTAAAGGCCCCTGTAAGATATTCTTCCTATGGATTAGCTTACATTCAATTAATGAAGGATCTTAAATACATCTTCAAATACACAAAATCATTTAAATGATGTCACATTTTATTAAACAGTGTTGTCCACTCTTAAGGTAGAGTAGAATACTCACACCATGGGGCAGGGGTCCTGAAGTTATGATTTTGCAAACAGAATATAGAAATGAATAGAGACACCTAATTAATTATAGAAGTGCATAAATATAATTTGTCCTTTTAACAATAAAAACAGCAATAAAAGAAAGCATTTCAAATAGAATATCAAGAGAAAAAATAAAAAGCCACATAATACAGTGGTGTTTAAAATATGTCATAAATTAAACAAAATAAAGATATGTTATAGTTAAATAAAGATGGTGACTCATTTCATGTTGATGCTTGGAACATCCCCTTTTTATATTTATTATAAAGGCAAAGAGACAGAAGTAGAGAGAGAAAGAGCTAGAGAGAGACATCAATCTTTTATCGTCTAGTTTATTTCCCAGAGGCTTACAATAGTAGAGGCTGGGCCTGGAACCCAATCTGGGTTTCCCTTGTGGGCACAGGAACCCAAATATTTAAGCTACCACCTGCTGCCTCTCAGTCACAATAGCTGATTCACAAAAGCCAGGGTTCACATTAGGAAGAAGTTGGATCATAAGTGGAGTCAGATGCAAACCCAGGCAATCTGATATGGGAGGCAAGTATCTCATCTGTTGTACCAAATCAGCACCCAGAACAACACCCTTGAAATGCTACATATCATTCTGTGATAAATATATTGCCATATAAAACCATAAAGGTAAATTACATCTGTTCATTTTCAAAACGTTTATAGGAGAAATTTATAGTTATACTTTTTAGCAATGTAAGTTTGGTGATGTGGCTAACGTATTTTGTGTTGTGTAGAGGGTAAAGAAGTGATGTGCCAGAACAATAGTTTCCCTTTCCCATATGACAGAGTCTTTAAAAACTCCTGAATAAATTAGTACATAAGACGTGTGTTTTTACACTTAAAAGTTTCCAAAATGACTAAAAATAGCAAAACTAGTAAACTATGCAGAAGAGAAAGGAAGGTGGTAACTACAGCAAGGGGAGCTAAAGCAATGTGAATTAATCATCAACAGAGATTTAAGAATACTTTTTATATTGAGATATCATTCCTTAAAAATGGTTAAACAAATGTTCAAAGGTGACTATTGCTAAATCTTGGGCTAAAAGTGGGACTAATTTTGGAGATCTCACTAGTATTCATTTTATAAACTTTAATGATGCAGAAGGCTTACCCCCAAAATCATATGTTATTTTGAACTTTAAAATATTCTAATGTAAACACATATGAGTACAGTCTGGGGTAGTAGTGAGTTTCCATGTCACTGTTGAAAGCATGCTTGATACACTGGGAGAAATACAGATGTGTCTCTCTGTCTTTAAATATCTATAGAATTCAGAATAATTTCTTAATATCTTTGTTTTTACATTCTTCATATAAAAACATAATGACAGAAATACTTATATAACTATAGAATAAATATTATTTTTCTATCTAATTTACAAAGCACTGTTAACATTGATAACTATGATAAGAAAAATAATAGTGCATTCTAAACTGCCTGGTGACATTTGTAGAAAGCTTCAGTCTATAATTTTACTTTAATCATTCTTATATCTTTGTTACCTTCACAAATGTTTTATATCAGTTTTTAAAGCCCAAATAAATTATTGATTTCATGTACAGAAATAAGCATGTGGCATTATATTTTATATTTTATAAAACATGGTAAGGAAATATATTGATGAAGTCCAATATTCTATATATCAAATATATTACTGTAAATAATAATAGTTTTTCAAAATAATTCTCCAATATTATCTAGGATAGGTATACATTTTGTGGAAGCATGTGTGAATGTGTCAGTAATAATAATACAGAGTAACTTTGATGCTGTGTGTGCGCATTGGCAATGCTTTCTATAATAGGCAGCTCACTGTTATGGGCAGAGAAAAGACTCATAATATTAGCAGCTATAACTGTATTGAGATTTCAATTGGGATAATTAGGCATTTTGATATAATGTGACACAGATGCTGTAAGGTATCACAGAGGCATAATCCACATTATTGTCAATTATAAATGTTGAGGTAAAAACACAAAAGGCACATTATCACTTATTCCTCAGACATTCAGCAATTATGTATAATATTTCTATATTATATAACATTAATATTAACATATATTAAATTATATATAAAATTATATATAATAGTATATTTGATATATATAAAAATATAATGCTCACCATCTGTCAAGCATTATTCTAGGGTTTATAAACAAGACTAATAATTTAATGATAGTAAATAAAATGAGAGTGGCAATGGAGATAAGTGCATGTACACAAGGTATAAATCAATTTCATAGTGAACGGCAATGGACATTTATATTTTAATCATATCGCTGCTTATTATTAATGACAATTACAACTTACCTTAAATGCATGTTAAGATCTGTAGAGTGGCAAAAGTATATTAATCTCCTTAAGATCCTGTGCACATAATTACTTAATAGCTTTGTTGAGTATGTTAAATAAAATGCATAGATCAACATTCCTGTTTTAATCAATCCAAAAACATATTCTGACCTTACAAAGAATTATGCACATTTGATACAAGGAGAGAAGTTTAAACATAGACACTTTTTGTAGTGTATTGATTTACTAGGACACATAAATTATACTGCTATCTGGGTGAGGCTGTAGAAAATCAGTGCTATAAAATCGATTTGTTCCTTTTCCCCAGATTTGTGCTTTTCCTGATTCATGCTACCAGTCATTTAACTCTTTATGGGCACAGAAGCTTCTTTCTCATGAAGGGAAAATTTTAAGGCATTGCTTCTGTACTAGTATTTTTTCACTTTCTTCAATATATTTTATGTATGAATAATCTCTGAGCACTATTTTCAAGGAAATTTGTTTTTACGGTCTTCTCTGTTGTTCCTGCAAACACTTATTCTTTGTTTAATTTATATAACATGTTTCAAGACATGCCCCCAGGCAACCAAGAATTCATAAATTTCTATGATGATTTTGTTCCTACTAGTTTGAAATAATTCTCTAAAAACTTGAATGACAGATTTGGCTCATGTCCGCAAGGACTTTGGTTTTCTGTTACATGAATATGTAGAAGCAGCATTTTGAACCTAGAAAAGAAATACGTAGTTCATGAATTTACTTATCTAAAGGTTATTTTAAATCCTCATATTTAAAAGTTTTGGGGAGCCAGTGCTGTGGCGCAGTGGATTAAAGCCCTGGCCTGAAGCGTTGGCATCCCATTTGGGCACCAGTTCTAGTCCCAGCTGCTCCTTTTCCAATCTAGCTTTCTGCTATGGCTTGGGATAGCAGTGGAAGGTAGGCCAAGTCCCTGAGCCCCTGCACCCACATGGGAGACCCGGAAGAAGCTCCTGGCTCCTGGCTTCAGATCGGTGCAGCTCCGGCCTTTGCGGCCATCTGGGGAGTGAACCAGTGGATGGAAGACATCTTTGTCTCTACCTCTCCCTATAACTCTTTCAAGTAAATAAAATAAATCTTTAAAATAAAAAATATGTTTTTGGTGCTGATAGTATTTAATGTGTAAGGGACAATGACTATCAAGACTACTGCTTTTATATATAATATTAAATTAAAAAATTTAAAGTATAAGTTTAACTTAATGTATAAAGCTAATATAATTTTGCATATTGTATAGGATACTTTTTAGGTAAAAAATACAGCTTTCTTAAAAATCAAATTTTTGAGTCAACTAATTTTGTGAATAACATCAAAAAATTAAAGACATCATTTTAATTTCTTACTTTCTTGTAAAAATCTAGTGGTTGAAGGAGCCACTTAAATAATTCCAATCAAGTTTAGGTATTGCAACAGTAAAAGAGATTGAAAGGGAATTTTGTTATTAAAACTTATAAACTCTGAGGAATATCTAATCTCAAAACTGAAGAGGAAAATCTTCATTTAAGGAAGAATAATGAATTTTTAAAGATTAATAACCTCCAGAGCATTTACTGGAAAATGATAAAATTCCTTGGTTTTGAGTGCTACAAAATGGAGAAAAATATTTGGATTGATGTGGTAAGTGGAGTTGACAACAGAAAAATCACTAATGCCTTATTTCTGGAAGGGATCTTCAGAAAGCTCATGGAAAATACATAACATAAAAAGAAATTAGTACATGGATGTCAAAAATATTTTTACCAAAATAAACATTTTAATTCTATATTTTCAAATACTTTCTGAGGCACCATGCTATGAGGTCTAGATACAATGGATTGTTCGTGAGAGCAAGTCTAACTCGATTGACCAGATAAAATTTTGTATCAAACTCTTTTATCTTGTGAAAGGGAATTGTATTCCTTCAAATGTCAAGTATATCATAATGTCTTGTGGTGGAACTCCCCCCAGAAAAATGTCTGGTGATATGGTTCTGTTGGGAGCAACTGGGAGCAACTCGGACTAGACTGTTACTGGAATTAAGACTTATTCTATGCATCTGCTCTTCCCACGCTGAGAAGGGAGAAACAGCTTCTACACAGCTGCCTCCAGTTCAACCAGTAAATTGTAGGACCTACTCCTGATTGGAGGAGAGCAGCGTACTCGGCGTGTGGGTAGCAGAGTTGGGATTGGTGGAAGAGGACTATAAAGGAGGAGAGAGACAACATGCACCAGGAACATCTAAGGGGAACATCTGAGGGAACACCTGTGCAGCCCCCGAGAGAGCCGGCCGGCGGTGTGCCGCTCCCCCGCGGAAGTGGGGAATGTGGCCAGGGGGAACCGCCCTTCCACGGAGGTGGAAGGGTTGGTAGCCAACCGTGGAAGAACCAGCAGCAAACCCGGGAAGGGCCGAGCAGACAAAAGAACAACACAGGGTCCTATGTCGTTCCTCCACGAAGAGGGGGAGCGACAGGTTCAATTGAAGCCATGCTTGATTTGCTTTCTGATGGTTAAGATGTTCATTCAATTATTATTCCCCTTTCTCAAGACTTGGTAAAAGTGATTCAGTGGGCCCCTTCTGCATGGGTACCACATTTAAGCTTACTGTTGAAAAAGTCAAAGCAGTACAAAAGCCCTATCAGATTTGTTGTTTCAGCTTCACCTTGTAGAATGTTTTAAAGATGCTAAAAAAAAAATAAATTGATTCACAAGAGAATCAAAAAAGGACAGGGGATTAAAACATTTAAATACTTACTAAGAAATGTATGTAAATATATTCACAGTGCTGGAGTGGAAACCAAAGTCTTTTTTAAATAAAGGATTCATTTGTTTATTTGAAAGAGAGTTATATGCAAATATATAGAGAGAGAGATCTTCCATCTCAAATGGCCAAAACAGCTCGAGTTGGGCCAGTCTGAACCCAGGATCCAGGAGTTTCTTCCAGGACTCCCACATAGGTATAGGAGCCCAAGTACTTGGACCATCCTCTGCTGCTTTCCCAGGCACAGTAGCAGGGAGTTGGATATAGAATTTGCGGAACACACTCAATGGAATCTCATGGACTTCCAAACTTACGGAAGATGCTAGGAGCACTTCTAATTTACATCAACTATGGCTGCATTGCCTCAACTCTACATCAAAATAAGCCATGCACTGCTGGACGTTTCACAGGGTTAGGAATTATTCTTTTTTTTTTTTTTTTTTTTTTTTTTTTTTTTTTGACAGGCAGAGTGGACAGTAAGAGAGAGAGACAGAGAGAAAGGTCTTCCTTTGCCGTTGGTTCACTCTCTAATGGCCGCTGTGGCTGGCGTGCTGCGGCTAGCGCACCACGCCGATCCGATGGCAGGAGCCAGGTACTTATCCTGGTCTCCCATGGGGTGCAGGGCCCAAGCACTTGGGCCATCCTCCACTGCACTCCCTGGCCACAGCAGAGAGCTGGCCTGGAAGAGGGGCAACCGGGACAGAATCCGGCACCCCGACCGGGACTAGAACCCGGTGTGCCGGCACCGCAAGGTGGAGGATTAGCCTAGTGAGCCGCGGTGCCGGCCTAGGAATTATTCTTAATGTTTGTAATCTCCCTACAGGAAGAAGGTAGGCTCTACTATGTAACAGCACATAGCGGAATCCAGTCTCAGTATAAGTCTGGGAAGTGAGAGAAAGTGACTGGGCTTTTCCACACCTGACTTGAAACCAGAATTAGGAAAAGTGTGGTCAACTTAATAATACCATCAGTATAGCATAGAGATACATTTGCCATACAAGAAACAGTGGATTTGGTTGGGAAATCATAGTGAATATCTCTGTAATTTTCCTGAGTTGCACAATAATAAAAGTAAATTGTACCATGAACTTACTGTGACCTAGAGTGACCACTACAATTCTTGATCAGATTCAACTACATTAGGTAGAAAATTCACATGATAAAAACCTTACTGATGGTCAGAGGTATTGGGAGATTGAGTTAAATTCTCCTGAGGAGTTAACTCTCAGGAAAGTGACTGGCCTTATCAATGAGTCTATCCAATTAATTATAAGCTGATTTCTGTGTTAAATGGTTTGGTAAAAGTTTATCATGGAATACAGAGACTTTAAGATACACATGAGTAATCATAATAGTGAAAAATATTAAAAGGTAAATAATGGCTTTGTAAGATGAATTAGTTTTTCTTTTTTAAAATCTATCTCTACCCTGTACTGGCTCTTTAATAGGATATTCATGCTGATATCGCTACATTTATTATAAAAATGCTATATTAAATGTAGATGCTGTAAAAAAATAGCATTATACCGCTATAATAGATCCTAGACCAAGGATAGGCCCCTTTGAAGCAAAACCTTTTAAAAATTTGGATTACATCCAATTTACCATTTATTTCCTTGTTAGCTTACACATTCGGTGTAACATTCAGTGGACCACTGCTGGACTTAGATCAAGATTTATTCCTACTTTCTTATAATATTTTTATTCTCCCTGTTCAAATCTGCTTAATAATTTTTTTTTTATCTCAGGCATTATTATTTTCAACCCCAAAAGTTCTACTTAATTCTTTTATGATTTCCAAACCTTTTGATATTTTCTGTTTGGGTATGTATCATCTTCAGTGTTTTTCTTAGTTTTTTGACAGCATTCTCTAGTTCTTTGAATATAAAATAGCTGATTAGACTAATAAATCCAATCTGTGTGCTCCTTTGGATGGACTTTTCCATTGCTTGGATCACACTTCCTATTTTCTTTGTGTTTTATTTTTTGTTGCCATTGAGAGCTGGACATTTTACATTTACAAAGAATGTAATGCAGCAATCTAAAAATCACATTCCTTTCTCTGATATTTTACTTTTTGTTTTCTTTGTGTATGTGAATTTCTCAATGTATCATGTAAAATCTTTATTCTTTGTTATTCATGTGCAGCCTTAAAATGTTTGCTTGATTAGCCTATGGGCTAGCTAATACTTGCATAAATATTTCCTTGAATGTCTGAACCAGTAAATCTCACAGTCTTTGTCAAGGGATTGTGTGTTCGTGTGTGTGCATGTGTTTGTGAATGTGTGTGTGTTTGGCATGCCTTCAAGGATCTGACAGGAAATTTACAGTTCTGCGTTTGCCTTCACTTTCTGCTTGCACAGAGCCAACACATTAGCAAGAGGTGAGAGCTGCAGGTCTTCTCTGGACTTCTTATGCGTGTGTCCAGCCTAGGCATGCAAACAGCCATGAAATGCAAATTTCCTTCCAGACTCCAGGGAATATGCCAGAGATTGTCAAAGCCGCCTGTTAACCTCATTCCCCAGATTTTTCATTTACAATATACAGTTAGCCCATTATTTGCCCCAGATATTATTTACCAAATCAAGGAGTCTCACAGTTATGTAATTGTCTCTCTGGCCAAAGAGAAAAAGGCTTTTTGTATTTGGTGATCTCCTAGCCAGGTCAAATGTAGACAATCTTATAAATGGAAGCTTCCAGAAAGGTCACGAAATGAAAATTTTGGGGAATAGACTTCGCAGGAACTCCATCTCATTTTGCACCTTCAAGTGGTTGTCAGACTGCTGTTTTTCACAAGGATTGTAAGCTGTGGTTTTTAAAGGTTATCATAGACCTGGAGAAAGAGGACAGAATAAAGGCAGGGTAAAATATCATAAAACTTGCTGTTATTATTGAGATGCAGTTATAGTTTTTGAATAAACCATCCTCAAGTGTGGGTGCCAAAAAGTCTTTGAATTTTTACAGAGTTCTGAAAAATGTGGATCGGACAATTAAAGATCTACTAAAATATTTCCCTTTCTATACACAAGAATAAATCCACGAGATACTGACTTAAGCATAAAGTTGGTAAATGTCACTTTCATTTCTGTGAGATGTTTTTATGTGCAGCATTATACAAATGCAAGAATTGGAGAATAGTGTTTATGGAGGAGAGACTTTTCAGAAGTTCTTACACTACCATATTCACTGACAGTTACTCTTTGAATAACCATTATCTTAGAGATCAAGTGAATAGTAAAGCATACCTCACAGATGGAAAAAATCCTGACAGTACTAGATGCTTATTGACTCTTACTTCCATTAAATTTTAGCTAAAAATTATCCTTTTTACCCCAATAAGCAAGTTTCCTTTTTTGTGACCTCAAAAGTTATTCTTCAACTGTGCATTGATGTAACACTGCATATGAAAACATCTCACAGAAATACAAGTGACATTTACCAACCATGATTAAATTCAGTATATCAGATATATTTTTGAGTGTAAGAATAATGGTAAATACCTTCTCTGTCAGTATAACCCTAAGTTTCTAAGTAAATCTTTAACTTTCCTAAATTTGTCTCCTTGTTATCTTATGTGTCAATTCACCTATACCATTAGCCTTACAGTTATAATTAGCATTTTCAAAAAAAATTCAGTAGATTCAGCTCTCTTTAAATTTTTATTTTCTTTCTTTTTTAAAAAGATTTGTTATTTGAAAGAGTTATAGAGAAGGAGAGAGAAAGAGAAGAGAGATCATCTTCCATTTGCTGGTTCACTTCCCAAATGGCTGCAATGTCCAGGCCAAAGCCAGGAGCCAGGAGCCAGGAGCCAGGAGCTTCATCTGAGTCTCTTACATGGGTGCAGGGGCCTAAGGACTTGGGCCATCTTCTACTGCTTTCCCAGATGCATTATCAAGAAGCTAGACTGCAAGTGGAGTAGCTGGGAATAGAACTGGCACCAATACGGGACGATAGAGCTGCTGGCAGTGGCTTTACCTGCTACCCCACAGCACTGCCTCAAGAGTCAACTCTTGAGTGTATGTTACCATTAGAGGAATGATCATCCACACTGGACTTGTATAAATTAATCCCTTGTATTTTCTTCATAAGGGATTGCATGCTTCCATAATCCAAATTCCCCTGAAGCCTGTCACTTTCCTTGAAATACTCTGATTATTTTCCTTACTGCTCTTTACTTTTTGGCAGAAGGGTGGAATGACACATCTCACCATGAGCCTTTCTTGTTTCAAAAATTACTGTGATATCTAGTGCCTTCTACTTCTTTTTATATCAAATTCTTTTACCCCATTTCCTCATGACTCTGACTTATATCTCTGGCTTCCTCATTATCACCCTGCAGAGCAATGGAGCACGCTGGCAGAAAACAATCTATCCTAGAGCATTCTATTCACTGGTCTATGGTGTTTAATTGCCTCTTTTCCTTTGTTTTGCATTTTGTCATTAAAAATTCCATAAAATTTTTTTTTGTTTTGTACCTGAATCTGATAGTCCATGTGCATTATGTTTCTGTTACTAACAGAAATTTATTCTTTTATAGTGAATTTTGAAGCTATGATAAAGTTTGAAATTAGTTTTGTTGGACCAGTGTCAAGGTGTCTGCAGAGCTGAATACTTCTGTAGCTCTCTAAGGCTCCCTGTCATCCATTGCCACTGAAGGCTCCTGGAGGCTTGCCTCAGTACCTTGGCTCATGCTCCCTTCCTTAACAGCACTCCAACTTTTGGCTTCTTTTGAAATATTTTTTGTTCCTTTTGATCTCACTATTTGGACCTTTTTAAAAGAATCTTTGCAATCACATTTAGGGTCTATCCAATATTCCAGGATAACCCCATCATCTCCAGATCCTTAATCTAATCATACCCACAAATACTTTGCCATACAAGATAACTCTAGTTTCTGGAGATTAAGATCTGGACATATTGAGGGACAATTATTCAATCAACAGCACCCACGCCATTGTTTTAATATGCTAATATGAGTATTATGAAGTCATATTTCCACCTTGTATTTGTCTTTTCTTTCATATAAGTAAAACATAGAGATGTTACATAGATCCTTTCTCTGCTTCACAACATGTTTCAGTTTCTTCTTAGCACACAAATAGCTGATGGTTAAATCTAGTGAAGAAAAATGATTGTGTAGTGCTGGATATGGGAACAATGTCATCAGCCATCAGTCTTTCCTGACAAATACTGAGATGCCAAGTGAAATCTGACTCTCTTTTTATTGTCTGATCTGAATGTTAAAATCCAAACATCAGCTTTCTTGAACTCTGACCAACTTGCTTTGGAAGTTTGTTTATGTAACTCATTAGTTTTGCTGACACATTACTTTCCACCTATTTAGCTTGCATGGATGTTATCATCAAATTAGCATTAATTACTTACCTTGCCAAATAATCCCCATTATATTTACCCAGACATTTTCTCCCACCTGTTCAAATCCAAGGATGAATTAACATTCCTTGAGTACCAGTGGATTTGAGAAATAATTTTAGTAGTCAGAAGAAACGTCTGAAGAGGCTGTTTACATGACTAAATAACTATAATGAGGATGACTTTGAAACCCTCCTCACAAATCAAGTGAGCAAATATTAAATCTATTATCACAAAAGCCAATAATTTGACTTTATAGGACTGTTAGCTGTGATATTTCCAGTTTCAGGAAAGGTTGACATTATTAGATTAGTCCTAGGAATGAATTCCGAATAAGACACAATGCAATAGAAAGGCATTAATTGGAAGTAGGCAGAGTGGGATCATCTACAAATCTACCACGTACTTTTTGGCTTATTTGACAAAATTCCTATAGTTGGTATCACAGGTATTTTTCCCCTCTGTAACTTGGAATTAATAAATAATATAAAATAGTCAAAAGTGGTTTTAAAATGATGATGAAATAATGAATATAACCACCCTGGCATAAATTGAACACTCAAAAAAATTTATTTCTTCCAGTTTCATTATTGACCTTCCATCCATTTGTATTTGCAAAATTCTAAGTGTTGGGTTTAAATTCTTTTCAGTATGTTGTGATTTTTCTTTGTTCCATTATAATAATAAAAGCTGCGTTTTGCGAGAAGATAGGAGCTTTGTTATCATGTGAATCCAACTTTCTTTAAAAAAAAACTCATATGATACAGCAGTACCAATTTATAAAGGAATCAAAACTATGGATACTATTTAAAATAGTAAATTATTTTACTATGTATATTTTGTATATATTCTAATAATGGTATTACTTAAGTTAAAAAAAATGTTAGAGTCTGTCCAACAGAACTACATGTTAAAGATGAAGTTTCAGGGTGTGTGTTTGGCAGTTCACAGCAGTTCACATGCTGCTTGGTACACCTGCATCCCCTATCGGAGCAGTGGAAGAGAGAGAGATGGAAAGACAGAGATCTTCCAACTGCTGGGTCATTCCTCAAATGGCCGTAATGCTGGAGCTGAGCCAGGCTGAAGCCAAGAGCCTAAAACTCCATCCAGACCTCCCAAATTGGTGGCAGAGACCCGAGCACGTGGGCAGTCTTCCATTGCTTTCCCAGGAATAATAGCAGGGACCTGGGTATGATGGAGTGAAGCCTGGACTCAAACCAGTGCTCATATGGGGTGCTGGCATCACAGGTGTTAACTCAACCCACTGTACCACAATGTTAACTCCTATTTTATCTTGAATTAAAATTTAGTTACGTCATATTCTTATCATAATAAACATTATAAACCTATTTTTTCTGACCACATTCTTGCCCAAAATGTTATCTGATAGAAAAATCTGATGCAGTGAATCTTCAAGGTGGGGAAAAGTGTTAAGCATGAGTTGGAGCAAAATGATGTTCTTTTTTAAGAGAGATTTATTTATTTATTTTAAAGGCAGAGTTAGAGGGAGAGACAGAGATAGAAGGAGATCTTCCATCTGCTGGTTCACTCCCCAAATGGCCAGAATGACCAGGGCTGGGCAAGGCCAAAGCCAGGAGCCTGGAACTCAATCCATCTAGGTCTCCCACATGAATAGCAGCACTCAAGTACTTGGGCCATCTACTGCTGCTTTCTTAGGCATATTAGCAAGAAACAGGATTGGAAGTGGAGCAGCCAGGAACTGGAATGAGCATATATGTGGAATACTGGTGTTGTAGGCAGTGGCTTACCCCATTGTGCCACAATGCTGGCCCCAGAAGTAATGTTCTGAGACATAGCAGTAAAAGGAAAGAACTTAAACTTTGAGTGTCATTCCCACAACAGTGCTGTGAATATTAGTTAATGCTAGTGAATCCTGAACATTAAGGGTTGCTTACTCTTGGGAATTTTAATAGGTTTATATTTTCTCTTCTACTTTGAAACAGCATGAAGTAATAGTGCATGAGTGTGTGGTGGGAGTAAGTTATTTTCTTTTAATGTTAATAGAAATAACATAGGCATCTGAAAATTTTGCTTGTTTGAAGATCATTCTACTATAGTAGTGGTGTTCAAGTTTGATTCATGGAAACCTGATGGAATACTGATATTAAAATCAATTTCCTACTAATTCTTAATGTTCTTTGCCTTTTTTTTTTTTTTTTTTTACTTCATAGCATTTACACGGGTAATGCAATGGTGAGTAAAACTGCTGGTACTTGGCATCTCTTAAGGTAGGTGCCACTAACTGAACCAGTATTACTCTTCTTTACTAACATGCCCTTGCAGGAAAACAAGACAAATGAACGGAACACTGGTTTTTCTCAAGAATGCTCTTGATGAATAGTAAAAAGCATTAATTTTAATAAATTTCAACCTTTGTGATCTTTTTAATATTATCTCTAATGAAGTATATAAAGCATTTTGATACATGTTAAAGCATGATGTTTTTTTCCAAGAAAACACACAGATGTTCAAGTGTCAAATTCCCTAACCACTTCTTCCATGCAACACAATTTTCACTTGAAAGAATAATTGACAGACAAATGATAACTGTTAAGGCTTCAGCATTTTGCAGACAACAGACAGTTTTTTTTTTGTTTGTTTGTTTGTTTTTTATCTTTTATTTAATGAATATAAATTTCCAAAGTACGACTCATGGGTTACAATGGCTTCCCCCCCCATACTGTCCCTCCCACCCACAACCCTCCCCTTTCCCACTCCCTCTCCCCTTCCATTCACATCAAGATTCATTTTCGATTATCTTAATATACAGAAGATCAGCTTAGTATACCTTAAGTAAGGATTTCAACAGCTTGCTCCCACACAGAAACATAAAGTGAAAAATAATAGATGATTTTTTTTAAATGATGATGAAATCAGAGCAGACCTATTGTCATGTTTAATCCCAGTGAGAGTCAAGTTGGGAATTGATAATTTCTTTTTTTTTTTTTTTTTTTTTACAGAAGATCAGTTTAGTGTACATTAAGTAAAGATTTCAATCGTTTGCACCCACATAGAAACACAAAGTGAAATATACTGTTTGAGTACTCGTTATAGCATTAAGCCTCAGTGTACAGCACATTAAGGACAGAGATCCTACATGAGGAGTAAGTGCACAGTGACTCCTGTTGTTGACTTTACAAATTGCCACTCCTGTTTATGGCATCAGTAATCTCCCTATGCACCAGTCATGAGTTTCCAAGGCTATGGAAGCCCCTTGAGTTCTCCGACTCTTATCTTGTTTAGACATGGTCATAGTCAAAGTGGAGGTTCTCTCCTCCCTTCAGAGAAAGGCACCTCCCTCTTTGAAGACCTGTTCTTTCCACTGGGATCTCACTCACAGAGATCTTTTTGCCAGAGTGTCTTGGCTTTCCATGCCTGAAATACTCTCATGGGCTTTTCAGCCAGATCCGAGTGCCTTTAGGGCTGATTCTGAGGCCAGAGTGCTATTTAGGACATGCGCCATTCTATGAGTCTGCTGAGTATCTCACTTCCCATGTTGGATCACTCTCCCCTTTATTTATTCTATCGGTTAGTGTTAGCAGGTACTAGACTTGTTTATGTGCTCCCTTTGACTCTTAGTCCTTTCATTATGATCAATTGTGAACTGAAATTGATCACTTGGACTAGTGAGATGGCATTGGCACATGCCACCTTGATGGGATTGAATTGGAATCCCCTCGTATGTTTCCAACTCTACCAATTGGGGCAAGTCAGCACGAGCATGCCCCAAATTATACATCTCTTCCCTCTCTTATTCCCACTCTTATGTTTAACAGGGATCACATTTCAGTTAATTTTCAACACTGAAGAATAACTGTGTGATAATTACAGAATTAAACCAGTCATATTAAGTAGAACAGACAAAAAAAATACTAAGAGGGATAATGTATTAAGTTGTCCATTAGCAGTCAGGGCTATGCTGATCAAGTCACCATTTCTCATAGTGTCCATTTCACTTCAGGAGGTTTCCTTTTTGGTGTTCAGTCAGGAGAACAGACAGTTTTTGAAAATAAATGTGCTATAACTATGTCATCAAGGAAAACAACTAAGAATAATTAATGCCTGGAATAAATGTTTAATTTCTAAGCATACAGAAAAAATTAATTTTAAAAATTCATTTATAAAAAGGCAGAAATATATACACACACAGAGAGTAAGACTCAGAGATACTCCATCTGCTGGTTCACTACTCAGATATAGGAGTCAGGGGCTGAGGCCAGGAACTAGGAAGTCAATCTGAATTTCAGATGTAGGTGGTGGTGATCCAAGTACTTAAGCCATCACCTGCTGCCTCCCAGGCCAGGATCAAATCCCAGGCACTGTGACATGGGATGCATCTCCCAAGTCACATCCTAACTGACTATGCCTACTGTCCCCCAGTATCCAAATTTTAAAAAGGTTTTATCCACTTTCATAAGCTTGACTTCTCCCTATTAATTAAAAACATTCTAATAACATCAATAGTAATAGTGTAAAGTTTGTTGCTTCAGTAGCATATAATTAAAATTTTCAACAGCTTTCTTGACATAAAATTTGTATATCGTATAGATAACCCATTTAAAATTTATATTCCAGTGGTCACCATCTTCCCCCAGTTATGAACTATCCCCAAAATCAATTATAGAACATTTTCATCACACAAAAGAAATTCCATAACTATTAGCAGTCATTCTGTATTTCTCTTTCCTCTCACGTTGACCTCTTCTGTTTCCCCCACACTCCAGGCAATCATTTTTGGAAGATATCTTTAGGTATATAACTCAATATATTTCAAATGAGCAATGCATTACAATATAAATTTACCAATGGGAAAAGAATCCAATCAAAGTGTAAGACAGGTCAATGCATTTTAATGTAACATAGTAGAAAAAGTTAGTTGCTATGAATTGAGAATCATACTGAAATTAGCTTTTAAAATGACTACTTGTCGAGTTTTGATGAAGATAAGAATATTTATAGTTATCTAAACTACTGAAATACCCTTCCCCTTCCTGACTATACTTGTATACCTTTGTGAGGCTGGATTGTTTTCATTTATGTCAAACAAAAAAAATTATGATCCCTTGAAATGAAAAATATAATAATACAGTTGTCTTCTATTGAGTTAGACATTTAAGAGGCTTGAAAAATTAGAAAAATATGACATTCTGCTCAATATATTTCTGTTTCAATATTTTTCAATATATTTATGTCTCAATATTTTTCAATATTCTGTGTTTCAGAAAACAGATTTTTCATAAATGATATCTAATAAACATTGAGGGGTGTTAATAAAAACATGCTTTCTAATTTTCAGGTATAATTTTAAATATGGTAGGTATCAGCACATCTGATCCATTTCAAAAATGCTCTTAGTCTTTAAAAGTATAAGACAAGGGCCGGCACTGTAGCACAGGATAATCCGCCAACTACAGCACTGGCATCCCGTATGGGCACTGATTCTTGTCCTCGCTGCTCCTCTTCCAATCCAGCTCTCTGCTGTGGCCTGGGAAAGCAATAGAAAATGACCCAAGTACTTGTGCCCCTGCACCTGCATGGAACCCAGAAGAAGCTCCCGGCTTCAGATCAGCACAGCTCCAACTGTTGTGACCATTCAAGGAGTGAACCAGCAGATGGAAGACCTTTCTCTCTGTCTCTCACTCTCGCTGTCTATAACTCTATCTTTCAAGAAAATAAAATATTAAAAAAAAGACAGTCACAAGTCAAAAAATATTGAGCATTGATAATTCACACAGTAAAGAACAGTTGTTAGGGATTCTGCTAAAGAGGTAGGGACAGATGTTAACTAATGATGAAGGGAAGTAGACAGATTTAGTGGTACTTAAGATAAAATTGGAAAAGTTCTTTGATTCACTGTGAAACATGAAATACACGAACATTAACGGATGACCTAGAATTAACTAGTGTGAACAATTTTGATGGAAAGTGATCTCATTTATTTAAAAAAGAGTTAAAAAAACAACCTTCCAATGAACAGTTTTTTTCCCTGAGTAAGTAGGTAGGCTTTGTTTTATGAGTTCAGATTCTATATGGAGGAATCACTTTTTGCTGGATGTGGTCCTTGGTCCTTTACTGCCTTTCATGGCCCATCATTGAAAATTTAAAGCTACTCTTACAATTGATACTTTCCAACACAAGTTTAGATAAGACCAATCTTTTTCAGAGTCACACTTGAATTTTCCTTTTGTTTTTTAGTTGGACACATTTTTTTCCATTTCTTAACCTAGAAACCTTTTATTTAAGGTATACAAACTTCATGTATTTCATATACAATTTGAGAACACAGTGATTCTTTCCATCCTACCATCCCTCTAACCTACACTCTCACAGTTCTTCCCCCTTCCTCTCCTATTCCCATTCTTATTTTTACAAAGACCTATTTTCCTTCTTGTTTTTTAAAATTTTATTTATTTATTTGAGAGGGAGAGACCAAGAGAAAGGTCTTCAATCAGCTGGTTCATTCCCCAAATGGCTGCAATAGCCGGTGCTGGGCCGATCCAAAGCCAGGAGCCAGGTTCTTCTGGGTCTCCCACACGGGTGCAGGTGCCCAAGTGCTTAGGCCATTTTGTACTGCTTTCCCAAGCCGTAGCTGAGAGCTGGACCTGAAGAGGAGCAGCCAGGACTAGAACTGGCAAGCATATGGGAAGCCAGCACATATGATCCATTCCAAAAAGGCAGAGGATTTACCTGTGCCATAGTGCTGGCTGCCAAAGATCTATTTTCAATTAACTTTGTACTCATAAAATTAACCCCTCACTAAGTAAAGAGTTCAACAAATAGTATGGGGGGGGGAAGCAAAACTCTTCTTCAACAGTTGAGACAAGGACTGCTCAAAATCATCACATCTCAAAGTGTCAATTTCTATAGATTGCATTTTAGGTACTCTTAGTTACCACAGATCAGGGATAACATATAGTATTTGTGCTTTTTTTTTTTGGAGACTGGCTCATTTCAATAAGTATAATGGTTTCCAGCTGCATCTATGTTGTTGAAAATGGCAGTATTTCATTTTTTTACCATTATGTAGTATTCCATGGTGTACATATACCATAATTTCTTTATCCAGTCTTCAGTTGACGGACATCTGGATTGATTACATATTTTAGCTATTGTGGACTGAGCTGCAATAAACATGGGGTACAGATAACTTTTTCATATGCTGATTTCACTTCCTTCGGCTAAATTCCCAGGAGTGGGATGTTTGGTTCAGACGGTATATCTATATTCAGATTTCTGAGGTATCTCTGTGCTGTATTCCACAGTAGCTGTACCAGATTATAATTCCACCAAGAGTGGATTAGGGTACATTTTCCCCCACATCCTCGCCAGCATTTGTTGTTTGGGGGTGAAAACTTTTTCTGGTGTGGTTTGTATTTCTCTGATGGCTAGTGCATTTTTTATGTGTCTGTTGGCCATTTGAATTTACTCTTTTGGAAAATGCCTGTTCAAGTCCTTTGCTCATTTCTTTTTCTTTTTTCTTTCTTTTTTTCTTTTTTTTTCTTTTTTCTTTTTTCTTTTTTTTACAGGCAGAGTTAGACAGTGAGAGAGAGAGACAGAAAGGTCATCCTTCCATTGGTTCACCCCCCAAATGGCCACTATGGCTGGCACACTGTGCCGATCCGAATCCAGGAGCCAGGTGCTTTCTCCTGGTCTCCCATGCGGGTGCAGGGCCCAAGGAATTGGCCATCCTCCACTGCATTCCCAGGCCACAGCAGAGAGCTGGACTGGAAGAGGAGAAACCAGGACAGAACCAGTGCCCCAACTGGGACTAGAACCTGGGGTGCCAGCGCCACAGGCGGAGGATTAGCCTAGTGAGCTGCGGCACCAGCCCCTTTGCTCATTTCTTAACTGAATTATTTGTGTTGTTGTTGTTTTTCTTGAAGTCTTCATAGATTCTGGACACTAATCATTTATCAGTTTCATAGTTTTTGACTGTTTTCTCCCATTCTGTTTATCAGAAAGCAAGTACATGGGTCTTAATGTTGTTTTAAAGTCCAGGGGATCTGAATGCTTGCTAATGTTGGGAAGAACTGGCAGGTATGATGTGTGAATATCAGAATGAAGCATTGCTCTTGTGTTAGATTAGAAATATCTTTACCACAGCTCTCAATTGTAAACATGGATAATTTTAAATATTTCCAATCAAAATAGCTATAAGAGCTCTTCTGTAGAAAGATAATATAGATTATGAACTGGCATTTTGTCATTCTGTTTTGCAGATTATTAAAAGAGGCACTAAACTACTTAGAATTATCCTTTTTTTTTAGAGATTTATTTGTTTATTTGAAAGTCAGAGTTACACAGAGAGAGGAGAGGCAGAGAGAGAGAGAGAGAGGTCTTCCATCCAATGGTTCACTCTCTAATTGGCTGCAACGGCCAGAGCTGTGCTGATCCGAAGCCAGGAGCCAGGAGCTTCTTCCAGATCCCCCACATGGGTGCAGGGGCCCAAGGATTTGGGCCATCTTCCACTGCTTTTCCAGGCCATAGCAGAGAGCTGGATCAGAAGAGGAGCAGCCGGGACTTGAACCGGTGCCCATATGGGATGCTGGCGCTTCAGGCCAGGGCATTAACCCACTGTGCCACCTCGCCATCCCCTTGAATTATCCCTTTCAACGTATAATTGGTGTGATCTTGAAACCAAGTTCTAACCAATGAATCAGGAAAGGAAGTGATATTTTTCATTTCCAGCCATGACTCTCATACTTCCCTACCCTCCTGCATGCTGTTTTCTTTTTAAGGTTGGCCAGAATGAAAACCACTAGAACTAACCTGGAAGGCATATATTGCAGAGGTCTTAGGTTCCTGCCATCAATAATTTTTCTGTTCCATAATGTTAAAAAAAATGTGGATTTGAGCCTATCAATTTTAGGATTCTCTGTATAAATTCAGCTTCATCTACACTAATGCAAAGAAGGAAACTAATTTTTGTTAATATTTGGGGAAGAAAGCTAAATTTAACCACTGGTATTAGTAGAAAAATAAGAAATAAGTACATTTATAAATTTGAAAAAATAATTTATCTTGAATCACCTTTGCATTTACACAGGGAAAGCTAATATAATGAACAAAATGTCTGAGGGATTCAAGTTCTATTTTGGTGAATGGCTTGAACAATTTTATAATTATGTGAAATAAGTAAAATGATACAATATCAGTCTTCTTCATTACAACTAGATTAAATAGCAAAGGTCTGATGTGAAAACTTGCTAAACCTGAATTGTTACATAGAGCTATCAAATATCTGACTGTAACTTTCGAACATTCCTGGAGGTTTTTTGTGTGTGTGTGTGTGTGTCACTTGCTCAAAGCAGATTCTTATGTCCCCTTGACCTCTGCGGTAGTTGGTAATTCCTCCAGTGTGCATCTGAAGCTATGATGGGTTAGATGCCCTTCGTCAGTATTTCATAAATGACCTTTCTAAAGTGTAACACTAGAGTTCTTGTGACTAGGCTTATCTACTGAATAGACAAAAATGACTTTAAAGAGACTTTAACAACTAAACAACTTCAGCAGTTCTAAGAATGAAGTTTAGGGGCCAGCGCTGTGCCACAGTGGGTTAACGACCTGGCCTGAAGCACTGGCATCCCATATGGGCACCGGTTCAAGTCCCGGCTGCTCCTCTTCTGATCCAGCTCTCTGCTATGGCCTGGAAAAGCAGTGGAAGATGGCCCATGTTCTTGGGCCCCTGCACCCATGTGGGAGACCTGGAAGAAGCTCCTGGCTCCTGGTTTCGGATCAGCACAGCTCTGGCTGTTGCAGCCAATTGGAGAGTGAACCATTGGATGGAAGACCTCTCTCTCTCTACCTCTCCTCTCTGTGTAACTCTGATTTTCAACTAAATAAATAAACCTTTTTTAAAAAATGAAGTTTAACCTAGTTTAAAAACAAAGTTCCATTTTATGTCTTTCCTTATCTAACTTATATAAGGAAACAGTGTTTGCTTTTTTTTTTTTTAAAGTAATAGTATCTAGTCACCAACAAGCAGGTGACTAAAAACACCATGGGGAAAAGAGTTATGCAAATCAGAAACTAACACAATCTTATAAAAAAGATCATGTATACTTATAGGATAAGTATATTTTAAGATTATTTTAAATATATATATATGGATTAATAAATAATGTATATTCACAGGTCTATAAAACATGCAGATATGTCTATTATTAACTATCAGAACTTTCACAGTCACTGAAAAGGGATCAGGGTGTAATGGTGGGAAAAATAGGATTCAAAACAATGTTAACACATTATGTTTAAAAATAAAGGAAAACTGGCATACCAAAAAATGCCATATCACAAAATTCAAATGAGCAAACATTTATCATCCTGTTTAAAATTTATATGTGCCAGGCATCTGAGGAAAACTGTGGTACTTTGCTTTAGAATTTTTCATGGCCTTCAATTAAGGTCTGAGCTAAAGCTAGGGTCTCATGAAGGGCTGACTAGGGGAATGCCATGCAGATGTGGTGTGATTGTTAGCAGAAGTCAGACTTTTTTAAAGTTGTTGCAATGACAGCCTCAGTACTAAGATGCCTACTGACTAGAGGTTAGGTGAGTAGGGAAAGGAGACCTTCATTTTCTCATGCACCTCAAATTAGACAACTAGCTCCTTGGAGTAAATAACTAGGAAAACACTGATACATGTTCCTTCACCAGCTTTATTGGTAAATTTCTGAATTCTCTCCAGGAAGGTAGAGCATAGACTTATTTGTGGATAATTTGTGAAAGGGATAAATTGCCGAAAGTAATAGTTTCAAAATGGGAGAGACAATATCGAGCAGTGAGTGCTGTTTAAAAGCTTTAAAAGCTTCTCAGAACAATGGTAAAACTTTGTTTCTAAATTTCTCTGAGTTTTCTTTCTTTGTTGATGGTCCTGGGAGGGAAAATTAACAATGTTGCTTTCTCTTCTAATTGTGATTAAACTGAAACTAATTTGTGAGCTTTGAATGGCAATTTAATTGGTAGTTTTTTTTTTTTTTTTAATAATTTAAATGACCGGGGCTGGCACGTGGCACACTAGGGTAATCTCCACCTGCGGTGCTGGCATCCCATATGGGCGTTGGTTCTAGTTCCGGTTGCTCCTCTTCCAGTCCAGCTCTCTACTATGGCCTGGGATAGCAGTAGAAGATGGCCCAAGTGCTTGGGGCCCTGCACCCACATGGGAGACCATAAAGAAGCACTTGGCTCCTGGCTTTGGATTGGCACAGCTCTGGCTGTTGCAGCCATTTGGAGAGTGAACCAATGGAAGGAAGACCTTTCTCTCTGTCTGTCTCTCTCACTGTCTGTAACTTTACCTGTCAAATAAATAAATAAATCTTTAAAAAAATTTAAATGATCAATGAATTTTCATTGTCTTGATAATTAATTTTCATTGTCTTGAATAGTATTGGATTGTAATTCTCATTTGCTTTACAGTAGAGGGACTATGCTAGATGAATCAATCCTTTTTCAGAAAACTTGAAGGAGGTTTTAACTTATGAATCCCACAGCCCAGAGGCTGTACTTTAATGGGAAAGCTGGGTCAGGGCTACAATATGACGCTGCTGAGACAGCTGCATGGCTATCAGATAGTGCTTTGCTGCAGCTTCCTTGGTGGGCTAAACCTTACTCTACTTTGCCAAATTATGAAAAGCAAAGTCAGCTGGAGCCCATGGAGAACTCTGAGGGATTGAAGTTACTGAGTAGAATTTAAAGGTGGTTGTGGTGATCACATATCCCAGATGTCTCCCTGGAAAGGGCAATGATGCAGATGCTCCAAGGAGAAAAGAAAATGCAGTAATGTGGGTTTTTTTTTTTTTTTTTGATACATTCAGGAAATCACTGAGACCTATTTACACCATATAATAGAAGGGCATGGAGGGTAAATGAGGTTATATCCCTATGGAGAATCATACCAATATCACTAAATTGATGGGACAATGTGCACAAGGGAACTATGGGGAAATTCATGTACACACATCCAAAATCAGTGCTATCAGAAGACTTGCAGCTTGTCATTCCAGAACTGTGCAGATACTTGGAAACTTGAAAATAATATCAACAAAATATTTTTTAAAAATTCCTATATCCCCTAGACTTGTTGTAATACAATGTTAAATCATCAATGGCTTTTCCAGTATACTCCCATATTTGTAAATTTATGGTGATTTTTTCAGAATCTGTGTAACAATGGACTGCAGTTTCAACTTGACTATATCAGGTCACTGGTTGGTTGACAGTGAAGTTGAGGTGACTTTCAGCCAGATGGATTTCCAGAGCAGCTCTATCCAGTGCCAGTGTTTGTGGACTTGGGTGACTCGGAGGGCTCTTGTGAACCAGTCTTTGTCCTCTGAAGTTGCCTTAGGATACTGCGTAGGGCCTTCAAGCAGGAGTGCAAGCTTTCCAATTTTAGTAAGATAACCACTGCTAGTGCTTTGTTTATATATATTTAGAGAATGAATTATGCATTTATAAATTTGAATTTTATTTTTGATGGAGAGATAAAGAAGGAGAGAATAAATTTTCATCACTCTATCTGGGTTAGAGATTTTTCTTATATTTTTCTATCCCTTTGAAAAAAGAAGAGGTCATGTTGACTCATTTAATGTCCAGATATAAATGTTTCAAATATTTAAGTGATAAGTATGCATTTGTCATCCTGACCTTGTCAAATAAATCTTTTTATTCTTACTGATATTGGTCAAGTTTAACTCGTTTTAAAAATTAAGAAGTTTTATATGAACTCTATTAAATTGATATGTGTCTGGAAATTGCATTCTCACTGTAATATTAATCACAGGCTCTGTGATGGTGAGATCTCTAAAGAGTTGCTTATGCTTGATAAAAAGGAATTGGACATTATCTTTTAATGTCATTTTGCATAAACTTATTGAAGCTTGCTTTACATGACGTTAACTGTTCGCAACTCAGAGAGTTAGGAAGAGCTTATAGGATGTATGCTGGGTAATTTCCAGAAGGGTTAAGAAAATGAGATACAGATCTAAAATGAATATTTGCAGACAAAAAAAAAAGGAAACAAAGGATGGACTGCTATGATTATTTTAACCTTAGTAGGTCAGTACAGCAGGGTCAACATTTGCCCTGATAAATATCACTGATATCAACTGGAAATAGAGAGTGTTTAGTTTTTGTAGGTGAATGGGTTTTACAATATGGTCTCAGCGGTTGAAGGAATTTGCTGCATATGATAGATTTGGAAATGTTGAGAAACTAGGTAGAGTTTTGTGTCTGTATACCAGCAAGGAGGTTGTTTACAGTTCCAGATTTTGTAAGCACCAGGTGGAAGTTGGAGTTGTTTTTCATTTATGTGTAAACTGCTACTTTAGGTCACTGTAAGCCTTTGTACATTCATCAAAATTGTGTTTTCTTTTTCATACCCACTTTTCTTACTGTTGCCTCTCTCTCCCTCACCTTGCTAAAGATGAAGCAGTCTCTCCTAAGAAGGGCTTATTTATTCATTTGAAATTCAATTCACCCACAAATTCAAACTCAGTTCTCTGATAAAGTAAAAACTATTTATAATTTTTGAGGCAGGTGTTTCATGCAGTGATTAAATGTGTGCTTGGGAGCCCACATCCTATCTTGGAGAGCCAGATTTCAGTCCTGACTAAAGTGCTTCCCATCTAGCTTCCTGCTAACGTGCACTGTGGAAAGCAGCAGAAGACAGCACTAAAACTTGGATCCCAGACACCCACATAGGAGACCTGGGTTGAGTTCTGGGCTCCTGACATGGCCTGGCGCAGCCCCAACTCTTTTGACTGTTTGTGGAGTGAAACAGCAGATGGAATTTCTCTGTTTTTTTTTTTTTTTAATAAGATGAAAATGAAAATTAGAAATATTGATGATTTTGGACATTAAACACCTTTACTCTTGGTGGAAATATATTCTTCTTGAAAAGCTACAGTTTAAACCTCTAGCTTATAAGGTATTAGCTTCAGGAAAAGGAGTGTTTTAAATTCAATATATTAATTATCCTCATCACATGCCAATGAGTTAACTGTAATTTTCTTTTTTAAAATTGAAAAGTCTGAGTACGGGGAAGGTTAAATGATTTGCCTCAGGTCAAGCCGTGAACATTTGGTAGAGTTGGAATGCAAATCTTGCCGAATGTTCACGCATTATACTGCACTGACCCTACATGATCTTTCCAGGGCCTGCTCCCTTCTTTAATAAGTGCCAGCTAATCTTCTGCCAACCTAAATTACAATCCTTCTTGCTTTTCTCTACACCAGTCTTCCTGCTGTAGAACTGTATCTCAGTTAAAAAGTTTAATATTTGTTAAATATGCATTATAAGATTGTATTCTTTCTTCTGAAAGGACACACCAGTTGATAACTGCAAATTGAATTGCTGAAGCACAAAACTATTTTGACATTAAAATCTGTCTTTAATTTTGTTATAACTATGATAGAACTATGTATTACATGATATATCTTTTAATACTTTAAGTCAAATTTACTCAATAGAGCAGTAACAGACTAGTTTTTAAAAGTGTCAAGGATAGTACTATAGATTTTTTTGAGAATATTTCATAGAGGAATTGTAAAGTGATCCATCTTGGTGTTCCGTTTTAGCCAGGTAATGCTATTATAGTCCTGTCTCTTTATAATGGAGATGCTTTCTCTAAATAAGACATAGCATCACAGAGAAGTAAGAGGTTCTGTGGGATCCCTACCAATGACTCTGTCTCATTCTGTGTGTTTAATGATGCCTGTAGGAAAGCTTAGTTACTCTGACAAGGTATTTCCATCAGCATCCTTGAGTTTAGCAGAATAAAAATGAAGTGAAGATGATGATTTTAAGTGGTTGCTTTTGAAGTCATATTTTAAAAGCACATATTTCTGTTACAATTTCAAGCTGAAAAAATGTATGCACTTGAAAGGTGGTAAAAATAACCACAAATTAAATCTAGTTCATCTGTAAGCAACCTATTTCATCTCAAATTCACATTTGCTATGATTCTTTTAGGTTGTCATAGCATTTAAAAACCCAGCAATAAAAATACCTAAAATATACTTATGTAATGGTAAAGACTTTGTGCTCCTTGCCTCTGCAGATTAACTGACTTCATAGTTTTGTACACAAAATGTTTCAATAGGGAACTTAGCTGCAAAGGCAGTATCAACATAATTTTCTGCTATAGTTTGTATAAGATTGGGCTCAGGAAGACAGACACTAAAACTTCATAAATCATGAGCTAATGGTACTGAATAGGTGAGAATGTAATCAAATTGTGGTGGTTAGGAGGTGGGCCTAGGGGAAGGTCCTTAAGAAATTACAGGGATGCCCTCAGAAGATAATTTTCACAACAGGGCTGGTTTAAAAAGCCAAAGTGTGGCCCATTGTCTCTGCTTCCTTTATCACCCTGTACAGATCCTTCCTCTGTCCCGACAACACACTCCACCATTGCTACTATTATCAGAAGCCAAACCAATGAGCTCTGCTTAATTTTGCACTGCGAATTCCAGAATCAGAATAATTCTCTTTCCTTCATAAGTAGCTTATCAGGTATTTCACCATAGTAATGAAAAACTGAGTATACATTTTCACTGTTAAGAAAATTGTCCTCAATAATAATAACAATCCTGTATATATCATCCTGTATAAAGGATGATTCAAAACAATATTAGATACTTCCGAAGTGGGATTTTATTAAAAGGCTTATATATAAAAGGTTCTTGATAAAAATGTCATATACATGAAATTGCATACATTTCTTCAATCTTAGAAACTTCTCAGTATGTGCTTTACATGGCACATTGGCACACAACAAAGTTGAATTCTAATTCTCCCATACTCATCTAAAATGGTATATTGTTGATTTTTGAAATGGAAACCATTAAGTATCTCTCAATGTCTTAATATTGGAAGAAAAACTTGGTACAAATGAAGTTTTGACATATCGTTATGTACTTACTTTATGGTTGCATATATATATGAGTAAAACGATCTCCAACTGCCTTTCAAATATATTCTCTGCTTCTTAACATTTTAGTACTCTCCTCTTCCACTTCTTGTTCTCTCTGTTTCTCCCTTCCTCTTTTTCCCCTCCTCCTTTTATTTCTTGGATCTGAGAGTAAGCTGTAGGCATAAGAAAAAAAACAACCAATGAAAACAAAAACACACAGAAATGCCTGTGTGTCTCAGTAATGCTGCAAATACAGTTTTGTGAAATTTTATTTTATCCCTTTGTCAAGCCAATAGTTAAGAATGTTATACCTACTATGTTTTTTAAAACTTTTATTTAGTAAATCTAATTTCCAAAGCAGTTTATGGATTACAATGGCTTCCCCCCCCAACTTCCCTCACACACACCCCTCCAATTTCCTGTTCCCTCTCCCATTCCATTCACATCAAGATTCATTTTCAATTCTCTTTATATACAGAAGATCGATTTAGTATGTATTAAGTAAAGATTTCATCAGTTTGCACCCACACAGAACATAAAGTATAAAATACTGTTTGAGTACTAGTTATAGTATTAATTCACATTGGACAACACATTAAAGACAGAGATCCCACATGAGGAGTAAATGCACAGTGACTCTTGTTGTTGACTTAACAATATGACACTCTTGTTTATGGCGTCAGAAATCTCCCTAGGCTCTAGTCATGAGTTGCCAAGGCTATGGAAGTCTCTTGAGTTCGCTGACTTCGATCTTAATTAGACAAGGTCATTGTCAAAGTGGAAGTTCTCTCCTCCCTTCAGAGAAAGGTACCTCCTTCTTTGATGGCCCGTTCTTTCTACTGGGATCTCACTCACAGAGATCTTTCAGTCAGGTCATTTTTTTTTTTTTTTTTTTTTCAGAGTGTCTTGGCTTTCCATGCCTAAAATACGCTCATGGGCTCTTCAGCCATATCTGAATGCCTTAAGGGCTGATTCTGAGGCCAGAGTGCTGCTTAGGATATCTGCCATTCTATGAGTCTGCTGTGTATCCTGCTTCCCATGTTGGATCATTCTCCCCCCCTTTTTATTCTATCCATTAGTATTAGCAGGCACTGGTCTTGTTTGTGTGATCACTTTGACTCTTAGACCTATCAGTGTAGTCAGTTGTAAACTGAAATTGATCACTTGGACTAGTGAGATGAAATTGGTACATGCCACATTGATGTGATTGTATTGGAATCCCCTCTACATTTCTAACTCCACCATTTGGGGCAAGTCCGATTGAGCATGTCCAAAATTGTACATCTCCTCTCTCTCTTATTTATTCCACCTCTTATATTTAACAGGGATCACTTTTCAGTTAAACACCTAAGAATAATTGTGTGTTAATTACAGAGTTCAACCAATAGTATTAAGTAGAACAAAAAAATACTAAAAGGGATAAAGTATTACATTGTACATCAACAGTCAGGAAAGGGCTGTTCAAGTCACTGTGTTGCTCATTGTGTCCATTTCACTTCAACAGGTTTCCTTTTTGGTGCTCAGTTAGTTGTCACCGATCAGGGAGAACATATGATATTTGTCCCTTTTGGACTGGCTTATTTCACTCAGCATGATGTGCTCCAGATTCCTCCATTTTGTTGCAAATGACCGGATTTCATTGTTTTTGACTGCTGTATAGTATTCTATAGAGTACATGTCCCATAATTTCTTTATCCAGTCTACTGTTGATGGGCATTTGGGTTGATTCCAGGTCTTAGCTATTGTGAATTGAGCTGCAATAAACATTAAGGTGCAGACTGCTTTTTTGTTTGCCAATTTAATTTCCTTTGGGTAAATTCCAAGGAGTGGTATGGCTGGGTTGCATGGTAGGGTTATCTTCAGGTTTCTGAGGAATCTCCAGACTGACTTCCATAGTGGCTTGACCAGTTTGCATTCCCACCAACAGTGGGTTAATGTCCCTTTTTCCCCACATCCTCACCAGCATCTGTTGTTGGTAGATTTCTGTGTGTGAGGCATTCTAACCTGGGTGAGGTGAAACTTAATTGTGGTTTTGATTTGCATTTCCCTGATTGCTAGTGATCCTGAACATCTTTTCATGTGTCTATTGGCCATTTGGATTTCCTCTTATGAAAAATGTCTATTGAGGTCCTTGGCCCATCTCTTAAGTGGGTTGTTGGTTTTGATGTTGTGGAGTTTCTTGATTTGTTTGTAGATTCTGGTTATCAACTCTTTATCTGTTGCGTAGTTTGCAAATATATTTTCCCATTCTGTCGGTTGTCTCTTCACTCTCCTGACTGTTTCTTTTTCAGTACAGAAACTTCTCAATTTGATGCAGTCCCAATAGTTGATTTTGGCTTTTGCTGCCTGTTCCTCTGCGGTCTTTTCCAATAAGGCTTTGCCGGTACCTATATCTTGCAGGGTTTTTCCAATGTTCTCTAATAATTTGATGGTTTCAGGTCGTAGATTTAAGTCTTTAATCCATGTTGAGTGGATTTTTGTGTAAGGTGAAAGGTGGGGTTCTTGCTTCATGCTTCTGCACGTGGAAATCCCGTTTTCACAGCACCATTTATTGAATAGACTGTCCTTACTCCAGGGATTGGTTTTGGATCCTAGATCAAATATAAGTTGATTGTAGATGTTTGGATTGATTTCTTGTTTTTCTATGCTGTTCCATTGGTCTATCCATCTGCTTCTGTACCAGTACCATGCTGTTTTGATAACAACTGCCCTGTAGTATGTTCTGAAATCTGGTATTGTGATGCCTCCAGTTTAGTTTTTGTTGTACAAGATTGCTTTAGCTATCCGAGATCTCCTGTGTCTCCATATGAATTTCATCATCATTTTTTTTTTCCAGATCTGAGAAGAAGGTCTTCAGTATCTTGACTGGTATTGTATCGAATCTATAAATTGCTTTTGGGAGAATGGACATTTTGATGATATTGATTGTTCCAATCCATGAGCATGGAAGATTTTTCCATTTTTTGGTATCCTCTTCTATTTCTTTCTTTAAGGTTTTGTAATTCTTATCGTAGAGATCTTTAGCATCCTTGGTTAAGTTTATTCCAAGGTCTTTGTTTATTTTTGTAGCTTTTGCGAATGGGATTGATCTTAGAAGTTCTTTCTCAGCCATGGCATTGCCTGTGTATACAAAGGCTGTTTATTTTTGTGCATTGATTTTATATCCTGCTACTTTGCCAAACTCTTCTATGAGTTCCAATAGTCTCTTAGTAGAGTTCTTTGGATCCCCTAAGTAGAGAATCATATCATCTGCAAAGAGGGATAGTTTGAGTTCTTCCTTCCCAATTTATATCCCTTTCGTTTCTATTTATTGACTAATAGCTCTGGTTAAAACTTCCAGAACTATATTGAATAGCAGTGGTGAGAGTGGGCATCCCTGTCTGGTACCAGATCTCAGTGGAAATGTTTCCAACTATTCCCCATTCAATAGAATGCTGGTCGTGGTTTTTTTTTCATAAATTGCTTTGATTGTATTGAGGAATGTTCCTTCTATACCCAGTTTGCTTAGAGTTTTCATCATGAAAGGGTGTTGTATTTTATCAAATGATTTCTCTGTGTCTATTGAGATAATCATATGGTTTTTCTTCTGCAGTCTGATAATGTGGTGTATCTCATTGCTTGTTTTGCGAACATTGAACAATCCCTATGGCTCTGTGAGATTCCTGTACTAGGATGTCTATTCCTCCAAACCCGGAAAGTTCTCTGCTAATATCTCACTAAAAAGGCCTTCTAATCCTTTCTCTCTCTCCATGCCTTCAGGAACTCCTAGAACCCGAATGGTGTTTTTTTTTAATAGTATCCTGTAGATTCCCAACAATATTTTTTACATTTCTAATTTACTCTTCTTTTTTTTTTAACTTTTATTTAATGAATATAAATTTCCAAAGTATAGCTTATGGATTACAATGGCTTCCCCCCCATAACGTCCCTCCCACCTGCAACCCTCCACTTTCCCACTCCCTCTCCCCTTCTATTCATATCAAGATTCATTTTCGATTCTCTTTATATTCAGAAGATCAGTTTAGCATACATTAAGTAAATATTTCAACAGTTTGCTCCCACACAGAAACATAAAGTGAAAATACTGTTTGAGTACTAGTTATAGCATTAATTCTCAATGTACATTACACTAAGGACAAAGATCCTACATGAGGAGTAAGTGCACAGTGACTCCTGTTGTTGACTTAACAAATTGACACTCTTGTTTATGGCATCAGTTCTTTGGTTTGACTGTATACTTTCCTGTGCTCTGTCTTCTGAGTCTGATATTCTCTCTTCTGCTTCACTGACTCTATTTTTAAGGCTAATGTGTTTGTAATTTGATCTATTGAGTTCTTCATTTCATTTGATTTCTCTTCACTATCACACTTTGCCATTCTACTAGTTTCTGCATTTCATTTTGATTCCTCCTTAAGATTTCATTTTCATGAGAGAGATTTTCTATCCTGTCCAGTAAGGATTTATGTAGTTCAAGCATTTGTTTTTTAAAACTTCTATATGTTCTTATAAATTTTTTGTAATCCATATCTTGCATTTCTTCCATCTCATAATCTTCATAATCTTGGCTTCGGGTGTCTTGTTCATTTGGGGGTGTCATAATGTCTTCCTTGTTCTTGTTTCCTAAGTTTCTGTGTTTGTTGCTTGGCATTGTAGAGATATTCTTTGGATCTTCTTCCCTCGCTGTGGTGTTTTTTTCTTGTTATACTATGACTGTATTAAGTGGACTGTCGGCTTTTGATGGAGCCTTAGAGGCTTAAGATGGGTGTGGCCAGAGAGCTCTGTTTGGTTCCTCAGGGTTAAGGGTGTGCCAAAGTGACACTCCCAGGTTAAGCATGGTAAATCTCTCTTCTCTTTTCTTTTCTTTTCTTTTCTTTTCTTTTCTTTTCTTTTCTTTTCTTTTCTTCCCTTTTCTTTTCTTTTCTTTTTTCTTTTCTTTTCTCTCTCTTTCTCTCTTTCTCTCTTTCTCTCTCTCTTTCTTTTTAATTCAGAAGGGAAGTAATTCTGCACAGCTGAGCAGAATTGAATGTAGTCAGCTTCTGATCTCTGGCTCCTGTGTGTATAACTTTCACCTGCTCTTTCCCAAGGACCACACAGGGAATCTGTTCTGCCCTCTGTGTGGGCTTAAATTTTTCTGCAGTCTCTCACTGGGTTGCCAAGGTTACCGAATTGTAGTGTCTCTGGTGAGTACTCACATGAACTCCATGAGTTCTCTCACCCACCGTCTCTTTTTCACAGTCTCGGTTCATTAGCTCCACTCATTCACTAGGTCCTAATCTTCTGTTATTTCACTCCCCCAGAGTCAGGTTTTTCTGCTTGGCTGTGGGCGGGCATAGCCCTGAGGTCACGTAGCTTTTACATATGTCCAAAATGGCATCTGCTCTTTGTCTTGCTCTACTTTGAGAGGGGAGCGGAGAGAGAGAAACTCGTGTTCATACCAGTCCCCCCACCCTTTTTTTTCCTCTCTCCTCTCGTTAGCCTGGTGAAGTTTCCCCCATGGGGCTACAAGCCTTGTTCCCTCTAGGCTCCTCCTTCCACTTTCTCGCTGGTGTTCGGGCTATTGAGGTTTGGCTCACCGCGCGTTCCAGTGCTGGTGCATAGATTCCACTGCTGGTGTCCCAATCCGTGGGCTCTCATGCCCTCCACGCAGGTCCACCATGAATCACTACTTCTGGAAGAGTTTCCTCTGCTATTTCTTCCCCAACTCTTCCTTGAACCTGCAGTATCTCCTCTTTTATTAAACTGTCTCTTCCGGGACTATCAGTATGCTCCCTTCCTATTCTGCCATCTTGCCTCTGCCAATTAATACTTACTATATTTTTAAAGATCTATGATTATAGTTTTATTATATATGAGTGAAATGGCCATTTTTTCCATTCAGTTATTTATAACTATTGCTTATATTCCTAATAAACTAGGGTCATTTTGCTTTAAAAAATCTCACTAACTCTAATTGCTTCAGTGTTTATGTGTATCATAAGAATAGGAATACTGTCCTACAATCAGCCATCAATATTAGGAAATTGATATGGAATTTTTCCAATAGGTGATGACTTTGAACATTTGACAAAGGGCACCTTGCCAGGTTTCTTCAATGTAATTGAAGTACATTTTCATTTTAAATAATAAATATTATAGCGTATTATTGTATAATAAATACTATAATACATTTCCCTTTTAAATAATAAATACTATAAATGTGGAGCTATGCTGTTCCTCACCAATTTTCATTAGCTAATTTTAGCAACATTGATGATTATTGCTAGAATGAGAATTGCCTGAATAAATTATTTCTATCTTAGTTGACAATTGCTGATTATCTAATTGTGCTGTGCTTTCTACTTTTAGTTTGCATTTTATTTCAGGAAATGGTTTACCCTCTATCCTTATTTAGATTGTTGTAGACTCGTGAATACCTATTTTATTCATTGGGTTTTAATATGTTACTAACATTATTTAAGGATACTGGGTGAAAGACTATCCAATTAATTTTTGTTTTATATTTGAACAATAGAAACCCTATTATTCTGCCTGCCATTACCTTTCCACATGCTCATATCCTTCTCTGAACACTCGCTTGCTTTATGGCAAAATACATTCCTTCCTTGCTCTCCTACCTTAAACCTAGAATTAGCTATTTCTCTGAGAATTCCTGGTTCAGTTCAGTGGAGAATAATATTTGGCCTTCAATTCTCGGTACAGGATAGGCTAATTCCTAATAAGATACCACTGTGTTTCATAGTTCATCACATAGCACTAGGAAATTAATTTTTTATGTAGTGTTGTAAGTTTAAACAGGTAACTACAAATTGAATCCATTAGTACATGTCTTTCTCCATCTCTTCCACACATTTTATATTTGCATCCGTGTTCTCTCTCATAATGTAAGCTCTGACACTGTAGATATACTTATTTACCATATGCTACAAAACACTGCTAAGGTATATTGAATTCCTATGTAAATACCTTTTCGATAATACTTCTACTGAGCAATAGTTTAATAATTTGCCAATATTCTATTAATTTGGCTTTAGTGCAATTTTAACACTATTTTTAAACTCTATGCTCATTGATGTATACATATATGTAAGTATAGTGGAAATAGGTACTTATATGAAGATTTTTTCCAACAATTAAAATTTTTATATTTGATAGAGATATTGATAATACTTAACTGATATTGTTTATTTTGAAACACATTCAATTCACTTAAGGAAAACTGACCTTTAAAATGTTAATTTGTTCTATATAAGAACAAGGAATATATCTATATTTAATTTTTGTGTTTCAGAACTATTTTAAATTTTTCTTATTTATTGCTTGTATCATTCTAAAAAATTCATTCTGAATTGTTTTTCTTTGTTTTTTACATATTTTGAAAGTGTATTTGTAAGTCCGTGGGGGCAGGGTGGAGAGAGAGACACACGGATTTTGTATGCCCTGGTTCACTCCTCAAATGCCTGCAACATCCAAGATTGGTTCAGGCTGAATCCAGAAGCCAGGAACTTTTGGTTCAGGACTCAAATACTGGAGACATCACCTACTGCTTCCTCCCCTCAAGAGTGTCCATTAGCAGGAAGCTAGATTCAACGCAGTAGTTGGGACTTGAGCCAGACACTCCTATCTGGGATCTGGGTATCTCAAGCAGTAGATTAACCCACTGCACCACAACACCCTCTCCTGTGTTTGTTATTTTATTACATTATAATATTTAATGCTACATTCATATGACAGACATAGAAATAGAACAAATGAAATGGAAATGTGTATTACTGAGTGGGACACTACCTGATATCAAAGGCAAATTGAAACTGACCCTGTAAGACTTTCTTCGCAGAGGCACATAGCAATTGTGTATACAGTGAAGAAGAGAGGAGAATTCTCTTCCACCTTATTACTTTGGTCAAAATTTGACCCCGTGCTTATTAATTATCCTGCACTATTGGCTGCATATAAATGTGATAAGTGTTATCGGCTTTCTTTGAAGTCAAAAATGAGGTTCAGGGTTGTAGGCTAAGTAAGATATTCTGTGGTTGTGCCTACAGGGAGTTACTTGAAATTCCTGCCAGATGGATAATAGAACAGGCAGCCACAGTGGTTGGAGAATTCTGCCAAGGCCTCAGTGAAGAGTGAGGGCAAGATGACATGAAGGAAAAATAAATGTTGGTATAATTTCCTTCCTGCACCACATACAATTTCCTACTTGTTTTTATTCACCTCTAGTGCACATATTGCAATAGGATGTGTCTATATTAAGGAAAATAATGTACTCACTCCCTACTCAAGAGGAAGGTAAAGGTACCAGTTAATTACCTTCAAATTGTTAGTCAGACTCAATTAATTTAAGAAAAGAAAAACTTGAAGATAGAGGATTTGGCAGCTACATTTCTTGTGCCAGCAGTTGGTTTCAAGTACATAGCTGATACTCATCATCTCATTTCCCCATAGCCCTTTTCAGTTTTATCATCCTTGATCAGTAGCTGGACTAGCATTAGCTGCTTATCTGATCATAGAACATGACTTTATCCATGAATGACCTTAACACTTACATCTTTTCCCTTGTTTAGCAGTAAGTTTTGTGATTGCCTATTTACTGTTATCTCTGTGCACGGTAGTACTAGAAGCAACATCTATTTATCTGTGGGGTTAAGAATAGTGCTCCCCCCCTTGTTAGTACACTAATCTTTGTCAGCTGGGATAAAGTGCTCAGAAGATAGTTTCATTGTCAAGTTTAATGGAATAGTTATTCAGTCTTGGAATAAGTTTTTGTTTGTGGAATTGGAACTGGAAGGATCTAAGTTTTTGGAAATAAGAAGCACAAATCCAGAAGTGTTTCAATAGAAGTAACGGTGTGATAACCAGTTCAACCTCTCCTCTCTGGCTCTGATACCTATGTATCTGGTACTGCATATTAGTAAGTGTTAACAAGTATGCTACATCTTGGAGAACAATGCCACAATGCTTCAGGATGTTGGCATCTTAGCTCTGCCTTTAATAGGAAACTCCATTAATGGTCAACTGATTTTAAGTATTGTGATATATGGTAACATGATATTGTAACATTGTCAAGAAACCCTTATGCCAACTGGTCATTGATGTGAGATACTATTGCACAGATTTCTATTCTGAGATGAATCAAATTCTAAGTAATAAGAAGGCAACATTAATGGGGTAAGGAGGGTAATTTACTTCCAAAGTAGTTCTCTGTTCTAGTCAAGAGGAATTAATATCCCTCAAGGGTTTCATCGTAACTGCCTGGCCACTTAATGACTGACTAGCTAGTTTGAGGAATTTGCCACAGAATAGGCTCAGCATGCTGTCTGCTACTAGCAGTCTTTGCATTTAGTACCCCTACCTAGTTATTGATGACAGGTAGTCCATATTTTTAGTTCCACAGTGGCCTCATCATTAGCTCATCTTACCAACACTGGGGGACTGAGAAGAGAGGCCTCCTTAGTCTCAAGGGTGCAGACTGTCTACTTTAACATTAAGAACATTGTATTAAAGAACATGCATTTGTTTCTAGTGGTGGCTGTAAAAATAGCCAAAACTCGGTGGATTAAAAAATGGAAATTTGTGTTTTCCTATTTCTGAAAGGTAACTTAGAAAATCCGCCCTTACCTCCTCCAACTTCTTGTGGTTGTTAGTATTCCTTGATTCGCTGGTATGTGGCAGCATCACTCAACAAACACTCTAACAAACAACCCACTCAAGAGGTGGGCCAAGGACCTCAGACATTTTTCAAAAGAGGAAATCCAAATGGCCAACAGACACATGAAAAAAATGTTCAGGATCACTAGCAATCAGGGAAATGCAAATCAAAACCACAATTAAGTTTCACCTCACCCAGGTTAGAATGCCTCACACTCAGAAATCTACCAACAACAGATGCTGGTGAGGATGTGGGGAAAAAGGGACATTAACCCACTGTTGGTGGGAATGCAAACTGGTAAAGCCACCATGGAAGTCAGTCTGGCGATTCCTCAGAAACCTGAATATAACCCTGCCATGCAACCCAGCCATCCCACTCCTTGGAATTTACCCAAAGGAAATGAAATTGGCAAATAAAAAAGCTGTCTGCACCTTAATGTTTATTGCAGCTCAATTCACAATAGCTAAGACCTGGAATCAACCCAAATGCCCATCAACAGTAGACTGGATAAAGAAATTATGGGACATGTACTCTATAGAATACTATACAGCAGTCAAAAACAATGAAATCCGGTCATGTGCAACAAAATGGAGGAATCTGGAACACATAATGCTGAGTGAATTAAGCCAGTCCAAAAGGGACAAATATCATATGTTCTCCCTGATCGGTGACAACTAACTGAGCACCAAAAAGGAAACCTGTTGAAGTGAAATGGACACAATGAGCAACACAGTGACTTGAACAGCCCTTTCCTGACTGTTGATGTACAATGTAATACTTTATCCCTTTTAGTATTTTTTTGTTCTACTTAATACTATTGGTTGAACTCTGTAATTAACACACAATTATTCTTAGGTGTTTAACTGAAAAGTGATTCCTGTTAAATATAAGAGTGGGAATAAGAGAGAGAGGAGATGTACAATTTGGGAAAAAAAAATGTCTGTCTCCATCTTCATATTGCCTCCTTTTCTTCTTTGTATCTCCCCTCTCTCTTCTTTCTAATGGCATTTGTTGTCAGATTCTGGCTTCCCTGGACAATGCAGAGTGATCTCATCTCAACATCCTTAATTTATTTCACTGTTTGAATATCAGTTTTCTAAATAAATAACATTCATAAGTTCCAGTGATTTCACATGTACTCATCCTTGAAGCCACCATTCAACCCATGATAAATGGAAAGTGAAAACGATTTTTGAATGAAAATATCCAATTTTCCTTCATGTTATACCATCCTTTCTCAAAATTTAGTTGGACTCTGATAGCATCATTTCAGAGAGGAAGTTATAAAGCCAATGACAATTACAAAATTTTTCAAAATATTATGATCCAAATAGTTTATTCCTTATTACATATATATATATATGTTGTTTTAAGACAAGATTTACTTAAATGAGGATTTAAATACATTCCATAACATTAAAGCTGAAGGAGAAAAAATCAAAATGTGTTGTTACTTCATGTGGCATAGGACATTTATTCTACAATTTGCCATATTTGATATATGGCACAAAATGAAACATGTCCTAGATGTCTTAGTGGTGCTGAACTGAAAACTATGTAATTTTATAATCAAAGAATTTTTTTCCCTTACTTGGAATAGCACTCTTTTGTAGACAAAAATTAGTAATACCAAACTTCACAATTTATTATTCAAGAATAACATCACTACAAGATCTATGGGGACATAAATATTGCAACCATATCATAAGCAAATATCTCATGTCCTTAATACAAGTGTTTAAATATAAATTATTTATAAGACATCATCTAATTCTCACTAAGTATAATTAGTCCTGGTTCTCAATTGTCCTCACTGTTGTAATTCACCACCAACATTAAATCATAATATAATTTTGTAACCTGTCTTGGATTAGAACAATTTTGTCTATTCATTAAAAGATATTTAGTCATGTTCCTAACATATTGCTAAAAATTTTTCATTTTACAATGATTACATTTGAAATAGGTCTCTGGATTAATATCAATAATGCAATAATTATTTAATTAATTCCTTGGTGTTTAAGAAAAGAAAATTTCTACTAGTTTCAGCTGAGGTGTTCAGAATATGTTAATCACTGATAAGGAAAGAATAAATAATTTCATTTTACAACCTTGGCCTTGCTGTTAATAGTCACAGATGAAGGAGCCAAGTATGTGATAACGAAAGCTGGGGACAGGGAGAACATTCAGAACCTTTCAGTTGTTGGTTTCATTTTTTGTTTTTATGAGATGACATAAAACCTTGTGAAGAGAACAAGGCCAGAGAAAATGCAAGGCATACCTGAGTGAAACAAACACATTTCTCAAATAGACAATGCTACATCCACTGGAAATATTTCCCGATTGTCTTTTCCTCCGCCAGAGCTGCTCCTGAAGTTTGTGATGTTTAAATCTCAGCCACTTACATAAACAACTAAGGGGCAGTTACTAAAATGCATAGGTTCTGGCTCAATAATCTTAGATTCAAACTCCAACTCCACAAACTAGACCTGTGAAATTGGGCAAATCAGTTAACTCCTTTTAGTCTTATTTTCCTAAATGTAAACCTGAGATGAATGAAAATATTAACTAAGGGACATTGTGTAACTTGCTTACCTCACTACTTGGTACATAGAAACTATGAAATAAATTGCTAAAACATTATCACTATTAGTATTTTTAAAATACTTATTAGAAAGGCAGAGTAACAGAGAAAGAGGAGGAGGAGGAAGAGGGGAGAGGGGTGAAGAGAGCAAGCGAGAATGAGAATGAATCTTCCACCCACTGATTCACTGCGCAAATAGCTGCAGAGGCCAGAGCTGAGTCAGGTAAGCTAGGAGTCTAAAACTCCCTTCGGAACTCCTACGTTGCTGTAGTGACCTAAACACTTGGGCCAGGTCTGCTGCTTTTCCAGGTACATTAGGAGAGAGCTGGACTGCATCTGAACCTTTTGGGACTCAAACTAGTGATCATATGGGGTGTCAGAACCATAGGTGGCTGCTTAACAGGCTGAGCCACGTTGCTGGTTGTCACTATTAGTGTTTTCAATGGGTCAGTGTTTCTTCTCTTCCAAGTTTTTGCTTGACTGCCACTTCTTCATGAGAATACCCTCATCTCCTTATTTATAAATCCTTTCCCATTCAACAATTTCCCTATTTTTCCTGATATAAATTTTCTCGAGGCATTCTATTTTATTGTTCCATTGATTAATTTAAACATTCCCTGATTAATTTACTTCACAAGTAGATTTTTTTTTCTGCTTTGTTAAGTACACTATTCCTAATGCCTGGTTTCTAGATGTTAGGCTAACGCCTGGCAGAACATATTAATAACAAATAGTTTTGAATGGATTGATCAATTTTATTAACCTGTTGTGAATTGTGAACTCTAAGTTGAATGTTATAACTGAAGAGAATGTTCATTTCACATATAAAAATTAAAGCTTGGCACTTATTTGAGTAAGTGATTTATCCAAAATCAAAATGCAATTTACTAGCAGAATGTATTCTGTTATTCTGACTCTCAGCACTCTGTATTTAATCATAATTTTTTGTAGCTCTATGTTTTGCGGATGTATTATATGACTCTTACTTGATGGCTTAAATAGTGTGGATAATTTTAATTAGTACAGTTATGTTAAGAGATGACTTTTTTCTAAAATTTTATATACTTTTAGAGGCATTAAACCTATTTGATATCATTCTCCTTGCTGCCAATTTCCCCCTCTACTAACGACTATGTTGGGGGTACTTTTTCAATTTTCTGGGGTTTGAGGCTTCATTGTTTCAAAGTGCAATTGTACCTTTTCCATATAACCTGCTATTCAGGTATTCTTAATTTCCCATAGCTTATGATAAATCACCTAATCTTAAATACTGATATACTCTCCAAAATATACATTGCAGAGTTATGCATAAACACAGATGTAATAACCACTGAGTGGCCATGGCTCTTTTAGGAGGTAGGAAATATTTATTAAATTAAACTATGCTTAAAATTGCAGAGTTTTGACATTGGTAAAAAAAAAAAAAAAAACTGTTCAAATTGTGCAAGAATTTCTTCTTTGATTTACCTGTTTTTATATTTGGTCATTTTCATTTCACTGACAAGAGATTTTAAAAAATGACTTTAGTGGCCAGCGCTGCAGCTCACTAGGCTAATCCTCTGCCTGCAGTGCCAGCACCCCGGGGTTCTAGTTCCAGCTAGGGTACCAGATCCTGTCCCAGTTGCTCCTCTTCCAGTCCAGTTCTCTGCTGTGGCCTGGGAAGACAGTGGAGGATGGCCCAAGTGCTTGGGCCCTGCACCTGCATGGGAGACCAGGAAGAAGCACCTGGCTCCTGGCTTTGGATCGGTGCAGCGCGCTGGCCACAGGGCACCGGCCGTAGTGGCCATTTGGGGGGTGAACCAAAGGAAAAAGGAAGACCTTTCTTTCTGTGTCTCTCTCTCACTGTCTAACTCTGCCTGTCAAAAAAATGACTTTAGTAAGAAATTATTGATTTTGAAAACATCATTTGTTGAGTAAGTGCTAAATTTCCCTACGTTGTTTCACATATCTGACACATAGTACCATTCCATTTTTGTTTTGTGGAAGAAAATAAAGCTCAGAATATATAAGTAACTAAGAAAATGTTTTGAATTGGTGGTAATTAAGATCTTATACAAAAAGATTTTTTTTAAAATATCCTGTATTGTTCCTTCACCATGGCAAAATAAAGAAGCAATGACATACCAACCAATCGGAATTCCACCTTAGCTCCCAACCATTCAACCTTATTTACTAGATAACATGGAAAAAAAGATGTGTGATGAATTATTTTGATTTTACTTTGTATCTGCTGGCATTATGAGACTAGTAAATTTTGTGTCTCTAGAAAAAAAAAAAACAATAAAATTCTACAAAAGCTTATCAACGTTCCAATATATGGAAGAATATTTGAAGTAACAGCTTCACAGTAGAGACTCCATTTTGGAGCACGTGAGACTCCATATTGAGAAAGCACTCCTTCCCCCCTCTTCCCCCACTGTGAGACTCTGGTCTGAAACTATGAATATAAAGCATTCAGACGATAGCTGTCCACTACATCACAGGTGGCAGAGTACAGAAACCCCCTAGCATGATTGCTCAAGCTTGGAAGCAGATAGGCTGCACCTAGGTTCATAAGATTGTAATTTGTCTATGTCCTACATATGATTTAGGCCAATACCTGGATTAATCTCAAGATAATAATTTGGTATATCAAGATATAATTTGGGAACTGGTATTGTGAAGATTATAATTGATATTAATTTCACATAGGCTTTAGGTTACCCCAGTAACCATGTATTCCCCCTCCCATTTTTTTTTTTTTTTTGTGTGTGTGTGTGTGTGTGTGTATGTGGTTTTTGCCTTTATAAACTCTGCTGCTTTGGGCTTCAGGGTTGAGCATTCTTTAGGGCTTGAGCCCACTCTCCACCACTGGCAATAAAGGACTATCATATTTTATCACTCTGTGGTGCTCCTCTGTTTGCACTTGCTCAGGTACAGAATTGTGGAGGCCCCAGCGAGATCCGGGGAGATCGCGCTCTGATCCTTCCAGGTTGGTGCTCTGGCCATATGGGAGGCACCTCCCTGATGACGTTCCAGGGCCCCATGTCCTGACCCACCGACCTGGGAGGCTCAGCTTGACCTCTTCACCGACCAGTTGGCCTTAGGTCCTCTGACAAATCAACTCCTGTTTTCTGGTGATGCCTTCAGGGTATTGGAGGTCTGACAAGATGCCAGTACAATCTGTTGCATTTGAGAGCTACAGAGTTAGGACGGGAGACTCTGCACTGGTTAAAGAAAGGCCTTTCCTGGATGTACTAGTTTCTGTTCCTCTTTCATGGCCACTTTCTGATGCACTGTCTGCATCCATAATCCTGGGGGTAAATTCTTTTCCCTGTCCTGCCTGTCTGTTTCCTTTATTCCCTTGTCTCTGGAGTCCCTCTGTCTCTTCCATTGAGCATGGGCTCTGCTCAGTCTAAGGGGATACCTATTCAGTGTATGTTCAAAAATTTCTCTCTTTTAAATTTAAAAAGACCAAAGCTTTAAAAATTGGCTTGTAACTTGCCAAAGTTTTATGACTTGGTTTTTACAGATCCAGATAAAAAATAACAATGGGTAATCAGCCCTAATGTGGGTTTATGTCATTGATTTCTAGCTAGTTTTATAAAAGAATAAAATTCCATGTAAACGTAATTTTGATCTTAATTCATATGAAGTTATGATATAATATCAACATCTTAAGTCACCTAGGTGTAACTACTAAATGTAAGTAGGGTAAATGTAAATGAGATAAATGTGTCTAACAAAAATGTTTTCATAACAAAAACTCAAGACCACTTAAAAGTAACTAAGGTTAAAATGTGATGTGTTATTTTAAAAATGTTGTTTTAGTTTACAGATTTTTAAAGAAAATCAGATTTACTGCTCATAAAAATTAAAACACGGTTGGTTCAGTGTTTAAATGTATCCTCTTTTATGTTCTAAAGGACTTCTTTTTCTTTCTTTTATTGTATTCAGTACTTTGGGATGGCTCTACAAATAGATAAAGCCAAAGTTTAACAGGTTACAACTAAAAAAGTATGACTAATTCAGGTTACTAAAAACAAAACAATTCTAATTAATTAGTAATTTAAAAAAAAGTTAAAGATCTTAAAAAGCTGTTACTAAGACAGCTTTATTGGTCTATCTTGCAATGTATGCTATGTGTTATATGTGTACATATTGTGTGTTTACATAAAATATTTATTAAGAGCTCTGTTTTAATTGACTTATGGATAAAAGATTGCTCATAAATTTAAACTACTAAGTTAACCTCAAATATATTTTTGGTTCATGTGATCTAAATAAATCTCTGTATCAGGCATTTTAAACTTGTTGGTACAGAAAAACCAAAAATGAATTTTTTAAGTCACTGACTTAAAAAACTCCTCCTGTCATGTTTATGCTTGGGTTTTTTACATTTGTGTTAGATACTCAAAAAATATTTTCAACTACAGGTACTCTTATAATTTATAAAAGACATTAGACTTTTTGTTAAATACTTTCATGATTTATTATTTTACAGTTAAAATCGCTTGCTAAGTTTTCACTTAATATCAAATTATTGACAGTAAGCAATCTAAAAAAGCCTATATTCTCTTCAAGATGAGAAACTGATTCTATTCTAAATTCTCCATCAGGATATACAGTTTGATCTTCAGAACTAATAAAAGAAATGGCTAACATTTTTCTGTAATAGTGCCTGGCCACATATAACAGCTAGATTTATTTTACCATGGATACTGTAAACAGACAAAACCTCCCTTTTCAAACTAAACTAAGGGAGAGATACAAAGTCTTGCTAATTACTTCAAAGCAGTTTGGATAAGGTGGTCTTCATGTTTGATCTTATGTAACACTCTCATGGACATCATTTTATCTCACAAAAATGCCAGAAATGCCTGTGACAACCCATTTCTAACTCAGGCCACCAAAGATTAGTGATGGGATTAAATACCCCCCTTGGCTAACATCCTAAAGGCCTCCTCTGTGGTCTACTTCAACAAGGACAGGGAAAAAAGAGGAGTGAGCTGGACAACAGGAGCAATGTAAGGACAGGTGCCAGGCCAATTAATAGCAGCTTTACATAGCAATCTGCCATCAAGGAGACCTAACAAGGCTTGTCGCCCTAAATGACATTGGTTTTTGATGTTAAAAGCCAGGGATTTGGAGACAGAAGCCAGTCTCTAAAGAGGCCTGTCAGCTATGCAAGCCAAGAACTGGGTCACTAGAAATGGAGCTGCCCTAGAGTTGAAGGATTCCTAGGTAAGAACTGCAGAACTTGTTGCCTCTAAGCTAAAAAGCCCTTCACTCTGCCCAGCTACCAAAGTAATTACCATCATCAGGGAAACAGCCTAGGGTCAGTAACATTGCAGGCAGAGCTGGGGATTTACTTTTAGAGATTCTGCCTATTTCATATTGATCTCCTATTCAGGCCAGCTCTGCTCCCTGGCCAGCTAGGAACTGATATTCAACAGGGTGCCTGCCCTAAGGAGGTTCACATCTCCGATAAGATGTCTCTTCCACTACCCCCATGTAAGTATCAAACTCCTCCTGTCAGTTTCTATTTGCCTCTAAATAATAATAATAAAAAAAACCTCCTTCCTTGTTTAGACAGCACCTTTACTGGGTCCTCTACTAATGACGACTCTGTCCTTTATTTTAGACATTATATGTTTAATCTGCTTGTTAAATTCATTTGCTCCAGACTTAAAGCAATACAATTCTAGATGCCCATGCACATGAAACCTTAGATGAAAGCAGTTTCTTCAAGCTGACACTGCAAGCCCACTCTCCACCACTGGCAATAAAGGACCATCAAATTCTATCACTTTGAAGTACTCCTCTGTTTGCACTCTCTCAGGTACAACATATTATCTCCAACTTATCTCCAATGATCATAAAAATATACATTCAATGTGAGTGCTATGGAAGCAATTATCACAGGAATGACGTATAGAGAACATCAAGGGTAACTCAGACATTTGATCTGATATTATCCTCTCATGCTATTTTTCCCTTGCACACATTTTGTATAAATATAAACTACAAACAATATATTATATTCATAATGCACTAATATGTATTTTTTTCATTAAAGGTTTATTTATATGAAAGGCAGAGTTAGAGGGAAGAAGAGATCCTGCATCCACTGGTTCACTCCCCAAACAGCCTCAAAGCCAGGGCTGGGCCAGGCAGAAATCAGGACTTGGACTGTGACTCCACCTCAGCAGCAAGTCCATTGTAATGTGAAATTGGGTTCTATCTCTGTGTTGCACTGGTCTCCGAAGACTGTATGCTCTAAGTCTGACTTAACACAGTAGCATTAATGACCACAGGATTATGTGCCTGGGACACCCCTAAACTCAAGAAGAGGCATTTATGGATGGACCACTCCTTAAGTTCATTATGAGAAGCATACTGATAAATATGGTTTGGAACAAATATGGGTCTGTGGTGTCCTCAAGGACTGAAATACTGACAATACAAGAGTTGTATCAAACCTCAATTTAGGGTGTCATAATAGAAATAGAATAAATATCCACATATTCGGGGAAGATAAGTAATCTGCTTATAATTTCTGGGACAGACACAGATGAAGCCAGGTTACAAAGACTAGAAAAGAACCAATTTTTCAATTATAGATATCATATGTCAATGACCTCAAGGACATGGAAGGACCAATGTCCTCACCTAACAAGTTCCCATAAAACAATCAGTTAGGAAATAATATTTCAAAATGCTCAAATGAAGAATTCAAAATGAAAGTCAAGGATCTTCAATAAGACCCAGAGAAATGATTTAACACTCTAACAAAAATCCTTGACAGAGAAATGAAAATATTGAAGAATATCAAACATGAATCCTTCAACTGGAAATTTCACCATGTTAAATGTAAAATGCAATAGAAGGCATGAGTAGCAGAGTAGACCAAACAGAAGGAAGAATCAGTGATCTCCCAGACAGGCTATTTGAAAATATACAGAGTTGGGAGAAAAATAATCAAGAGGACCAAATAAGGGTTATGGAAATTTTAGGACACCTTAAAAAAGCTATCTGTGTTGTTGGGGGTTCAAAAAAGACTAGACAATGACAAGTGACAAAAAATATTTTAAGAGACAAGCACAAAATTCCCAAACCTATAAGATGTTATGACTGGTTAAAGAAATGTCAGAGGTCACCAGTCCGATTAACTCAACTGAGTCTAACCCAAGATGAGTAAAATCTAAGTTTTCCCAAATTAAAGATTAAGAAAGAATTTTGCCCTGTGTTCCTGCTAAACTACAGTATTTTTGTTTTTCTCTCTGTTGAACTCTATAGTTAGTGGCACATTCAGCTTTTGACTAAAATTTAAATATGTCATCTCAAAAATTAAACATAAAGATACAAAAGAATTATCAAGCTTTTAAAGGAAAAAAAAATCACATAAAGTTATCCCAGTTCACCTGACTCTGGATTTCTCAATGAGATGATAATTTAACAGTACAAAAGAGGAATACATACTGTTATTCAAGAATAGTATTTCTTGTAAGTCTCTCCTTTATAAATTAAGCAAGGATATATTCACAGACAGATAAAAGCTAAGAGAACTTATCACTACAGATTTATCTTAAAGGAGTAAGAATATCAGAAGGTAGACAATTCACTGTTAAGTGTAGCAATACAAATTAATTCAGAATATTCCAATAAAGTAAACATATTCCAATAAAGCATAAACATCTTTAGTATGAATACTGAAAATTAAAACAATAAAAATAGCACTGATGAAGTTGGGAATTGATAGCCAAGATGGCGGTTAAGCAACATGATGGTCTGAGCGTGGGAGGGAAAATAGTTAATAAGGAAAGAGGATACAGGCTGGCAACAGAGCCATGAGAATTTAGAGTGGAAAAGCCTAGGAATCCAACAGACTGAATGGGACCACACAGAGAGCATAGAGTCACTGAGACACAGCAGAGGTGTGGTGGAGAAGCACAATAGGAAGACTGAGGTCAAACGCTTCCCTGGGTGGACCATGTGAGACACAAGGTAGAGAGTCCTTGGAGTTGTGGTTAGCAGTGGGCAGGAGAGCAGGCCGAACTGTTTGAAATTCCAAGAGGGAAGACTAGGGGAAAAGACAGAGAATTCAGGCTCACCCTTGCCCATCCATGTCTCCTCCAGCCCCCAACCAGACCTTCAGCAGGTGCTACTGTATTTGCTTCTGTGCACACGTCTATCAGTTGAGGGGCCACTTCACCACACATCCCCCCACCCAGAAACAAGTACACAGAACTCCCAATAGACAAGGCCAGAAAAGATCTTGCCTCTACACATAGTAGCAAAGCTCTCCTCAGTAACACACAAAGAAAAGATCCTAAAATGTGCCCAAGAGAAATGCAAATCACATTCAGAGGAAACCCAATTAAACTCACAAACCCTACAGGCAAGGAGAAAATGGCAACACACACTCTAAGTTCTAAGAAGAAAAAAGCTTTCAACTCAGATGATTGTACCTGCAAAACACTCATTTATGAATGAAGGAGAAATAAGGATCTTCCATAGCAAACAGAAATTGAAAGAATTCATAAGTAATCACCCAGCCCTAGGAAACATGCTCAAAAAAGTGCTATACACAAACACAGAAACAGGAACATCACTGGAAAAGTAGATAATTACCCAGCAAAAGAACAAATAAAATCCAAAGTATATAAGCAGAACTAGTTACAGAAACATGACAGGGAAAAGTCAGTACTTAACAATAGTAACATTGAATGTTAATGGTCTCAATTCCCCAGTTAAAAGACACAGACTGGCTGAATGGATTACATAAGAAAACCCATCTATTTGCTGCCTACAAGAAATGCATCGTTCCAATAGTCTCTTAGCAGAGTTCTTTGGGTCCCCTAAATAAAGAATCATGTCATCTGCAAAGAGGGATAGTTTGAGTTCTTCCTTCCCAATTTGTATCCCTTTAATTTCTTTTTCTTGCCTAATAGCTCTGGCTAAAACCTCCAGAACTATATTGAATAGCAGTGGTGAGAGTGGACATCCCTGTCTGGTACCAGATCTCAGTGGAAATGCTTCCAGCTTTTCCCCATTCAATAGGATGTTGGCTGTGGGTTTTTCATAGATTGCTTTGATTCTATTGAGGAATGTTTCTTCCAAACCCAGTTTGCTTAGAGTTTTCATCAAAAACGGGTGTTGTATTTTATCAAATGCTTTCTCGGCGTCTATTGAGATAATCATATGGTTTTTCTTCTGCAGTCTGTTAATGTGGTGTATCACATTGATTGTCTTGCGCACATTAAACCATCCCTGCATACCAGGGATAAATCCCACTTGGTCTGGGTGGATGATCTTTCTGATGTGTTGTTGCATTCTATTGGTGAGAATTTTATTGAGGATTTTTGCATCTATGTTCATCAGGGAGATTGGTCTGTAATTCTCTTTCAATGCTGCATTGTTTTCTGGCTTAGGAATTAAAGTGATGCTGGCTTCATAGAAAGAATTTGGGAGGACTCCCTCTTTTTCGATTGTTCTGAATAGTTTGAGAAGAATTGGAGTTAGTTCTTCTTTAAATGTCTGGTAGAATTCAGCAGTGAATCCATCTGGTCCTGGGCTTTTCTTTGTTGGGAAGGCCTTTATTACTGTTTCAATTTCTGTCTCAGTTATGGGTCTGTTTATGTTTTTGATGTCTTCCTGGTTCAATTTAGGTAGGTTGCATATGTCCAGGAATCTCTCCATTTCTGATAGGTTTCCCTGTTTGCTGGCATACAAGTCCTTGTAGTAATTTCTGATGATTCTTTTTATTTCTGTGGTGTCTGTTGTTACGTTTCCTTTTTCATCTCTGATTTTATTGATGTGGGTCTTTTCTCTTCTTTTTTTAGTTAGTTGGGCCAATGGGGTGTCAATTTTGTTTATTTTTTCAAAAAACCAGCTCCTTGTTTGGCTGATTTTTTGTAATGTTTTTCTTGATTCAATCCTGTTGATTTCTTCTCTGATTTTAATTATTTCTCTTCTCCTACTAGATTTGGGTCTGGTTTGCTGTAGGTTTTCTAGATCCTTGAGGTGAATTGAAAGCTCATCTATTTGGTGCCTTTCCAATTTCTTGATGTAGGCACCTATTGATATAAACTTTCCTCTTAACACTGCTTTTGCTGCGTCCCATAAGTTTTGGTATGTTGTGCTGTTATCCTCATTTACTTCCAGAAAGTTTTTGATTTCTCTTTTGATTTCTTCTATGACCCATTTTTCATTCAGGAGCATGTTGTTAAACTCCATGTGTTTGCGTATGCTCTAGGGTTTCCTGAGTTGCTAATTTCCAACTTCATTCCTTTATGGTCTGAGAAGCTGCATGGTATGATTTTAATTCTTTTGAATTTGCTGAGACTTGCTTTGTGGCCTACTATGTGGTCAATCCTAGAGAAGGTTCCATGTACTGCTGAGAAGAATGTAAAATCTTGAGCTGTAGGATTGAAAGTTCTGTAGATATCTGTTAGATCCATTTGGGCTATAGTGTCGTTTAAATCTACTGTATCCTTGTTGATCTTCTGTCCTATTGATCTGTCTATTTCTGAGAGTGGAGTATTGAAGTCCCCAGTACTATTGTATTGGGGTCTAAGTCTCCCTTTAAGTCTGTTAACAAATCTTTTAGATAATCCGGTGCCCTGTAGTTAGGTGCATATACATTGATAATTGTTATATCTTCTTGTTGTATTGATCCCTTAATCATTATATAGTGCCCCTCTTTGTCTCTCTTAACAGTTTTTGTGGTAAAGTTTATGTTGTCTGAAATTAAGATGGCTACGCCCGCTCTTTTTTCATTTCTGTTGGCATGGTATATCTTTTTCCAGCCTTTCACTTTTAGTCTGTATGGATCTTTGGTGGAAAGATGTGTTTCTTGTAAGCAGCAAATAGATGGGTTTTTTCCTTAACCCAATCAGCCAATCGGTGTCTTTTAACTGGACAGTTCAGGCCATTCACGTTCAATGTGACTAATGATAAGTGGTAACTTTGCCCTGCCATTTGCCAAAGATAAGTTCTAATATATGCTTTGAATTCCCTGTGATCTTTTGCTGTGAGCTTTCCTTCCTTGGTTTCCTTCCTTTACCTTCTTTCATATTGATGACCGTGTTTCTTTGTTTCTGTGTGTAACACATCTTTAAGCATCTTTTGCAGGGCTGGACGAGTGGCAACAAATTCTTTCAATTTCTGTTTGCTATGAAAAGTCTTTATTTCACCTTCATTCACAAATGATAGCTTTGCAGGATCTAATATTCTGGGCTGCAGTTTTTCTCTCTTAGTACCTGAGCTATATCTCGCCATTCCCTCCTAGCAATTAGAGTTTCTGATGAGAAGTCAGCTGTGAGTCTGATTGGAGATCCTCTGAGAGTAATCTGACATTTCTCTCTTGCACATTTTAGGATCTTTTCTTTATGTTTCACTGTGGAGAGTTTAATTACAACGTGTCGTGGTAAGGATCTCTTTTGGTCGTGTTTATTAGGGGTTCTGTGAGCTTCCTGTACTAGGATGTCTCTGTCCTTCTCCAAACCTGGGAAATTTTCTGCTAATATCTCACTAAAAAGGCCTTCTAATCCTTTATCCCTCTCCATGCCTTCAGGAACTCCTAGAACCCGAATGTTGGTTTTTTTAATAGTATCCTGAAGATTCCCGACAATATGTTTTAGATTTCTAATTTCCTCTTCTTTTCATTGGTCTGACTGTATCCTTTCCTGTTCTCTGTCTTCTAAGTCTGATATTCTCTCTTCTGCTTCACCCCTTCTGTTTGTAAGGCTCTCTATTGTGTTTTTCATTTGACCTATAGAATTTTTCACTTCAGTCACTATCACAGTTTCCTGTTGTACTAGTTGTTTCGTTTCATTTTCATTCCTCCTTAATATTTCATTTTCACGAGAGAGATTTTCTATCTTGTCCATTAAGGATTTGTGTAGTTCAAGAATTTGTTTTTGAGAACTTCTTAATGTTCTTATCAATTTTTTGAGATCTGCTTCTTGCATTTCTTCTATGTCATCATCTTCATAATCTTGAATTGAGGTGTCTTTTTCATTTGAGGGCGTCATGGTGACGTCCTTGTTTTTATTACCTTGTTTTTTGCGTTTGTTATTTGGCATATAGGAGATATTTGGTCTCTTCACTGTGGTGCTTTTTCTTGTTATACTATGACTCTAGATTAAGTGGACTATCTGTTTTTGATGGAGCCTTAGGGCTTGAGATGGGTAGATTGGCAAAGTAGCAGGGTATAAAATCAATGCACAAAAATCAACAGCCTTTGTATACACAGACAATGCCATGGCTGAGGAAGAATTTCTAAGATCAATCTCATTCACAATAGCTACAAAAACAATCAAATACCTTGGAATAAACTTAACCAAGGACGTTCAAGATCTCTATGATGAAAATTACAAAACCTTAAAGAAAGAAATAGAAGAGGATACCAAAAAATGGAAAAATCTTCCATGCTCATGGATTGGAAGAATCAATATCATCAAAATGTCCATTCTCCCAAAAGCAATTTATAGATTCAATGCAATACCAATCAAGATACCGAAGACCTTCTTCTCAGATCTGGAAAAAAATGGTGCTGAAATTTATATGGAGGCACAAAAGACCTCGAATAGCTAAAGCAATCTTGTACAACAAAAACAAAGCCGGAGGCATCACAATACCAGATTTCAGGACATACTACAGGGCAGTTGTAATCAAAACAGCATGGTACTGGTACAGAAACAGATGGATAGACCAATGGAACAGAATTGAAACACCAGAAATCAACCCAAACATCTACAGACAACTTATATTTGACCAAGGATCTAAAACCAATTCCTGGAGCAAGGACAGTCTATTCAATAAATGGTGCTGGGAAAATTGGATTTCCACGTGCAGAATCATGAAGCAAGACCCCTACCTTATACCTTACACAAAAATCCACTCAACATGGATTAAAGACCTAAATCTACGACCTGACACCATCAAGTTACTAGAGAACATTGGAGAAACCCTTCAAGATATTGGCACAGGCAAAGAATTTCTGGAAAAGACCCGGGAGGCACAGGCAGTCAAAGCCAAAATCAACTAATGGGATTGCATCAAATTGAGAAGTTTCTGTACTGCAAAAGAAACAGTCAGGAGAGTGAAGAGACAACCGACAGAATGGGAAAATATATTTGCAAACTATGCAACAGATAAAGGGTTAATAACCAGAATCTACAAAGAGATCAAGAAACTCCACAAAAACAAAACCAACAACCCACTTAAGAGATGGGCCAAGGACCTCAATAGACATTTTTCAAAAGAGGAAATCCAAATGGCCAACAGGCACATGAAAAAATGTTCAAGGTCACTAGCAATCAGAGAAATGCAAATCAAAACCACAATGAGGTTTCACCTCACCCCGGTTAGAATGGCTCACATGCAGAAATCTACCAACAACAGATGCTGGCGAGGATGTGGAGAAAAAGGGACACTAACCCACTGTTGGTGGGAATGCAAACTGGTCAAGCCACCATGGAAGTCAGTCTGGAGATTCCTCAGAAACCTGAATATAGCCCTACTGTTCGACCCAGCCATCCCACTACTTGGAATTTACGCAAAGGAATTTAAATTGGCAAACAAAAAAGCGGTCTGCACCCTAATGTTTATTGCAGCTCAATTCACAATAGCTAAGACCTGGAACCAACCTAAATGCCCATCAACGGTAGACTGGATAAAGAAATTATGGGATATGTACTCTTTAGAATACTATAACACAGTAAGAAACAATGAAATCCAGTCATTTGCAACAAAATGGAGGAATCTGGAACACATCATGCTGAGTGAAATAAGCCAGTCCCAAAGGGACAAATACCATATGTTCTCCCTGATTGGTGACAACTAACTGAACACCAAAAAGGAAACCTGTGTAAGTGAAATGGACACTATGGGAAATGGTGACTTGATCAGCATAGCCCTGACTGTTAATGAACAACTTAATACATTATCCCTCTTAGTAGTTTATTTGTCTGTTCTACTTAATATGACTGGTTTAATTCTGTAATTAATACACAGTTATTCTTCAGTGTTGAAAATTAACTGAAATGTGATCCCTGTTAAACATAAGAGTGGGAATAAGAGAGGGAAGAGATGTATAATTTGGGACATGCTCAAGCTGACTTGCCCCAAATGGTAGAGTTAGAAACATACCAGGGGATTCCAATTTAATCCTATCAAGGTGGCATGTACCAATGCCATCTCACTAGTCCAAGTGATCAATTTCAGTTCACAATTGATCATAATGAAAGGACTAAGAGTCAAAGGGAGCACATAAACAAGTCTAGTACCTGCTAACACTAACCGATAGAATAAATAAAGGGGAGAGTGATCCAACATGGGAAGCAAGATACTCAGCAGACTCATAGAATGGCGGATGTCCTAAATAGCACTCTGGCCTCAGAATCAGCCCTAAAGGCATTCTGATCTGGCTGAAAAGCCCATGAGAGTATTTCAGGCATGGAAAGCCAAGACGCTCTGGCAAAAGATCTCTGTGAATGAGATCCCAGTGGAAAGAACAGGTCTTCAAAGAGGGAGGTACCTTTCTCTGAAGGGAGGAGAGAACCTCCACTTTGACTATGACCTTGTCTAAACAAGATAAGAGTCTGAGAACTCAAGGGGCTTCCATAGCCTTGGAAACTCATGACTGGAGCATAGGGAGATTACTGATGCCATAGACAGGAGTGTCAACTGGTAAAGTCAACAACAGGAGTCACTGTGCACTTACTACTCATGTAGGATCTCTGTCCTTAATGTGCTGTGCATTGAGGCTTAATGCTATAACGAGTACTCAAACAATATATTTCACTTTGTGTTTCTATGGGGGTGCAAACTGTTGAAATCTTTACTTAATGCATACTAAACTGATCTGATGTAAAAAAAAAAAAGAAATTATCAATTCCCAACTTGACTCTCACTGGGATTAAACATGACAATAGGTCTGATCTGATTTCATCATCATTTAAAAAAATCATCTATTATTTTTCACTTTATGTTTCTGTGTGGGAGCAAGCTGTTGAAATCCTTACTTAAGGTATACTAAGCTGATCTTCTGTATATTAAGATAATCGAAAATGAATCTTGATGTGAATGGAAGGGGAGAGGGAGTGGGAAAGGGGAGGGTTGTGGGTGGGAGGGATGTTATGGGTGGGAAGCCATTGTAATCCATAAGTCGTACTTTGGAAATTTATATTCATTAAATAAAAGTTAAAAAAATAAAAAGAAAAAAAAGAAATGCATCGTACCAACAAAGATATTTGCATACTGAAAAGGAAAGGATGGAAAAAGATAATCTATGCTAACAGAAACCAAAAAAAGAGCTGGTGTGGCCATCCTAATGTTAGACAAAATAGACCCTAACACAAAAACCATTGGGAATGGCGCCATGGCACAGTAGGTTAATCCTCTACCTGCAGCACCAGGATCCTGTGTGGGCACCAGTTCTAGTCCCAGCTGCCCCTATTCCAATCCAGCTCTCTGCTATGGCCTGGGAAAGCAGTAGAAGATGGCCCAAGTCCTTGGGCCCCTGCACTTGTGTGGGAGACCAGTAGGAAGTACCTAGCTCCTGGCTTCAGATCAGTACAGCTCTGGCCATTGCGGCCAAATGAGGAGTGAACCAGCAGACAGAAGACCTTTCTCTCTGTCTGTCCCTCTAACAGTCTGTAACTCTACCTCTCAAATAAATAAATAAAGTATTTCAAAAAATTATAAAAAAAACATCAAGAGACAAAAAGGACACCATATAATGATCAAAGGATCAATTCAACAGGAAGATGTGACCATTATAAATGTATATGTACCCAACCACAGGGCACCTGGCTATTTAAAAGAAATGGCAAAGGATTTAAAGGGAGATATAGACTCAAATACAATAGAGATGGGGGACTTCAATACTCCACTCTCAGCAATGGGCAGATCAACAAAACAGAAAATCAGTAAGGAGACAACAGAGTTAATTGACACCATAGACCAAATAGACCTAGCAGATATCTACAGAACCTTCCACCCTAAAGCCAGAGAGTACACATATTTCTCTCCAGTACATTGAACTTTCTCTAGGATTGACCACATGCTAGGAAATAAAGCAAGTCTGAACAAATTCAAAAAAAATCGAAATCATACCATGCATCTCAGACCACAATGAAATGAAGCTGGAAATCAGTAACTCAAGAATGAACTACATGCTCCCAAATGAACAGTGGGTCATAGAAGAAATCAAAATAGAAATCAAAAACTTGCTGGAAACAAATGAAGATGACAATACAACATATCAAAATTTGTGGGATGTAGCAAAAGCAGAGTTAGGTAGAAAGTTAATAGCAATTGGTGCCTACATCAAGAAACTGGAAAGGCACCAAATAAATGAAGACCTAGAAAATAAAGGAAAATAAGCCAATAGAAGGAAAGAAATAATTAAAATGAAAGAATAAATCAACAAAATTGAAACCAAAAAAATACAAAATATCTGCAAAATGAAGACCTGGTTTTTTGAAAAAATAAACAAAATTGACACACCATTGGCCCAACTAAACAAAAAAAGGAGAGAGAAAACCCAAATCAATAAAATTAGAGATGAAAAATAAAAATTTAACAATAGACACCACAGAAGTAAAGAGAATCATCAGAAATTACTACAATGAGCTATATACAACAAACTGGGAAACCAAAAGAAATGGATAGATTCCTGGGCACGTGTAACCTACCTAAACTGAGTCATGAAGACAAAGAAAATCTAATGAGAGACAGAAACCATAACTGAGTCTGAAATTGAGTCAGTAATAAAGGCCCTCCCAACAAAAAAAAAAAAAAGCCCACGACCAGATGGCTCCACTGCTGAATTCTATCAAACATTTAAAGAAGAACTAACTCCCATTCTTCTCAAGCTATTTAAAACAATTTCAAAGAAGGGAATCCTCCCAAATTCCTTCTATGAAGCCAGCATCATCTTAATCCCAAAATCTGGAAAAGAAAAAGAAAACTATAGGCCAATTTTCCTGATGAACACAGCCACAAAAATCCTCAACAAATCAGGAAGATCACTCACCCAGACCAAATGGGATTTATCACTAGCATGCAGGGATGGTTCAATATTCACAAGTCAATATGATATATCACATTAACAAATCAAAGAATAAAACCATATGAAACAGAGAAAGCATTTGATAAAATACAGCTCCTTTTCATGATGAAAACACTCAGCAAATTTGGTCTAGAAGCAACATTCTTCAACATAATTAAAGCAATTTATGAGAAACCCTTGGCCAGTGTCCTACTGAATGGGGAAAAAATGGAAGCATTCCCACTAAGATCTGGAACCAGACAAGGATGCCCACTCTCTCCATTGCTATTTAATTTAGACTTGGAAGTTTGAGGCAGAGCCATCAGGCAAGAAAAAAAAATCGAAAGGATTCAGATCAGTAAAGATGAAGTCAAGCTATCCTTATTTGCAGATGATATGATTATATACAGAGGGGAACCAAAAAACTCCACTAAGAGACTACAGGAACTCATAAAAGAGTTTGGTAACATAGCAGGATATAAAATCAACACACAAAAAGCAACAGCCTTTATATACACAGACAATGTCATGGCTGAGAAAGAACTTTTTTTAAAAATTTTTTGACAGGCAGAGTGGACAGTGAGAGAAACAGAGAGAAAGTTCTTCCTTTACCATTGGTTCACAATCCAATGGCCGCTGCGGCCAGCACGCTGCAGCCAGCGCACCACACTGATCCAAAGCCAGGAGTCAGGTGCTTTTCCTGGTCCCTCATGCGGGTTCAGGGCCCAAGCACTTGGGCCATCCTCCACTGCAGTCCCAGGCCTCAGCAGAGAGCTGGCCTGGAAGAGGGGCAGCTGGGACAGAATCTGGTGCCCCGACTGGGACTAGAACCCGGTGTGCCAGCACCGCAGGCAGAGGATTAGCCTATTAAGCCATGGTGCCAGCCAGAGAAAGAACTTCTCAGATCAATCCCATTCACAATAGCTACAAAAAAGTAAACAGCTTGGAATAAATTTAACCAAGGAGGTAAAAGATCTCTACAATGAGAATTATAAAGAAGGAAATGGAAGAAAACATTAAAAATGGGAAAAAAAACTTTCATGTTCATGGATCAGAAGAATCAATATAATCAAAATGTCCATTCTTCTGAAAATAATTTACAGATTCAATTCGATACCAATCAAAAACCAAAAACATTCTTCTCAGATATAGAAAAAATGATACTGAAATTCATTTGGAAACACAAGAGGCCTCAGATAGCTAAAGCAACCTTATACAACAAAAACACAGCCAGAAGCATCACAATGCCAGATTTCAAGGCATACTACAGGGCAGTTATAATGAAAACAGCCTGGTACTGTTACAAAAACAGATGGATAGTTCAATGGAACAGAATAGATATTCCGGATATCAATCCAACCTTCTACAATGAACTTATATTCAACCAAGGCACTAAAACCATTCCCTGGAGCAAGGACAGGCTCTTCAACAAATGGTGCTGGAAAAACTGGATTTCCACATGCAGAAACATGAAGCAAGACCCCTGCCTTATACCTTACACAAGAATCTATTCAAAATGGATTAAAGACCTAAATTTACAACCTAATATGATCAAATTACTAGAGAGCATTGGGGAAACACTGCAAGACATTGGCCTAGGCACAGAGTTCCTGGAAAAGACCCCAGAGGTACAAGCAATAAAAACCAATATTAACAAGTGGGATCACATCAAATTGAGAAGCTTCTGTACAACAAAAGAAACAGGAAAGTGAAGAGGCAACCAACAGAATAGGAGAAATTATTTGCAAACCATTCAACTGATAAAAGATTAATAATCAGAATATATAAAGTGATCAAAAAACTCAACAATAGCAAAGCAAACAACCCAGTCAAGCAGTGGGCAAAGGACAAAGTGGGCAAATGGAAATCCAAATGGCCTATAGACACACGAAAAGAATGCTCATGATAACTAGCCATCAGGGAGATGCAAATCAAAATCACAATAGGGATTCACCTCACCCTGGTTAGAATAACTTTAATACAGAAATTGACAAACTACAAATGCTGACAAGGATGTGGGAAAAAGGTACCCTAATCCACTGTTGGTAGAAATGCAAACTGGTAAAGCCACTATGGATGACAGTTTGGGGATACCTCAGAAATCTGAATATAGTCCTACAATATGACCCAGCCATCCCACTCCTCAGCATTTACCCAAAGGAAATAAAATCAGCAAATAAGAGAGTCATCTGCACTTCCATGTTTATTGCGGCTCAATTCACAATAGCTAAGACATAGATTCAACCTAAATGCCTATCAAAGGAAGACTGGATAAAGAAACTATGGGATATGTACTCTATGAAATATTACACAGTGGTTAAAAACAGTCCTGTCATTTACAGCTAAATGGATGAATCTGGAATATATCATACTTAGTGAAATAAGCCAGTCTCAAAGGGATAAATACCATATGTTCTCCCTGATCTGTGGCAACTACCAGAGCACCTAAAAGGAAACCTGTAGAAGTGGAACTGAGACTATGAGGAGCAATTATGTGAATAGCCCTTGTCTTGATGGTTGAGGAACAGTTTATTATTTATTTAATTAATTTATTTATTTTATTCTTTTTTTCTATGCTTATACAATTGGTTGAACTCCTTACTTAACATAGAATTAATAGATGTATTAGGTCAATTGAAAATAGATTCCAGTTAAAAATAAAAGAGTGGAAATGAGAGATGGAGGAGCTGTACAGATTGGCACACATTCCCACAGACTTACCCCTAAAGGTGAAGCTAAAAACTTGCATGGGACTCCAAATCCCATTTAGCTGGGAGGCACTAATCCCATCTTATGTGATAAAGTGATCATATTAAGTATGGAATTGATCATATATTTAGGACCATAAGTCAAAGGGATGGCATAAATAAGACCAAGTGCCTGGTTATAACAATAGATAGAATTGCAAAGGAGAGAAAGTTCCAACATGGGAAGCAGACCCATAGAATGGCAAATGCCATAAACAGCACTCTGACCTCAGAATCAGCCCTAAGGCATTCAGATCTGAATGAAAATACTATAAGAGCATTTCAGGAATGGAAAGCCAAGACATAGAGGAAAAAACAGTTCTACATGAAAGTTCTCTTGAGTGAGACCCCCAGCAAAAAGAAAGGGTCATCAAAGAAGGATATACTTTTCTCTGAAGGGAGGAGAGAACTTCCACTTTGCATATGACCCTGTCTAAAAAGCAATGGAGTTTGTTTACTCAAAAGGCTTCCATTGCCTTTGCAGCTCATGTCAAGAGCCTCGTGTGATCACTGACGTCATAAATAAGAGTGTCAGTTGTTAAATCAACAACGGGAGTCACTGGGCATTTGTTCCCCATGTTGTACCACTGTCCTTAATGAGGTGTACTATGAGAATTAACAGTAAAACTTGTCTTCAAACTGTACTTTATACTTTGTCTGTGTGGTGCAAATAGTTGAAATCTCTACTTAGTATAAAGCTGGTCTTCTGTATATAAAGTCAATTAAAAATGAATCTTAATGCAAAATGGAATGGGAGAGGGAGTAGGAGGTGAGATAGGAGTGGGGGTGGGAAGCCGGGAATGGGGGACCAAACACTATAACCTTAAAAGCTGTACATATTAAATGCGTATTCATTAAATAAAAACCTTAAAAAATAATATTAACATCACTAATAATGATAAGAGATCGGCATTATAGACATATTTAAATTGAAATATTAAAAATTCAATATGAAATTGAATACAAGTATAGAGTTCTTAATTTATAATTCTTATCTCTTTTTTGTATCTTTTCCAATCTTTATAATAAATATTAAGTCACTATAACTTCAAAATAGTTTTATAAAAATATTTTTGCTTCATGTTAGCCACAAAAACAATATATAAGAAACTTATAAAAATAATAAAAAAGGAATCAAAGCACACTATGTACAGAAATAAGATAACTACAAATATATCATCAAGGAGTAAGAATATAAGAAGGTAGGCAATGCACTGGTCAGTGTAAAAAATACAGATAAATTCAGGATGTTCTGATAAAGTAAATATGGTTCATAAAGGATAAACATTTTAGTGTGAAGACTAAAAATCAAAACAATTAAAAATATTCACTAATATAGTACAAAACCCACTAACATAATACAAAACAAATATAAAAATAGCAGTAGTAAGACTATCAATAATTAAATGAGTAGATTAAGTTATTAAATTAAAATACAGAGAGTGATCAAATGAATTAAAAACAAGTCGTGATGATATCCTGCTGTAGGAAACCCACAACCACTTTAAGAACACACACAGATGGCAAGTAAAATATTGAATAAGATATTACTCCCAAAGGATACCCAAAGCAAAGCAGCAGTAGTCATATTTATAACAAATGAAATACATTTTAAATCAAAAGTTGTGAAAAACGATGAGGCCTGCACTGTGGTGTAGTGGGTAAAGCCACTGCCTATAGTGCTGGCATTTCATATAGGCACCAGTTGGAGTTCCAGCTGCTCTACTTCCAATCCAGCTCTCTACTGTGGCCTGGGAAAGCAGTGGAATACGGCCCAAGTGCCTGGACCCCTGCACCCATACTGGAGACCCAGAAAAACTTTCTGGCTCATGGCTTCAGATCAGCTCATCTCTAGCCATTGTGGCCATCTGGGGAGTGAACCCGTGGATGGAAGACCTCTCTCTCTCTCTCTCTCTCTGCCTCTCTGTAACCCTGCCTAACAAATACATAAATCTTAAAAAAGATCATTACATAATAACAAAGGGGTAAATCCAACAATAGAAAATAACACTTTTAAATTGCATATCAATGTATCCAATATTAATAGACTTAATGGAAGAGACGGAGATTCCAATAAAACAGTAGTAAGGGGGATCATCACTCCAAGTTCAGAATTGGAGAGAACATGCAAACAAGTCAAAAAAAAATACAAAAGATCACCAAAACAAAGAACTGATTAAAAAAACAAAGTTGACATATCATTGGCCCAACTAACAAAAAAAGGTGAGAGAAGACCCAAATTAATAAAATTAGAGATGAAAAAGAAGTGTAACAACAGACACCACAGAAATAAAAAGAATCATAATTACTACAAAGAGCTATATGTCAACAAATGGGGAATCTTAGAAGAAATGGACATATTCCTGATCAAATAAAAACTCATGAAGACACAGAAAACATTAACAGACCCATAACAAAGATGTACATTGAGTAAGTAATAAAGAGCCTCCCAACAAAGAAAACTCAGTCTCTTCAACAAATAGTGCTGGAAAAGATAAAACAGAGAACGAGAATTACAGTCCAATTTCGCTGATGCATATAGACTCAAGACCCTTCAACAATATTCTAGCCAATTGAATCAAACAACACAGCAGAAAAATCGTTCACACAGACCAAATGGGATTTAACCCTGGTTCAACATTTGTAGATCAATAAATGTGGTACATCACATTAACAAATTGATTGACCAAAAAACAAGATTATTTCAATAGATGCAGAGAAATCATTTGATAAAATCCAACACCCTTTCATGATGAAAACTCTAAGCAAATTGTGTATGGAAGGAACATTCATAAACACAATCAAGGTAATTTATGACTAACACATGACAAGCATCCTATTGAATGGGGAAAAGTTGAAAGCATGCCCACTGAGATCCAGAACCAGACAAAGATGCCCACTTTCACCATTGCTATTCAATATAGTCCTGGAAGTTTTCATCAGAACCATTAGGAAAGAAAAAGAAATCAAAGGGATACAAATTGGGAAGGGGAAAGTCAAACTATCCCTATTTGAAGATGGCATGATTCTATATAGGGGATCCTAAACACTCCACTAAGAGACTAGATGAACTTATAGAAGAGTTTGGCAAAGTAGTAGTATATAAAACCAATACAGAAAAATCAACAGCATTTGTATACACATACAATTTAAACTGGTGCTGCCATTACAGAAGACAATATGGAGATACCACAGAAATCTGAAAATAGACCTACCATATGACCCAGACTTGCTACTCCTGGGTATTTAGCCAAGGGAAATGAAATCAGCATACGAAAGTGTTATCTGTACCTGCATTTTTATTATTGCTCAGTTCACAATAGCTAAGGAATAGAATCAACTCAAATGCCTGTCAACTGAAGAATGGATAAAGACATTATAGGATATATATACCATGGAAAACTAGACAGAAGAAAAAAAAAAAGAAGTTTGATCATTCACGAAAAAAAATGGATGAATTTGGAAAACATACTTAGTGAAATAAACCATCCCAAAGGGAAAAATAACATATATTGTCTCTGATCTGTGGTAACTAATAGAGTACCTCAAGAGTAATCTATAGAAGTGAAACTGACACTTTCAGAAGCAATGATTTTGAACAGCCCTTGTCTTGACTGTTGAGAAAAATTTTTTCATACTATCTGTTGAACTTTACTTAAAATAGAATTAATCATATGTGTATAAAGTTAATTGAAAACAGATCTTAGTAAAATAAGTTGTGAATAAGAAAGGGAGGAGGAAGAGAGATGGGAGTGTGGGTGGGAGGGTGTACACAGTGGAAAGAATTACCCTGTTCCTAAAATGTAATTATGAAGTGTATGAAGTTTGTAACTCTAAAGCTATATAGTTCTGCATACATTCTTACAGACTTACTTCTAAGAGTACAGTTTAAAACTTGCCATGGGACCACAAATCCCCTTAAGCTGGATGGTAAAAATAGCATTTAAGAGTTAAAGTGAGCCGGCGCTGCGGCTCACTAGGCTAACCCTCCGCCTTGCAGCACCGGCACACCAGGTTCTAGTCCCAATCGGGGATCCAGATTCTGTCCCAGTTGCCCCTCTTCCAGGCCAGCTCTCTGCTGTGGCCAGGGAGTGCAGTGGAGGATGGCCCAATTCCTTGTGCCCTGCACCCCATGGGAGACCAGCATAAGTACCTGGCTCCTGCCATCGGATCAGCACGGTGGCCAGCCGCAGCACGCCGGCCGTGGCGGCCACTGGAGGGTGAACCAACAGCAAAGGAAGACCTTTCTCTCTCTCTCTCTCACTGTCCACTCTGCCTGTCAAAAAATGAAAAAAAAATTTTAAAAAAAAAGAGTTAAAGTGATCCTATAGATAGGATTAAGTGTTAAAGTTATATAAATAGGATTAAGTGTCTGGGAATAGCAATAGATAGAAATAAAAAGGATTGAATGCTCTTACATGGGAAGTGGTCCATTGAGCATACTCATAGAATGACAATTGCTTTCAGTAGCATTCTAACCTCAGATTCAGCCCTTAAGTTATATGGAGTGGTTAAAAAACCAACGAGAGGTTTCAAGGAATGAAAAGCCAAGGCTGGCAAAAATGTCCTGCATGAAGAACCTCTATGGGTGAGAACACAGTGGAAAGAAGTGGTCATCAGAGAAGGAGGTACTTTTCTCTGAAGGGATAAGGAAACTTCCACTTTTATGGCCTTGTCTAATACTAAAGGAGTTTGTGGATGATTCAAAAGGCTTCCATTTGACTCTTAGATCTATCATTATGATCAATTGTGAACTGAAATTGATCACTTGGACTAGTGAGATGGCATTGGTACATGCCACCTTGATGGGATTGAATTGGAATCCCATGACACACTTCTAACTCTACCATTTGATAGGTCTAAGAGTCAAAGGGATCACACAGACAAGACTAGTGTCTGCTAATACTAACTGATAGAATAAAAAAGGGAGAGAATGATCCAACATGGGAAGTGGGATACACAGAAGACTCATAGAATGGCAGATGTCCTAAACAGCACTCTGGCCTCAGAATCAGCCCTAAAGGCATTCCGATCTGGCTGAAAAGCCCATGAGAGTATTTCAGGCATGGAAAGCCAAGACACTCCGGAAAAAAAAGAAAAAAAAAAGAAAGAAAAGAAAAAAGAAGACCTAAATGAAAAATCTCTGTGAGTGAGATCCCAGTAGCAAGAATGGGCCATCAAAGAAGGAGGTACCTTTCTCTGAAGGGAGGAGAGAACTTCCACTTTGACTATGACCTTGTCTAAATAAGATCAAAGTCAGCGAACTCAAGAGTCTTCCATAGCCTTGGAAACTCATGACTAGAGCCTAGGGAGATGTCTGACACCATAAACAAGAGTGTCAAATTGTTAAGTCAACAACAAGAGTCACTGTGTACTTACTCCTCATGTGGGATCTCTGTCCTTAATGTGTTGCCCAATGTGAATTAATGCTATAACTAGTACTCAAACAGTATTTTACACTTTATGTTCTGTGTGGGTGCAAACTGATGAAATCTTTACTTAATACATACTAAATAGATCCTCTGTATATAAAGAGAATTGAAAATGAATCTTGATGTGAATGGAATGGGAGAGGGAGCGGGAGATGGGAGGGTTGCGGGTGGGAGGGAAGTTATGGGGGGGGAAGCCATAGTAATCCATATGCTGCACTTTGGAAATTTATATTTATTAAATAAAAGTTTAAAAAAGGGCTTTCATTACCTAGGCAGTTCATGTCTAGAGCCTCAGGTGATCACTGACATCATACATAAGAATGTTAATTGTTAAATTAACAACAGGGTTCATTGTGCAGTAGATTCCCATGCAGGATCTCTGTCCTCAAAGAGTTGTATTATGAGAGTTAACTGTAAAATTTGTTCTTAAAGATTTATTTCATTTTAGTGTATCAAGTGGAGGATATTATGTTTCATAAGTTTTTGTTATGTCTAATTTCTCACAAAAGATGCATCATTCTTGGGTGACTCTTTAAAGTTAATTAAGTTTATCAAAAAAAAAAAAACAAAGAAGTGAAATTAACTTTGATATGCTATGACTTTGAAAAGCCCTGTGTCAGCTTTTGAGGAACAGTTTCTGTGTGTGTGCAAATTGTTCAACTCTCTACTACTAAGTATAGAGTTGGTCTTCTTTGTATAAAATTAGTTAAAAATGGATCTTAATGGAGAATGGGACTGGGAATGGGAGAGAGGGAAAGAGCAGGAGGTGTGAGAGGGTGGGTATGGTGGGAAGAATTGCTGTATTCTCAAAGTTCTAGTTTTGAAATGCATAAAGTTTGTATTCCTTAAATAAAAGGTTTCATTGGGAGAAAAAGTCAAAAAATAAACAAGTTAAGTTATACCCTATATCGGTCAGATCTGATAGTTCTACAGAACATTCCATATAACAGCTATAGAATGAACATTCTTCTGTAAAGAACTTAGAGCATTCTCTATATATATCACATGGTAGATCACAAAGTGAATCTCAACAAATTTTAAAAATTACAAATCATTTTGCACATGTTATCGTACTACAATGTAGTTAAGAAATTTCTGAAACTTTATAAATGCAATAAATTATAATATTTACTGCAGAACAACTAATGGATAGAGGAAAAAACTAAGAAGGAATTTTTAAAATATCGTGAAACAAGTGAAAATGGAAGTACAGCACATCAAAACCTATGGGATGCAGCAAAAGCAATACTAAGGAGGAAATTTATAACATTCAATGGTTGCATCCACAGCAGAAAAGATTTCATGTAAATAACTTACTCACGGAACTAGAAAAATAGAATTGCCACCAATATTAACTGATGAAAAGAAATAACAAATATATGAATACAAAAATAGTCAATCAAATAAACAATTGTTTCGTAGTAAAGATAAACAAAATTGGCCACCTAAGTTAACTACCAATTAAAGACAGAACATCTAAATAAATAAAATCAGAGGTGATATCTAAGACATTACAACCTACACCACAAAAATACAAAGGAGTGTTAGAGGTCGCTAAGAATAATATGGAAACAAACATGATGACCTAGAAATAATAGACAACATACCAAGATTGGATCCTGAAGAAATTTACACCTGAATAGAATAATGGTGAACTAGCAGGATTATTTAATTGATTAAAAGCATTCAATCAAATGAAATCCCAGGCTGATGTCTTTGCTGTTAAATTCTATCAAATATTTAAAGAGTAGCTAATATCAGTTTTCACAAATTATTGCAAAACATAAAATAAACTAAATCTTCAACCTCATTCTACAAAGCTGACATTACCTTTATAGAAAACCCAGACAAGAACACAGCAAGAAAGTTACAGGCCAATATTCTTGATGAAAATAGATGCAAAATTTCTCAAAATACACTAGCAAGCCAACTCGAACATCACATTAAAAATTTATTCAGTGGAACCTGCAGGATTCATCCTGGGCTTCAGCATACACAAATTATCAAATATACACCATACCTACATAATGAAGCACACATACTATGTGATCATCTTTTGATACAGAAAAGGTATTTCATAAAATTCAGCATCTATTTGTGATGAAAACAAATTAGTCTAAAAGGGACATACCTCAAGAAAGCCCATATGCAACAAGTAAACATCTAACATACTGAATGGGGCAAACCTGAAGACTTTCTATGTAAGACCTGGAAAAACAGAAGGTTATTACCACTTCAATCACTCTTATTCAACATCCCACTGGAAACCCTAGCTAGAATAATTAGCCAAGAGAAAGAAATAAGGAACATCCAGGTTGGAAAAAGGAAGTCACTGTTTACCATGATCTTATATATAGACACACACACAATATGTGTGTGTGTGTGTGTGTGTATAATTGTTAGACGTAAAAAAACCAAATTCATCAAAGTTGCAGAATACAAAGCCAGCATATAAATTCATCAAAGTTGCAGAATTCAAAGCCAGCATATAAAAATCAGTAGCTGTTATATACCCATAACAAATTAAATCAAGAAATAAATCAAGAAAGCAATATTTAGGAATAAATACAAAACAGAAATATTTAGGAATAAATTTAACAAAAGAGGTGAAAGATCTGTACAATGAAAGCTATAATCATTGATAAAAGCAAATCAAAAGGTCAAAATAAATTGAACGATATTCTGTTCATGGATTGGGAGAATCAATGTCATGGAAATGTCCATACTATCCAAAGCAGTTTAGAGATTAAATGCAATGCTTATCAACGTATCACATGAAGAGAGAGATTAATACGTAAAGTGCATGTGCATATATATGATTGTATGTATCTGTGTATTTCTTTGTGTGCATACATGGTGTATATGTATTTGTTGGGGGTAAATCTGCACATACTTATTGTACAGAACAAGGTATGCATGGGAATATTTACTACATGAATATGAAAGTGAAGAGAGAGAGAATCTTTAATTTTTTTTCTCCTACACATTTTTTAAAAAGTGAAAATCAGAGAAATGAGTAATTTCATGTCAGTATTAAAAATGAAAATATAAAACTATAAGAAATATTTTAGTATCAAATATGTAATAAAGTAGAGAACATTTTCATAGATTTAATGGTAAGGAAATGCATGTTCTTTTTATGACAATTTTGCTACAGCAGAATTCACATAAAAATTAAACAAGTTTACTAACAGTGATATTCACTTGAAATTTTAGGTACCGAATATATAATTTTTTGTATCTAATTATATATATATATTTAGATATGAAACAATTTTTCTCAGTATCAGTTTTTAAATGTAAATTACAAACTACAAGCCAAGTTGGTAAAAATCATTTTTGTATCATTTTTAACATCAGAGTTGTGGGGCCAGGGTTGTGACAGAGCCAGTTAGGCTTTGGCAATAATATCCAATATCAGAGTGCTGGTTTAAGTCTCAGATACTTTGTTTTTGATCCTGCTCCTTGCTGATGCAACAGAGAAGGCAAAAGAAGAGCCAGGTTAATTGGACTCTGATCACTCATGTATCAGATCTAGATGAAATTCCTGGCTCCTGGTTTTAGCCGGGCTTAGCCTAGGCTCTTGCCAAAGGGGTGAACCAGTAAATGGATATTCTCTTTCTCTCTCTCTTTCTCTCTCTCTCTTTCTCTCTCTCTCTCTCCCCCCCCCATTGCACTACCTTTCAATTAAATAAATCTTTTTTTAAAAGTATACAAATATACATCCTTTCTCTGAAAATGCTCAGATCAAACTAAGTCATTTTCTGAGACAAATATTGATGTAATGTTATATAAAGTAACATTCTATTAAACAAGGCATAAATCACTAGTTACTATTTTTAGTCAAATGGTAATTCTAATATATGCATCAACTATTTAAAAATAGTTAAAATTCTATTTAATGCTGATAGGATATTTACAAATAGTTTTCATCCCATTTGATTCTCTCATTTCTCATTTATATTCAGTTATAATACATGTCACTCACTCTTATATTTTATTGTATCAAAATTATGCAAAGAAATATGGAATGGAATGAATCAATTATTTTGCAGTTTCCCTAATTATAAATATAGATAGTAATCAGTTTATTGTAGTATAGTGTAGTAGTTATAGGAGTGTTTTTTAGTGAAGTGGAAATAATTTTTATTGATCTGTAAACAAATTTTATTTGATCTCTTAGAATTTTGTTAGCCCACAGTCAACTCTTCAAAAAACAATCTCTTCTGTCAATTTTTATAAGTAAACAATCTTATTTTTTCCCATGCTTTAACTTACAATATTAGCCCAGTTTCCTTTCTTCATTGTATAAATCTTAGAATGTTCTATTTGGGGATCTTTACTGATTCTATACTTTTACATTAAATGGCATTATATAATCCTTTGGCCTGGTATGACATTTCTAAATGATAATATATTCAAGTTGATATCTACACATATTGAACTGTTTCCTGGGAAGAAGATCATTCATCCAATGGCTGATTTCAAATTAAAAAAAAAAAAGATTTTATTTATTTATTTGAGAGTTAGAGTTACAGACAGTGAGAAGAAGAGAGAGAGAGAAAGGTCTTCCTTCTGTTGGTTCATTCCCCAGATGACCACAATAGCCGGAGCTGCACTGATCCGAAGCCAAGAGCCAGGAGCTTCTTCCGGGTCTCCCACCTGGGTGTAGGGGCCCAATGACTGGGGCCATCTTTTACTGTTTTCCCAGGCCATAGCAGAGAGCTGAATTGGAATAGGGGCAGCCAGGACTAAACCAGCACACATATGGGATGCTGGCACCGCAGGTGGAGGATTAACCTACTGTGCCAAGGAGCTGGCCCCTCTTCTTTTTTTATATAAAATATCTTTACTTATTTATTTTATTTGAAATGCAGAGTGCCAGACAAGGAAAGAGATAGAGATGTATGTTCCATCCACTGGTTCACTGCCCAAACTGTCACAACAGCCAGACCTGAAGCCAGGAGCCAGGAAATCCATGCTGGTCTTCCACATGGCTGGCCCCAAGCCTCCCCACTGCATTCCCAGGCACATTACCAGGGAACTGGATCAGAAATATGGCAGTTGAGATTTGAACCAGCCCTCAAATATTGGATGGTGGCATCAGCCCCTACCTACTTGCTATTTCAACAGTGGCTCTCAAGTAATAATTCCTGGAATCATCCTTGAATTAGCTTCCATTTTTCTAGTATAAGTTCTTTCAAGTTAAACTTCAGCATGTTTTTCTAATCATTGAGATCTTTTCCTTGCCACTGCCACCACTCTGATTCCAGTCACCATTATCTCTGAAACTTAATGCCTCATGGTCTAATCTCCCACTTCCATTAAAAACTCCTGCTAATAAATTATATAAATAAATTTGTGATATTGCAATTATTAAATAAAATTATTTTATGAGACACAAAAATGTAGAATCATGGAAAGGAAGGCAGAATAGGAGGAAGGGAGAAAAGTCAAATCACCTAATCTTTTCCAGAAGTAGAGCCACACTGGATCAAAATTTTGGTCAAAATCAAATTCATAAAATAAAAAAAAATGACACCCCATTGGCCCAACTAACTAAAAAAAGAAGAGAAAAGACCCAAATCAATAAAATCAGAGATGAAAAAGGAAACGTAACAACAGACACCACAGAAATAAAAAGAATCATCAGAAATTACTACAAGGACTTGTATGCCAGCAAACAGGGAAACCTATCAGAAATGGAGAGATTCCTGGACACATGCAACCTACCTAAATTGAACCAGGAAGACATCGAAAACCTAAACAGACCCATAACTGAGACAGAAATTGAAACAGTAATAAAGGCCTTCCCAACAAAGAAAAGCCCAGGACCAGATGGATTCACTGCTGAATTCTACCAGACATTTAAAGAAGAACTAACTCCAATTCTTCTCAAACTATTCAGAACAATCGAAAAAGAGGGAGTCCTCCCAAATTCTTTCTATGAAGCCAGCATCACCTTAATTCCTAAGCCAGAAAACAATGCAGCATTGAAAGAGAATTACAGACCAATCTCCCTGATGAACATAGATGCAAAAATCCTCAATAAAATTCTCACCAATAGAATGCAACAACACATCAGAAAGATCATCCACCCAGACCAAGTGGGATTTATCCCTGGTATGCAGGGATGGTTTAATGTGCGCAAGACAATCAATGTGATACACCACATTAACAGACTGCAGAAGAAAAACCATATGATTATCTAAATAGATTCAGAGAAAGCATTTGATAAAATACAACACCCGTTCATGATGAAAACTCTAAGCAAACTGGGTTTGGAAGGAACATTCCTCAATACAATCAAAGCAATCTATGAAAAACCCACAGCCAACATCCTATTGAATGGGGAAAAGCTGGAAGCATTTCCACTGAGATCTGGTACCAGACAGGGATGCCCACTCTCACCACTGCTATTCAACATAGTTCTGGAGGTTCTAGCCAGAGCTATTAGGCAAGAAAAAGAAATTAAAGGGATACAAATTGGGAAGGAAGAACTCAAACTATCCCTCTTTGCAGATGATATGATTCTTTATTTAGGGGACCCAAAGAACTATACTAAGAGACTATTGGAACTCATAGAAGAGTTTGGCAAAGTAGCAGGGTATAAAATCAATGCACAAAAATCAACAGCCTTTATATACACAGACAATGCCATGGCTGAGGAAGCACTTCTAAGATCAATCCCATTCACAATAGCTACAAAAGCAATCAAATACCTTGGAATAAACTTAACCAAGGACGTTCTTTAATTCTCTAAGATGAGAATTACAAAACCTTAAAGAAAGAAATAGAAGAGGAAACCAAAAAATGGAAAAATCTTCCATGCTCATGGATTGGAAGAATCAATATCATCAAAATGCCCATTCTCCCAAAAGCAATTTATAGATTCAATGCAATACCAATCAAGATACCAAAGACCTTCATCTCAGATCTGGAAAAAATGATGCTGAAATTTATATGGAGGCACAAAAGACCTCGAATAGCTAAAGCAATCTTGTACAACAAAAACAAAGCCAGAGGCATCACAATACCAGATTTCAGGACATAACTACAGGGCAGTTTTAATCAAAACAGCATGGTACTGGTGCAGAAACAGATGGATAGACCAATGGAACAGAATAGAAACACCAGAAATCAATCCAAACATCTACAGCCAACTTATATTTGATCAAGTATCTAAAACCAATTCCTGGAGCAAGGACAGCCTATTCAATAAATGGTGCTGGGAAATCTGGATTTCCACGTGCAGAAGCATGAAGCAAGACCCCTACCTTACACCTTATACAAAAATCCACTCAACATGGATTAAAGACCTAAATCTACGACCTGACACCATCAAGTTACTAGAGAACATTGGAGAAACCCTTCAAGATATTGGCACAGGCAAAGAATTTCTGGAAAAGACCCGGGAGGCACAGGCAGTCAAAGCCAAAATCAACTAATGGGATTGCATCAAATTGAGAAGTTTCTCTACTGCAAAAGAAACAGTCAGGAGAGTGAAGAGACAACCGACAGAATGGGAAAATATATTTGCAAACTATGCAACAGATAAAGGGTTAATAACCAGAATCTACAAAGAGATCAAGAAACTCCACAACATCAAAACCAACAACCCACTTAAGAGATGGGCCAAGGACCTCAATAGACATTTTTCAAAAGAGGAAATCCAAATGGCCAACAGGCACATGAAAAAATGTTCAAGGTCACTAGCAATCAGGGAAATGTAAATCAAAAGCACAATGAGGTTTCACCTCACCCCGGTTAGAATGGCTCACATGCAGAAATCTACCAACAACAGATGCTGGAGAGGATGTGGAGAAAAAAGGACACTAACCCACTGTTGGTGGGAATGCAAACTGGTGAAGCCACTATGGAAGTCAGTCTGGAGATTCCTCAGAAACCTGAAGATAACCCTACCATGCAACCCAGCCATCCCACTCCTTGGAATTTACCCAAAGGAATTTAAATTGGCAAACAAAAAAGCGGTCTGCACCCTAATGTTTATTGCAGCTGAATTCACAATAGCCAAGGCCTGGAACCAACCTAAATGCCCATCAACGGTAGACTGGATAAAGAAATTATGGGATATGTACTCTTTAGAATACTATACCACAGTAAGAAACAACGAAATCCAGTCATTTGCAACAAAATGGAGGAATCTGGAACACATCATGCTGAGTGAAATAAGCCAGTCCCAAAGGGACAAATACCATATGTTCTCCCTGATGGGTGACAACTGACTGAACACAAAAAAGGAAACCTGTGTAAGTGAAATGGACACTATGAGAAATGGTGACTTGATCAGCATAGCCCTGACTGTTAATGAACAACTTAATACATTATCCCTCTTAGTAGTTTTTTTGGTCTGTTCTACTTAATATGACTGGTTTAATTCTGTAATTAATACACAGTTATTCTTAAGTGTTGAAATTTAACTGAAATGTGATCCCTGTTAAACATAAGAGTGGGAATAAGAGAGGGAAGAGATGTATAATTTGGGACATGCTCAAGCTGACTTGCCCCAAATGGTAGAGTTAGAAACATACCAGGGGATTCCAATTTAATCCTATCAAGGTGGCATGTACCAATGCCATCTCACTAGTCCAAGTGATCAATTTCAGTTCACAATTGATCATAATGAAAGGACTAAGAGTCAAAAGGAGCACATAAACAAGTCTAGTACCTGCGAATACTAACAGATAGAATAAATAAAGGGGAGAGTGATCCAACATGGGAAGCGAGATACTCAGCAGACTCATAGAATGGCGGATGTCCTAAATAGCACTCTTGCCTCAGAATCAGCCCTAAAGGCATTCTGATCTGGCTGAAAAGCCCATGAGAGTATTTCAGGCATGGAAAGCCAAGACACTCTGGCAAAAAAAAAAAAAAAAAAAAAAAAAAAAAAAAAAAAAAAAAAACCCTAAATGAAAGATCTCTGTGAGTGAGATCCCAGTGGAGCGAACAGGTCTTCAAAGAAGGAGGTACCTTTCTCTGAAGGGAGGAGAGAACCTCCACTTGGTCTATGACCTTGTCTGAACAAGATAAGAGTCAGAGAACTCAAGGGGCTTCCATTGCCTTGGAAACTCATGACTGGTGCATAGGGAGATTACTGATGCCATAAACAGGAGTGTCAATTTGTAAAGTCAACAACAGGAGTCACTGTGCACTTACTCCTCATGTAGGATCTCTGTCCTTAATGTGCTGTACATTGAGGCTTAATGCTATAACGAGTACTCAAACAGTATATTTCACTTTGTGTTTCTATGGGGGTGCAAACTGTTGAAATCTTTACTTAATGTATACTAAACTGATCTTCTGTAAAAAAAATTAGAAAAAAAGAAATTATCAATTCCCAACTTGACTCTCACTGGGATTAAACATGACAATAGGTCTGATCTGATTTCATCATCATTTAAAAAATCATCTATTATTTTTCACTTTATGTTTCTGTGTGGGAGCCAACTGTTGAAATCTTTACTTAATGTATGCTAAACTGATCTTCTGTATATAAAGAGAATGGAAAATGAATCCTCATGTGAATGGAAGGGGAGAGGGAGTGGGAAAGGGGAGGGTTGTGGGTGGGAGGGACGTTATGGGGGGGAAGCCATTGTAATCCATAAGCCATACTTTGGAAATTTATATTCATTAAATAAAAGTTAAAAAAAATCAAATTCATTCTTTGGAAGATAATCATTAAATTTTTTGCAAAAGAGAGAACATTATTGAAAACACCTTTGTCATAGTGTATATATTAATAGGAACGATAAGAAGGTTAAAGATCTCAAAAAGGAGGATCCATACGTCTGTAAATCCTAAAGGAACTAGGAAATCATATTTGTATATTTGTCTAAAGTCTGCTTTCTGTCTGTGTAAGTCCATGTAATCCATGCCTCTTCTGGCTAAACTTAATAAAATTATATATGAAGACATTTACAAAACTCGTGTTATACTTCTGTTTAGATCTGCCACTGGGTAAATTTATTTATATCCACTGTTGTGCATTAAAATGTGTATATTACTTAATTATTTTCTTTCTAATTAAATCCTGAATTCCCCACAGAAATTTGTGTCAGCTGTTTTTAAGGAGAAAATTAATGTTAAATAATAATATTCACATAAAGTGAAATGACTTCGGGTCATGGAAGTTGATGGTTAATGGGTAAATAGAGTAAATTACAATTAAGAATATGTTTTATAACAGGAAGCAGAGGTTTTGATAACTGATGAATGTAAGTTTTTAATTTACTCTGGGTTTCACAAATAAAAGTTCAATTGCTTAGACTGTGTCATTTGAAGTATATACTTCAAAAGAATATTTTTAGAGACATATTAATTCTGAGTATATTCTGTAAGAGGGATTTTCTAACTATTGAACATATAGTAGAATGAGCTTGATGATGAAGGAATTTTGAGTCACTTTATAAACAAAATGATTAGAGATATTCAAAATATTTAGGCTTGAAACGTGAAGGGGTTTTTGCCTTTTTCCTAACAGACATTTTTACATATCTAAAGGTGCAAAGGTGGAATGATTGAATCTCTCAGTAGAGCCATTAAAATATTGTCCGAAGGACATTGCTAGAAAATGGTAATAATAATTATACTGTTAAATTTTCCTTATGAATAGAAACCCAAATATCACAAAGATACCAAACCAAAATATCACAAAGATTTTTAAATGTTAAAATGTAAACTCAAATCATTGAGATTTGCAAATAGCACACAGACCTTACGAGAAAGAGAACTGGAACACACATTTATTTAACACTCATGGATCCATTCCCATTTTACCTTGAACTTCTTAGAGCAAACCTAATTGTTCCAGCCTCCTTGACATTTTTACTGCTTCGTATGCCTCATCAGTTTAAAACATTTACTTCTGAGACTGCTGAACCATTGAGCAAATTGGTTCTTGAGATCAATATTCTTGCTCCAAAAAGGAAAAAAAAAAAAAGTCATACACAGGTGTCTGGCAATGTTTATTCACTGAAAGCAGTTCATTTTCTACTGTTGATAGTTGGCAAAGTGACACTCCATTTTAGGCTTTTAATCATTTAAACTATTTCCTAAGAAGGCTACAACATGAAAAAAAGGAAAGCAAGTTCAATGTACTATCAAATAAAAATGGCCAATCAGTCAACACACACCCCCTCTCTTAACAGCAATCAGCAACAGCTGTATCCCAATTAAAGCTATGATTTTGCAGGTGTTTACAAAATAAATCCACTTATTTAAAATGTTTTGATGCTTTATGAAGTCTTTATAGATAAGTTCAGAAAAAATTGTAGGATTTTTCAGACAACTTATTTATAAATATCGAGATTCTTGGGTAAAAGCAGAAAAAGAGATCAAAACAAGAAGTCTTGAAAACACCATTCTCTTATTAACTCTAAAGACAGGAAAAGAGAATTTGATCAGTGTCACATATAATTGGTGGAAACAGATGCTACTCTATTCAATATATTTCTCAGCAGCTCATAGGAAAGTATTCATTTGTTATTGTCAGATTCAATCTATGTGTTTGTGTCATAGCATATAAACTTAAGATCATTCCTCTTGAATCATTTAGAATCTATTTTTAAAAATATTGTTTATATATAAGCTCTAAAGCAATCACTTTATATTTTATTTTGAATAAATATCACATGATAATTTTATAAATTAAAATCCCATTACACTATTCTAGAAATTGTGGGTTTTGTAGAACCCTAGTTCTTTTATATTTTTAGCAGTCATACCCAGTATTTATAATGAGACAGCCAATTCACACATCATTTGGGGGAAATTTCCTCTAAATTTGTGAAAATAAAAATAGAACTTCACAATTTCCTTTCAAATATTTAAAAATGCTAATTTCCAAACAGATACTTATTTGCCTGCATGAGCAATTCTTGACTAATTTCTGAGGATTTATGGCTTTTGCTTTCTCTGAGTCAACTTACTTTAATAAATGATGTCTGTTTTATATTGAGAGGAGCAAACCATAAATGTTTACTTACATAACACAGCACTAAGGGGTTATAAAGTTTTGATTATATTTGCATGAGTATTTGAAGGTCAGATATTCTGTGTAAGAGCTATATATTTTTACAGTTACTTAAATAGCTGCATATGAAATTATTTCCCAGGAATTGGTTGTATGTACCACAATGGATGACCAAATGTTGTTGATTTGTATGAAAAATGAAGGTTTTAGTTGTCTTTATTTTTAAAATGATATTGAGAGAAACTATAGACCAGCGCGGCGGCTCACTAGGCTAATCCTCCACCTTGCGGCACAGGCACACCGGGTTCTAGTCCCGGTCAGGGCACCGGATTCTGTCCCGGTTGCCCCTCTTCTAGGCCAGCTCTCTGCTGTGGCCAGGGAGTGCAGTGGAGGATGGCCCAAGTCCTTTGGCCCTGCACCCCATGGGAGACCAGGATAAACACCCGGCTCCAGCCATTGGATCGGCGTGGTGGGCCGGCCATTGGAGGGTGAACCAACGGCAAAGAAGACCTTTCTCTTTGTCTCTCTCTGTCTCTGTCTGTCCACTCTGCCTGTCAAAAAAAAAAAAAAAAAAAAAAAAAGAGAGAGAGAGAAACTATAAATACTATAAATAAATGTGATTAGAAATCAAAGGAGTAACATTTTGGCTGACATCTGATTTCTCAAGAGATATGATGGGAGAGAGAAGACAATAGAATTATTCATTAAAGAGATGAGAGAAAATAACTGACAATCTAGACATCTTTACATAGGGAAAAACACATTAATAATAAGATTTTAAAAAGTATTCTGCACTTTTTGCAGGTAGAAATATGTATTATGATATTTACTTTGTATTTTATTGGAAATATATTTTATTGAAGTATAAAGTATGCCAATTGCAAAAATAAAAACTGATGATATCTTAAAAATACATCCATGCAAACAAAACTCAGATCAAGGTGGTGAGTTAAGTTTGGTTATAAGAAATCCCTTCCTGCTCCATTTTAGTCATGATTTTCCTTGAAGATAACTTTTTATAATTTTGAGCACTTTGATCTTAGATCTGATTTATATAAATTGAAATTTATATAAACTTAAAAGCATGTATTATTTATTATTTTGTGTCTGCATTCTTTAATTGATTTTTTCCTGTAAGATTCATCTATGTTTAGCATGTAGTATGTAATTCAGGACTGTTTATTGTTTTGTACTATTTTTAAAAAGCTTCATTTATTTATTTCATAGTAAGGGGGAAAAAAGAGGAAAAGGAGAGACGGGAGAATAAATGAGATATTCCATCCACCAATTCACTCCCCAGATGCCCACAAAATAATGAGGCTTAGCTCTCTGGTGTGGCCTGAGAAAGCTGTACAAGATGGCCCAAGTCCTTTGGGCCCCTGCACCCATGTGGGTGACCTAGAAGAAGCTCCTGGCTCCTGGCTTCGGATTGGCGAAGCTCCATCTGTTGCAGCCAGTTGGGGAGTGAACCAGTGGATGGAAGACCTCTCTCTCTGCCTCTCCTTCTCTGTGTAACTCTGACTTTCAAATAAATAAATGAATCTTAAAAAAAAAAAAAAATCGAGGCTTGGCCATACCTGAACGAGGAGCCTGGAACTCCATCCAGGTCTCCCACAAGGGTGGCAGAATCCAAGTATTTGGGCATCATTTGCTGCCTTTCAGTCACATTAGCAGGAAGCTTGATTAGAAATGGGGGAGGGGGATGACACTGTGAGGTTAAGCCTCTGCCTGCGGCACCAACATCCCCTACATGGGTGCCAGTTTGAGTCTCAGCTGCTCTGTTTCTGATCCAGCTCCCTGATGGCCTGGGCAAGTGGTAAAAGATGGCTTAGTGCTTGGACCCCTGCACCCATGTATAAGACCTGAAAGAGGCTCCTGGCTCCTAGCTACATACTGACCCAGCTCTTGCAATTCTGACCATTTGGGGACTGAACCAACCAGCAGATGGAAGATTGTCTCTCTCTCTCTCTCCTCTCTCCTCTCTCCTCTCTCTCTCTCATGTTGCCTCTCAAATAAATAAATAAATATTAAAAAAAGAAAAAAACAGTAATGGAGGTGGGACTCAATCCCAGGCATCCCTGTATGGGATTTGAGCATTCCAACTATCAGCTTAACCTACTGTGCCACAACAAGGGCCCCGCACTATTCTTTTGTTTTGTTTCTCCAATATCCTACAAGTCACTTATTTCACAACTGCGTTGCTGTTGGTGGCCATTTTTGTTGTTTGTTTATTACACTGGATTATACTGGTTTCAGTCACAGTTAAAACGAAAGTCATTTCCTATTATAATCTGATTTAGAAACCACAATGAAGAATGGGATGGGAGAGGGAGTAGGAGATAGGATGGGAGTTGGGGTGGGAGGGCAGGTATGGGGGAAAGAACCACTATATTCCTAAAGTTGTACCTATGAAATATGCATTCATTAGTTAAAAGGTTTAAAAAAATCTGGTTTAGTTCTACCTGGAGCACTAAAATCCTATGTTGAAGTTGCATGAAACTAACTAAAGGAAGATACATGGAAGCAGATATAAGGTCTAATTTTAATCTAATGAAGATGGTAGAGGTTCCCAAGAAGTTAGCAGTAGAAATAGTGGGAATAAATTGGATTAAGAATATGTCTGTGGAGTGGACATTTGGCATGGCAGTTACGATGCTGCTGCCTTGGATGCCCACATCTCATAATGGAATACCTGGGATTTCGTCTCAGCTTCCTTCTGATTCCAGCTTTCTGCTAATGCACTCCCTGCGAGATAGTAGATGATGCCTTAAGTACTCGAGTCCTGCCTCCCTCCTGTGGGAGAGCCAACATGTTCCTGACTTGGACCTGGCCCAGGCCCAGATGTGGGTGTTCTGGGAATGAACCAATAAATAGAAGTTTGTTTTTTTTTTTTTCTCTCTCTCCCTACCTCTGTCTTTCAAAAAACTGAAAAAAATCTTTTAAAATGTAACTTCAGTAATCCATAATAAATATATTTTGAAAATAGGAATAGCAGGACTTTTAATGAAGTGGATGTGCTATTACAGAGAAATCCAGGAATATGATAATCTGGGAAGATGAGACTGAGGTTAATTAATTGAAGGAAAATTCATATGGAAACAACCTGAAAGGATGGCAAGTAAAACTATATTTGCTTCACTCATAAGAAATAATTTTCTATATTTACTTATACCAAATTTATCTAAGTTAAAGGGCATTTTTAATCTACCCAAAATAGATTATTGGAGCCAAAATTTGTAAGAATTAAAAAATAAAAGAAAAGCATTGCTGTGTTTTTCCTTGAGTATTATATCCTCTTTTAAATTCTTTCTCCCTCCTTTCCTCCCTTCCTCCTTTCCTCTCTTCCTTCCTTCCTCCCTCCCTCCCTTCCTTTCTCCCTTCCTCCCCATGCACAGAGAAAGACAGCCATTTTCTGCCTGTTCTCTCCACCAAATAAGCCCATGCCAAGGGCTGAAGCTGACAGCTGCAACACCACCCAGGTCTCCCACCTGGGTGGCAGGAAGCCAGTTAGGAGAGCCATCAGTGCTGCCTCCCAGGGTCTGCACTGGCAAAGCTGCAGCCAAAGCCAGGAGCCAAACCCACATACTGCAATGGGAAATGCAGGCATCTGAACTGGAATCTCTGAGACTAAACACTCTAATGTTTCAGTTGTTAATTTTGAGCTTAGGTGAATAGTATAAAAAAAAACTTGTCAAAAATACTATTTAATACTATCTATTTGAATATTCTTGTTTGTTTGGAAGCATGCTGATGTACTAAGGATGGCAGTTCAGAAAGATGGAAGGAATTTGACTCTAAATTACAATAAATTAAAAATATTTTTACTTATTTACTGGAAATGGAGAGAGAGAGAGAAAGAGAGAGAAAGAGAGAGAATGAACAAAGGTTTTTCAATCTGATTCATAAAGAATAGCCAAGACTGGCCCAGGCCTAAGCTGGGAGCTGGGAACCCAATCTGGGTATCCCAAATAATTGAGTCGTCACTTGCTGCCTTTAGGGTGTTCTTTATCAGGAAGCTGGAATTGGGAGTGGAACTTAGACTTGAAACCAGGAACTCTCCTATGGGTTGCAGTTGTCCCAAGCAATGTTTTAAACACTTCACCACACACTCTCCAGTCAGATTATGACCTTGATCTCATGTGGAACTACCCACCTCTGGAATTCTTGTTACATTGATTAACATAAACCTATGTTGCCTGAATCAGTGACCTTCAGTTATTCTATTGCTTCATGGGTAAAACCAAACTATTTGATTTAAATTTTACAGTATATAAATGAATTTGAACAATATTTATTTGATTATTGTTTATATTCCTTGACTATATTCCTGCTAAACTATGGTCTTTTTATTTGTTGGACTTTTTGTTAAGTAAAACAATATGCTTTTGACTATGATATAAACTAAAATATTATCTAAAAACAATAAAATATTAAGTTAAAAAAGGAGACTCAACATTAAATAAGCCCACTTGTGATATTATAACCTCTTTCATTTCAAATAAAATTTAATCTCTTTGTGTTTTGTTACTGCTCTTATATTCTCTCCAAGATGTTGTGTGTAACTATTGGGGAGAATGTTGTGCTCTCAAAATCTCAGAAAGAGGTAGAATTCCATGCATCCAGTGCCTTCGGGCTCAACTTTGGTTTCCTCTCCCAAGTGGCAGGTTAGAGTCAGTATCTGCTGAGCATACAACTGCTTCTGCTTACTTTGGTGCCATTGGCATATATTTTCTACCTTCTCACCATTCAGCTCTTTGTTGTTTGGGCAGGTTTTTCTCCACTAGATGAGTTCCAGAGGATTCTATCTATTTATGCAGCCCTGGTTCAACCATTGTCAGTGTCTCCTATCCCCTGAGATATAACTGTGACTTCTAGTTACAACCCACAAGTGATCCATTGTACTGTTGATCACAGTATCACATACTGCAACACAGCAAATTAGGGAACTACTTGATGTTCTTTGGGTGTCAGTAGATCCTGTGAAGTCAAGCAAATGCCCAGAGAAGCTTAAATGAAGGAATTTGTGTTGACTAAACACTCCATATGCCAGATTAGAGTCAGATGTCTTTACCCTACTTTGCCATAGTTCAATCAATTGCAAATTTTGAAGCAGATAGTGGTGGAATAAAAATCCCCTTTTCTGAACTTGTCCCTTCGATTTTATTATATACTTACACTTTCACTCCCCTCCCCAGACTTCCTAGCATTGTATCTTCCATATTCTTATACCCTTTCTGATGTTGTGATAGAAATAGCACCGAGGAGCATAATTTACAGAGGACAAAGCACAGAATATTAGCAGTTTAATATTTTAAGACATTATTCCCTGTTCTCAAGCAACTGAAATTGATTAAAAAATTAATCATAAAGAGGATTTATTGGAAAGATTGAAAATAGCTCAAAAATGTAAAGGAATGTTTTATAACTGGTCAAAAGGAAATCAAGAATAACTCAGGGCACTAGGAAGTGGGAAAGGGGAGAAGGTCAGACTCAACGTTGAGTCTGATGCCAACCTCTCCTAAGCTGAGACACAGCAAGGATAAACTCTCACTAACAGAAATAGGGTAATTTCCCACATAAAAGTCAGAGAACTGTTTTTGGATGCCCAGCAGATGCCGGGCAGCAAAAACAACAGATGTCTGTTACATAAAGAGAGATTTGGATACAGGAGACTTCTCAATCTCTTTCTTCCTTTGCAAATCTCCCATCCTTAATAATTCTTAATATAATGCTGCTGTCATCAGTTCTGGGACAGAAAATACAGTTCAGCATCAGTGAGCATATAGAAATAAGGATTATTTTATCACTCGACTATTTTATTTTCTTAAAATCGTTTTTGTTGATGCTAAAAGAACTCAGAAGCAGTAGGGTCCAACAACAACAACAATTTACAAACACATATGGGAGATAGATTTGCTTTGGAAACATCTCATCATCATCATTTTACACTGAACATGTATTACTTTGGATAGAGAAGCAAGAAGTCCCAGTCTCAATTGTGCAACTAATAAAGAATTAGGGTAATAAAGCTTAATGAGCTTGGCTCAGTTACTTGACAGTACTTAGGTCATAATCCAAATGTGTAAAATTAAGATAATATTGTGCTTCTCTAAACTATCTGATTGGAATCAGGGAACAATAAATAGTATAATGGAAATAAAATGTTCAGGTATACGAACTATTTTCTTTATCATCAATCATTGCATTAAAATACAAAATATATGAAAAGTCTCAGCAAAGAATAATACAGTTAATATGGCTTCTGTAAAATGCATTATGTTTTATTCACAGAGACACAATTTTGAACCAGCATTTTAATCATAGTTCTTTCTAGGATAGCTCCAACTTATTTAATTAAACCACTAACCTTCAAAAAACACATATCTTCTGAAAGGAAGATAGTAAGCTGGCAGAGTTACAAAAATATGATACATGTTAAAGATATGCATGCAAAAAAGCTCATCTTATGCATGTTCTGAATCCAAACTTTTGTCAAATTTTACAATCAAGACTAGAATAATCTTTGGTGTCTCATCTCCATGTTTGTGAATATATGTTTTAAATTATATATGTTTTTATTTATTTAAAGATTAACAATATATTATCTGTATCTGAAATTCAACTTCAATTTCCTTCTGAAATTAAAGGGACTCTTTTTCTCAAGCAAGTGTTTGGCAGAAGAAATTCCGACAACAACATGAACAGTGTTCTTAAATCACATTCCAAGTCAAAACAGATCTCTCTGGGGTGTGTGATGTTCTAGGACCTCAGAAATTTACACTTCCAAGAAGTTCCACTTTATAGTATCCATTTTTCAGTCTGCCTCTAATGCCAATAAACAAAACACAAGCAATTTATAATGCAGTAAACAGACACTCAGATTCTCCTTTTTTGCTGAGCAGTTTAAACAAGCCCACTAAAACAATGACACACTGAAAATAACCTCTTTCATCTTGTGGGTAAGCAATCAATATTAAGACACTAGAATTACTATAACATCAAGATAAGTAGCTTGAAAATATCTTATTCTAGAAATAACACCAGGAACAAAAATTTATGGAAATGTATTGTTATAGAAATATAAAATATTAAAATGTACGTGTTCCTGTGTAAGAAAAATGCAAATTAGTATATGACATGATGACTCTACTTAGATCAGGCCACAAAAACTCTTGAACAAGTAGATAATTAAATGGTTGATGGCCAAAATCAGACAATCTGAACTGCCTTCTCATTGATTCACTATTCTTAAATAAGTCTATTGATTACGTGTGTGTGTGTATACCATATGAAAACCATAAATCGAATACATCTTATGTATGTTTCTTTTCCTAAAATAAATATAAGACCTAATTCATTTGAAATACATTGTTGACTAAATGCCTTTTAAGAATGTCCTAAGTATCATTTGGACCTGCAGTACAACAAACTCGGTGAATAAAAAAGGAACCACAGTTTAAACATAATAGTTTCTCAAAATAGTAAAATACAGTTTATGTTATTAAATTATGATAATAACAGTGTCTATGATATAATTGTATATTTATGGATGTGAATTGAAAGTGCAGGTAGTGATGAATGGAGTCTTTCCTAAGGAATGCAAAAGAAAGTCATATTTTACAAGAGGACTTTATCTGAAATTTCCAGAAGGTGGTATAATTGGCAAATATATTCTATTCTGAAAGAGTGGAGAAACTGATAACCAAGGTGCAGAGAAGTCAGCAGTCTGTATCTTAGCAGCAATGTTTGCAAGTATTTAGAAACATGCGTTTGTTAAACAAAATGTGATAATCTAGCAGCACTTTTTAATTTATGATCAATAAATGTAACAATAAAATAGTATCAGCAGCTCTCATTTACTGCATGTTTTCAACACACATTGTGTCAATCTCTAGTAATATGAATACATTATCTAGTAATTTCAATAAATCCCCTATTACTGATAGGAGCTTGAGATTCTGAGAAACAAATTACTTTTGCTACCGTAGCAATGTACAATGTTTTAAAATACTAATTAGCATAAATAAGTACAGTACATAATCGACTATAGTATTTCTTTAGTAACAGAGCTTTCAAATAGTTCTTATTCAATTTTGTTTATCTAGCTCAACCTTTAATACAGTCCTTGGCTATAGTTTTCCAAGACAAGTAAAAAAAAAACTAAGGGGAAAAATACAGTTGACATGTTATTTTTCATATTCTTTATCTCTACAGTGTAGTAAAGTACAGGAAGATTTATAGACAGGAAAAAATAGGAAGAAACAATAGCCAACATTATTTTAATATCCAGTTATTTCTTCAAATGTTGAGTTAAGCATTTTAATTTATTGAAAATTTAAATAATTTAGTTTTTACATAACACTTTAGTACAAAAACTGAAAAGATCTTTTAGTGAAGGGTTAAGAGTTTTCAAAATTATTTATGTAACTCTTATTTCACAAGAATTATAAACAAAGTGTGGTTACAGAGTTCTTTAAAAACATTTTAATGTGCTTTTGCAACCATTATATTTGAAACTGCCCTTAGAGGATGAAAAAAAAAAAAGAGTTCAATTTTTTAAAGGAAAGTTAATGATAGTTACTACAAGTTAATTGAAGAATGTAATGACACTATGTGTCTTGGTCTTGATCCTGCTCTTCCTTTTTTTAATTATATACATAATTCCAGATTTTGCTTTTCATTAACTTATAAAGAGTCAGTGAATACTCATCCAACATTGTTGAATTAAAAATGCCATAAAAGTTGACAATATGTTTACTTTGTGTGATTGATATAATAATCATAAAAGTGCATGTGCCGAATAAGTGAACTTTGAAACATATGAAGGAAAGTTGAAAAAATGGAGAGACAAATTAATCCAAAGTGATGTTCCTCTTTGTATAACTTGTAGAATATTTTGGAGAGAGGTAGAGAGATCTTCCTTCCACACATGAAATAATTCAAAGTGAAGACATAAACATGTGCAGGGAAACAGGAGTAATGCATAGTGAAGGATAAGTTCAGGCAAGCCCACGAGAAATAGAGGATGAATAAAAAGCCAAAACACAATAAGGTCCTAAGGGGAAAAAAAGAAACTTTAACAAGGTTCAGCACATCTTATCTTTTTATACTATCGGGAGGCATAGGGGATAGTGCCTGGAATAGGGCTTAACTGAATATACAAATTAGGATGGAATTTTGGGTGGGACTGGAGTGCCACCCATCTTCATGGCGTATTTTTGCAGTATCAAAATTTTCATTGTATCGGGTGCATGATGGGAGTGTTTGTACTCTCCATGGTAGTTTGATTGTAATGACATTATAAAGACCTAAAGGTCATTGCAGGAACACAACCTGCAGCCAAATTGAATGTTTTCACCTAGTTTCTGGTTTTACATTTGTGACATTACAGAACTTGCAATTTTCACTACTCAGAAAATTGGGGATGTATTTAGTGGCTCATAAAAGGCACGTTTGTATGGTGTGCAGAAAGGGAGACGTGGGTGATACAGACCGGGCTGCCATGCAGAGACCAGCTGTAGCTGCTGGCCCACAGCTGGTCACTCCTGAGATGTCGCATGGCAGCCAAAGCTGTTGCATGAGTCAGCTGGCATGGTTAAACGGTGGCCTGCACTGCTATGCATGTCTTCTAGGGCTGTCAAACTGAGCTCCTCCATCTAGCTACCTGCCTTCCATGTCACCTCAAGTCTCTCACTATGGTGAAGTGTAGCCATCATGTTGGTAATTGTTTTACATTTCTTAGTGTAGCATCAAGTGAGATTTGGTAGACACTGCCAGTAACTTTCAGTCTATTCCTCAAAATTAGATTCATTATCCCTTTGTTTTTTTTACTGTCTGAAGATAATGACATTAATTTTAAAAGTATCTGGGATGACAGCTTTGGATTAATTCTTAGAATACAAAGATATAATTTCACTATTTTCTTTCCAGCTTTTATTCAGTTTATTAATTTCCATTTTCATTGGAAAAAAATCCTTGCATAATGAGAAAACCACTCAATAAAAACCAACCCTGGGGTGAATCAGATTTTGGAGATAGTAGAAGGGCTAATTAAGAAATGCCTGTGGACTTCTTTCTTGTAATGTTACCCAGTGGGAGGCACTGGGCAGAGATCAGAGGAGAAGGCTGGCAAAGCATTCTGGTAACTTTTCCTCATTACCCCTTATTCTTGACTTATTTTAGCTTCTTTAGAACTACACCTCTTTCATGAGTTGAGGTCTCAAAACTCGCAGAATGCCTTTTCCTTAGGTGTGGCATGCACTGAATCCCATTACTATTGCTGAAATGTGAGTTTCACATCTTACTGTTTTCTTCATGGCAGCTTTAATGATTGGTCTAAAAAAGAACTTCACAACATGTTCTATGTTCTGGCCTCTTAAAGTATGTAATAGGGTCCTGATTCCTTTAAAGCAGAAATCCCAGCCCTCATGTAGACTTAAATACTTCTCGTGATCCAACACCATCCAACATCTCTTGTACTTCAAGACCCATCTCTCACTTGACTCTGCTGACACAATCCATCCATTCCTCAAACCCACTAGGCACATCCCTCACAAGAGTCCTCAATGGCAATATCCATCCCTGTCCCACATGCTGACCTCTCTCAACCCTTCAAATTCCTGCTGAAATCCCAGTATCCATGAGTCCTAACTTGCACAAGGAAGCTGCAAACTGTAATCTGCCCTCTTCACTCCCAGCACTGGCTGTGCCTCTCCTTGGATTCCTTTCTCACACCACTTACCATCTTTTTACTTTCTACATATTGTTCTTATTGCAATGTTTATCATGGTCTCACATTCCCCCAAATGGATGAACACTCTAAGATGAAATTCTGTTTTTCTCATTGATGAGTCACAAGAGCCTACCTGATTGTCTAAAAGTAGTGGTTAAATAGAAGAATATTGTTATTAATTTAGAGTCAAAAAAATGCCTTTTAAAACAACATTCAAAACCTAGAAGCTATAAAATAAGAGAAGAAAGGAATCAATTACATTAAAATAAATAAGGAAATGCATTTCCAAATTGAAAGATACTGTAAAAATAAGGAACTCTGGGAGTATGTGTGGCATATCAAAATAAACCTATCTGCAGTGAAGGTAGGGCCCTCAAGGTAGAGCACAGTTGGAATTAAGGGGAAAATTTAGAGGTTAAGGACATAGGGAAACTGCCTTCTACTTTTTAATAATCTCTTTATCAGAAACCTTCATTATTTTGTAGTAATATGGATAAATATACCACCTTATTTAATTAGTAATTGCCTGAAATATTTTGTTCTTCACTTTCATTTATATTTTAACATGTATACATGTCTTGTGTTCCACCAATAGTTTGATTTTGTTTTTACAACTGAAATTTAGTCCCTACATTTTTAAGTACTGTCACTTTTAGAATTTTTTAATAAATTGTCTTCTGCATGCAATACAGTCCTTAATTTTATTTTAAAGAAAACCTTTGTTGGATAACACACAGATTCAATTTTTATGGAATTATCTTTATTTAATTATTTTTGTTCTTCTTCTTCCTTTTCCTTTGCTCTTTCCTTCCTTTTCTCTCCCCTTAGTTAAGATGTAAGTTATATACAGAAGTGAAATGCAGAGGTCTACTGTTCAGTATTTGTCATAAATTATGAATTATCTGTTATATTTTGTCTGGTTTTGAATTGAATATTGTTATTCCTCTATTTTTGCTAGTAATCATTTAGAAGTTATTAACTAAAGCCGTTACTTAAGTATTTATTCCAGGAAATCTAACATTAATAATTACATTTTCTAAATCAAAAGTTATATCATACTTATCTTTCTCCATATTATAAGGGCCTTGAAATACTTTAACTTATGAGTGCCTGCGAAATCTCTGTTAGGGAATTGTCATTGCACAGATTTGAATAATTTATCGCTATTGCTTTTGCTTTACCCAACACAAGCCATTATTATCAATATTGTATTAAAATAATAGGTTGGAAACAGTGCTAAGAAAACTGGATTTCTGTATGCAGAAATATGAAACAAGACTCCCTACGTTACAGCTTACACAAAAATCCTCTCAAAATGGATCAAAGACCTCATTCTATGACCTGATAACACCAGATTATTAGAGCACATTGGAGAAACTCAGCAAGACATTAGCATAATTAAAGACTTCTTGGAAAAGACCCAGAAGCACAGGCAATCAAAGTCAAAATTGACAAATGAGATTACATCAAATTGAGAAGATTCTGTACTGCAAAAGAAACACTCAGAAAAGTGAAGAGGAAACTGATAGAATAGGAGAAAATATTTACAAACTATGCAACTGAAAAGGATTAATATCCAGAATCTATATATAAAGAGTTCAAGAAATTCAATAACAACAAAACAAACAATCTAGTTTAAGGAGTGGACAAAGGACTTGAATGGGCATTTTTCCAAGACAGGGCATTCAAATGGCCACAGACACATGACAAAATGCTCAGGATCACTAGCCAACAGAGAAATGCAAATCAAAACCAGAAGGAGGCTTCACATCCCCTTTAGAATGCCTCTCATACAAAAATCAGCAAGCAACAAATGCTGGTGAGGATGTGGGGAAAAAGGGACACTAACCCACTGTTGGTGGGAATGTAAACTAGTGTAGCCACTATAGAAGACAGTTGGAGATACCTTGGAAATCTGAATATAGACCTACTATGTGATCCAGCCATACCACTCCTGGGAATTTACCCAAATGAAAAGAAATCAGCATATGAAAGAGTGATATGTACCCCCATGTTTATTACAGCTCAATTCACAGTAGCTAAGATATGGAATCAACCCAGATATCCATCAACTGAAGACTGGGTAAAGAAATTATGATATATATATATACACAATGGGATACTACACAACAGTAAAAGAAAATAAAATCCTGTCTTTTACAACAAAATGGATGCAACTGGAAACAAGTATATTTATTGAAATAAACCAGTCCCAAACAGACAAATACCATGTGTTCTCCCTGATCTGTAGTAATGAATAGAGTACCTAAAAGGTAATCTATAGAATTTCCTTTTTTTTATTTGACAGATAGAGTTAGACAGTGAGAGAGAGAGAGACAGAGAGAAAGGTCTTCCTTTCATTGGTTCACCCCCAAATGGCTGCTACGGCTGGCACTGCGCCAATCCGAAGCCAGGAGCCAGGTGCTTCCTCATGGATTCCCATGCGAGTGCAGGCGCCCAAGCACTTGGGCCATCCTCCACTGCCTTCCTAGGCCACAGCAGAGAGCTGGACTGGAAGAGGAGCAACCAGGACCAGAACCTGGCACCCATATGGATGCCGGCGTCACAGGCGGAGGATTAGCCAAGTGAGCCATGGCGCAGGCCCAGGATTACCTTTTGAGATGCAATGACCTTGAACAGCCTTTGTCTCGACTGTAGAGGAACAGTATTTTTTGTTTGTTTTACTTTTTCTTTAATACTACTTGTTGAACTCTTAGTGTAAGGTTAATCATATGACTATCAAGTTAATGGAAAATAGGTCTTTGAGAAAAAGCAGAATGGGAATAGGAGGAGGAGGGGGAAGGGTGGAAGCATGGGCAGGTGGGAGGAGAGTACAGTGGAAAGTATTACTATGTTCCTGAATCTTTACATATGAAATACTTGAAATTTTTATACCTTAAATAAAACTTAAGAAAATAATTTGTTCATATTTTACCAAATGCTACTTCGATGTCTTGCATTATTTTCGTATCTTAAATTTTTTCTATACAATTTTCTTCTGCCTATAGTACAGCCTTTGAACTTTTTTTTTTAAGCAACTCTTTGGTGACATTCAGATTTTGTTTTACTTAATTACTTCCATTCTTCTTCATCCTTTGTCCTTTTTCCCTTTTCACTCCATCCCTCTGCTTAGTTAAGATATAACATATATATATATAAGTGAAGTACAGATGTTTCTTCATCCAATCCTATTAATATTTTCATAGTCTAACATATTGAATTCTATGTTACTGAGGTTTATTTTTGTTTTGAATATGTAATATGCATCATATGTATTAGTGAATATTTATTTCAGAATAAATAATTCACCAAATTGATGCTGCATATCAAAGCCAGAGGATAGGTTCTCACCTCCAGAAAAGATTTGATTTCAGACAACACCAATAGTTGAGGCCACTGCATGTTAGTAAAATTTTCTACCTTGTTCCATCTCTTTTTCCTGAAAACAGAATGAAACATTGATGTTATATTATCATTTTAAGCCTTTTAAGTTTCTAAATGATATGTTTGGATCTCCATAAATGTTCTGTTGCTTCTGAGGTTGTGGATTTAAGGTCTTTTGTCTGGCTGTTCTTAGCTCAATGACAAATCAACAGTCTATATGCTTTATTCAGTGATCAAAAGATCACTATCAGGCTTCTTGTAGATGCAAAATGCAGTTATTTCACTAAAAAATATTAGGAACCATAGAATAGTAACAAAGTGGGTCTGTAGACAGATGGAACCCATTCTGAAACAAACTTAACTGAAATTCTACCACTTCATCTCTGCATGACACTTTTGTTATCTGAATTTAGTGCCAGACTCCATCCATATATAGTAGACATATGTAAACTGGAGCTTTCTCCTCTGTTTCCAATACAAACTTAGCTTGGGGACTGCCTTCAGGCACCTTATAACAAAGTTCAGATTTTATATGTTAGTCAGAGTTGTAACATCCTGTAAGATCTGCTCTCCTCTTCAGTCAATGAATGGAAAGTCTGCAAACTAGCATAGGCAGGGAAACTCATGGAGATGTTATCCATTGTGGCAAGTGATATCAGACTTCTGTTCTGCATCTGTGTTTCTGGTTATATAAGTTGAATGTACGTCTAGTTGACTAATTTTCTACCTTGTGAAAACAATACCATGTTCTCTTGCTATTTCACAGATCTCTGCAAATCTGGTCACTCTGATTCCTAGAATCATGCTACCAATTGCAATCATCAGAGTTCACTTTGTCTCTAAGTTGTGATGACATCTAGATTTACATTTCTAAGATAATCTTAAAAATATTGTTGGTAATCCTAGTTCAATAGTATCTTTCCTCACCATTAATACTTGTCTAGAGAAGACAACTACTTCTATCTTCCAAAAATTCCATTGTCTTCAAAATCAGACCATTCTTGTACCATCTTATAAAAAAGTAGGCACTGTGAGAATCTTGAAAATTTTTAAACCAAAGTAGTGAATCAGTTCTAACATTTTCACTCCTTTAACTTTCTAATAATGTCTTTAACATTACACCAAGGAAGTTCTGACATCTCTGGAATCTCCAGGTGCATGGCTCTTGACTTGGCCGCCATCAGCACTCCTTTAGGAGAGCCAGAGTACACCAGATCAAGTTCACTTTGGTGCCAGTGTTCTTGTTTGGAGGAAGTCAGCACTGAAAAGGAATTTGCTGAGGGGCCGGCGCCGTGGCTCACTTGGTTAATCCTCCGCCTGCAGCGCCGGCATCCCATATGGGCGCCGGGTTCTAGTCCTGGTTGCTCCTCTTCCAGTCCAGCTCTCTGCTGTGGCCTGGGAGTGCAGTGGAGGATGGCCCAAGTGCTTGGACCCTGCACCTGCATGGGAGACCAGGAGAAGCACCTGGCTCTTGGCTTCGGATTGGCGCTGTGCCGGCTGTAGCAGCCATTTGCGGTGTGAACCAACGCAAGGAAGACCTTTCTCTCTGTCTCTCTCTCTCTCTCACTATCTGTAACACTACCTGTCAAATAATAAATAAGTAAAAAAAATAAAGAAAAGGAATTTGCTGAGGCCTACACTTTCTATATTTAATACATAGACTAAAAAAATTCAACCATTGCATAAATCTCATTACCTATATACAAGACTCTGATCTAGCTTACCATTCTTACCTCTTTGGGTATATTTATTGCCTTACTACCTTCTTTCTCTTAGATTCAGTCACCCTGACTTTTTTTTTTTTCAATTATTCCCATTCACATTATTTCTACCATAGCAAGGACATTGAACTTTATCTAGCCAGCTCCCACTCCACTACCTTGAATTATTTTTCCTGAGATGTTTTCATGAAAAGTGTGCTGGTGGTATGATTCTAAACCCTTTCATGCAATATATTTCTCACATAGTATTACCATTTTTTCTGTGCCTAAAATTCTTAGATCTCCATAATTACAACAAACTCTCTAGTCGTAACTTTATTAAATTTATTTATGAAACTTAAAGGTTACAGAAAAATTTGTTGTCAATCTACTTTTTAAAATATAATTTGTATTTTTGTCTAAGTGCTTAAAGTTATATTTTTCATATTTTAATGAACTATACAAAATTCACTATAATAGGCATGGAGTGACACTTGAGAAATTTCAAGCTGAAAATGCCCTTCTTTATGTGCACAAAAACATTTTCTTCTGTTTCCTTCTTTTGTCTTTAATTCCCCCTAATTTCTCCTTTCCTTATATTTCTTAAGGAGTAAATGCTACAAATACAGTAAAACGTGGTACCTAAAATTATGTAGCTTTGTTGTATAATGATTAAGGAATTATTGCTGCAATTAGACAATATATTTAAGAAGTAGCTCTCCTTCTCTCCCTATATTCTAATCCTTTTAGACAAGTAAGAGAATTTGTCTGTGTTTTACTTTTATCATTTTATTGTATTTATTATTTTTAAATGGTGCCTATTTTAAAGGGCTATTATGAAGATTAATTTACTTACTCTATGTAAGATACTTAAAATGGTACCTGACACATTCAATAGGTATTGCATGTTATTATTACAGTATTTGACAAATTTAAATGATAAAAAAATATATACATGAGTCAATTGATACATTTATATAAATATATCCAACAGAAGATTTAAAGTTTCAAGCAAACTTTTTTTTGAATTTACTCTAATTGAAGGAATAGGTATTCAAAGATCCAGGAACAAAAGAACTATGATCAAATACTAGTCATATGTTGCCAGCATGCTATTGCCAGACCCTGTGGAATTTGAAGACACTACGTTCTGTGTGCACTTAACTCTTGTGTAGCCACGTGGAATAAAGGACTGTCTTTCAGCATATGTGGCCTTGCTGCCAGTTCTTAGTTAGGGGCTTTACTCACAATTGCAAGAAATTGTCCTAACAGCTCAACTCAATAAACCAACAGAATTCTTTCATTTCTTTGAAAGTGCCATGTTCTCTACATGTGCCTAATTGGATCCTATTGATGGTATTTCCTTTGACTGAAACTCTTTCCACATTGATGCCCTTTTTTTTTACCTATTACTCATATTTTACATCTCATTTTAAATATCACTTCCTCTTAAAAGACTTTCTGGGCATATTGCGAGTACTTTCATCCAATCATTATTCATTCATTCTCAGCAACCTGTACTTCCCTGGTCAAGCAATTTGCCATGCTTTTGAATAATTACTTAATTTTCACTCTCATTTGCTTGACTCTAATCTCTTTCAGAAAAAGGACAGTGTCTGACATACAGTGTTATAGCCCAATCAGGAAAATGCTTGATAAAAAAATAATAATAATAATAGATGCTCACTAAACATGTGAAACAATTAAATGAGACTATATTGCACATATGCCATTATGATTCATCTGTTTCTTAACTTTGTTCTCTATTTCACAAAATTTGTTTTCCTAATGCTCTGTTTTATATTTACTTTTTGTGTTACAATTTTAAACAAAAAGGTCAATCATATTTCCTTCTACAATGATCTTTCCTTTTTTAAAAGAGATTCATTTATTTATTTGAGAGGCAGAGATACAGAGAGAGGGGAAGAAAGAGAGAGAGAGAGAGAGAGAGAGATCTTCCACTCGCTGGTTTATTCCTCAAATGACTGCAATGACAGAGGCTAGGGTGGACCAGGCCAAAGCCAGGAGCCAGGAGCTTCCTCTGGGTCTCCCAAGTGGTGCAGGGGCCCAAGCACTTGGATGTTCCTCTGTTGGTCTCCCAGGTGCATTAGCAGGGAGCTGGATTGGAAGTGGAGTAGCTGGGACTTGACCCAGCAGCCACATGGGAGGCCGGCCCCACAGGCCATGGCTTTAACCCACTGAGCCACAGCACTAGCCCCCTAAAATAATCTTTTTTACATGTTGTTTTCATTGCAATGTATTTAACCTACTCAATCTCATTGAAAGTCTTTTTCAATTGTATAAAGACATGGATTTAAAATATGCTTTCATGCCTCTTATAGGAACTCTGCTTCAAAAAGTCATGATTTTTCTCTAGTACAAAGTTTGTTCCATTTCTGTATGCATACCACTAACTACAAGTTATATGAATTATGCTCATATGATATTCAATGGGTCTCAGTGGACTTTTGACCAGAAGTCTACTTTAACCCCAAATCATGTCTTGGCTGTCATACTATTTCCCAAGAGGATATGAGCAGAGAACTATACATCAAGAATAAAAGTATTATGCTAATTATAACTTGGCTTTTGTTCTGAAATCATTATGCTATGCACTAATGATGTGAATGATCTGATATGGAACATATGGGAAACCCTTGTCTCATTTGCTCTAGACTAGTACTCAAAGTTAAAGAAAATAGAATGACCTATTTCTCCTAAGCCATGAAAATACCAAAATTGACAATTCCACTGTAATGAGATGCTCCTGCACTTGAGAAAATGTTGTCTCGAGAGACAGCGTAGAAAACAGTGTTCAAACCCAATGTCTAGAATCTAACTCAGCCATTCCTAAATTGTAGCAGCAATACTTCGCAATGAGAATAAGATGGGAAAGGAGGGGACAAAAAGATGAGCACATAGGTGGGCAGTAATAAAGAGACAATGGACGGATGAGAGAATTCATTTTAACAAGCACACCCGGGTTGCTTACCGCATGTATAGATGTTAATTTCTAAAGAGAGCTGCCACAAAAGCTCTCAGCCTCAGTGTTCTGCAATGTGACCTTGCCACTTTCCCAATAAGATGTGAAATCTATTTCTCCACCACCTTGAATTTGGGAAGTCCTGTAAGTGCTCTGACTAACATATAAGTGCTCTAACATATTATCTTCTAGACATAATCCTTAACATACTCAGGAGCCTCAGATTTCTAACACTTCTTGCATAAGAGACTCTCTCTTAGAACAAAGTTGACATGTTGTGAAAAACCAAAATCACATGAAAAATTGTATATATTCTGGTCCCAGCTTAGCTTCCAACAGTATCAATTGCCAGCTATGCATGTGAGTGGACCTACAAGTGCATGGCCAGTTCAAATAACTTCAATCCTAGACAACACTGGACTGCAGCTGTCTTTTTGTTTGTTTTAGCTTGCTTTTTTTTTTTTTTTAAAGATTCATCTATTTCTTTAAGAGACAGAGTTATAGAGAGAAAGAGGGAGACACCCAGAGAGAGGTCTTCCATTCACTGGTTCACTCCCTAAATGGCTACAATGGCTGGAGCTTGGCAAATTCAGAGCCAGGAGCTTCTTCCGGGTTTCTCCTGTGGGTACAGGACACAGGCAGGATTGGAAGTGGAGTAGCCATGATTCAACTGGTGCCCATATGGGAATCTAGCACTGGAGGCAGAGACCTAACCCACTATGTCACAGCACCAGCTCCTGGACTACAACTGTTAGGCAGCTAGGTAGATAGTAGCCTATGTATTTAAGAGAAGCTCAATAAAATGGGAATTTCTTGAGGAAATGGGCAGTGCAATGAGGAAAGAAATGTACAAGTGAGCCTTGGGAGCAGACCAGAGTTTACATATCCAAAGTCTTATCCTGTTCAATAACCATATTCTGTGGGTTCCAAACCCTCTCCCAGGGGCTGTTTGGGGAATCTTCTCCACCCTATACCACGGGGGCTATTAAGTCCATTATGAACTTGTGAGAGGAATTTCAGCAACTCCACTTCCAGAAAACCCTCTGCCCAAAAATATTCCAGGCAGTGTAGACACTGGGAGATGGGGGACAGAGGCCCAGTACCTAAATCCATAAGAATTGCATCTGAATACAGACTGGGCTCTCAGTTTTCTCCTGAGGTATCCACCTGGTCTCCAAAGTATACTCTCTCCACTGAATTTAACCAGCATTCCTACTGCTACTCTCTTAACTCTGAATTCTTTCTTGTATGAAGACAAGAACCTCTGATTGGCCACCTCTAGAAACACAAACATGTACCAAAATGTGGAGGGGAAAACACCCAACTAAGTCAATTCAAACAACAGAGTTTTCAGAGATCAGCTGGGATTCAAATCAGCACACATATGGGATGTCAGCATTGCAGGTGGCAGCTTAGCCCACTATGCCATAATGCCAGACCTGAGATAATATTATTTACTTCAAAGTTCTGTATTTCATGGTAGCTTCATAGTCACCAATGTACATATAGAGTGTATTTGATAACTAGAAATGTATACTGCTCCAGCAAAAATTTTAAAATCCATGGTATTGGTTTTAGGATTAGGCAATGAGCCAAGGGCTTGAAGGATCACAAGACGACAGTAATGCGGCTAAAATGGCAGTGGAAATCTGTTACTCAATGGTAGAGAAACAACGACTCAGCTAGGTAGTGGTACAAAGTTTAGTGAAATTGTATCTGGGTGTTATGGAAAAAAATGTACCTAATAAATTGAAGGCTCTATTGAATGACTTTTTCAGGAAGCGAACACAAAGTCCATTGAGTTTTTCTCTCCTCTTAACCCAACAATGAGAGGTTTGTGTTTGCCATCTTGAAGTCTAGGGTGTGAGGATGTAGAGAAAGGGGAACACTTATACACTATTCTTGGGAATGTATATTAGTGCAGCCAGTGTGGAAAACAGTGTGGAGATTTCTTTAAAACTAGAAATATACTTGCCATATGAACCAGAAATCCCACTAATGAATATATATCCAAAATGCATGACCATGCTTTATCAAAAAGATGTCTACACCACCATGGTTATAGCAGCACTGTTCACCAGAGCCAAACTTTGGAACCAATCAAGGTGTTCATCATCAGAGGAATGGATAAAGAAAGTGTGGTATATATACACAATGGAATATTATTCAGCTCTAAAACAGAACAAAATTCTATCATTTGCAGCAAAATGGATGCAGCTGAATGACACTATCTTGAGTGATATAAGCTAGAAACAGAAAAATACAGCATGCCCTCCCTTGTATGTGGGAGCAAGAGAGAGAGAGAGAAAGAGAGAGAGAGATGTGTGTATTAATATTGCTGAAATCCATTTCTTGTGAAACTAATGGTTAAGAATGTTATACTACTATAGTATTAATGTTCCATGATTACTTTATAATTTACTGTAAATGGGTGAAATAATCATTTTACCATTCAAATTTTATTTGTACCAATTGTCTATATTCATACTATAGTCTTTCTGCAATTTACTTGTTAAACTTCTTATTCAGTGAAATGTTAATTCTTTTTACTATAATGTAAATTTAAAATATGTTATCACAAAAACTCAAAAAAAGAAATGGGGGCTTGGCGCTGTGGCATAGTAGGTAAAGCTTCCGCCTGCAGTGCTGGCATCCCATATGGGCACCAATTTGAGTTCCAGCTGCTCCACTTCTATTTTATTTGATTTTATTTTATCTTATTTTATTTATTTTTTATTTTTTTGACAGGCAGAGTTAGACAGTGAGAGAGAGAGAGAGAGACAGAGAGAAAGGTCTTCCTTCTGTTGGTTCACCCCCCCAAATGGCCGCTATGGCCAGCGTGCTGCACCAATCCGAAGCCAGAAGCCAGGTGCTTCTTCCTGGTCTCCCATGGGTACAGGGCCCATCCTCCACTGCACTCCCGGGCCACAGCAGAGAGCTTGACTGGAAGAGGAGCAACCGGGATAGAATCCGGCGCCCCAACCGGGACTAGAAGCTGGGCTGCCAGCGCGGCAGGTGGAGGATTAGCCTAGTGATAGCCCAGTGAGCTGCGGCACCGGCCTAGCTGCTCCACTGCTGATCCAGCTCCCTGCTATGGCCTGGGAAAGCAGTAGAAGATGGCCCAAGTCCTTAGGTCACTGGATCCACATGAGAGACCCTGAGGAAGCTCCTGGCTCCTGGCTCCTGGCTCCTGGCTCCAGATCGGCACATCTCTGGCCATTGCAGCCAACTGGGGATTGAATCAGCCTACCTCTCCTTCTCTTTGTGTACTCTGACTTTCAAATTAATAAATAAAATAAATCTTTAAAAAAATCTTGAACTGTATCTACAAACTATACTGAAGCTGTTAAAATCTAATTAAAAATTAAAATAAATAAATAAATAAAATGCTTAAAAGGGAATCTACGCTTCTTTTCTTCCTCATTTTCTTCAGGCACAGCAGCCCCTAGTGTCAAAACCTGGAGTCAATCTTTGATTCCTCTTTTCTCACTTTCATACTTAATCAGTCATCAAATAATACTAACTCTATAATGTACCTATTACAATCTCAGATTTTCTTTTTTTTTTTTTTTTTTTTTTTGCATTTTTTTTTAACTTTTATTTAATGCATATAATTTTCCAAAGTACGACTTATGGATTACAATGGCTTCCCCCCATACCGTCCCTCCCACCCACAACCCTCCCCTTTCCCACTCCCTCTCCCCTTCCATTCACATCATGATTCATTTTCGATTATCTTAATATGCAGAACATCAGCTTAGTATACATTAAGTATGGATTTCAACAGTTTGCTCCCACACAGAAACATAAAGTGAAAAATAATAGATGATTTTTTTAAATGATGATGAAATCAGAGCAGACCTATTGTCATGTTTAATCCCAATGAGAGTCAAGTTGGGAATTGATAATTTCTTTTTTTTTTCTTTTTTTTTTTTTTTTACAGAGGATCAGTTTAGTATGCATTAAGTAAGGATTTCAACAGTTTGCACCCCCATAGAAACACAAAGTGAAATATATTGTTTGAGTACTCGTTATAGCATTAAATCTCAATGTACAGCACATTAAGGATAGAGATCCTACATGAGGAGTAAGTGCACAGTGACTCCTGTTGTTGACTTTACCAATTGACACTCCTGTCTATGGCATCAGTAATCTCCCTATGCTCCAGTCATGAGTTTCCAAGGCTATGGAAGCCCTCTGAGTTCTCCGACTCTTATCTTGTTTAGACAAGCTCATAGTCAAAGTGGAGGTTCTCTCCTCCCTTCAGAGAAAGGTACCTCCTTCTTTGAAGACCTGTTCTTTCCACTGGGATCTCACTCGCAGAGATCTTTTGCCAGAGTGTCTTGGCTTTCCATGCCTGAAATACTCTCATGAGCTTTTCAGCCAGCTCCGAATGCCTTTAGGGCTGATTCTGAGGCCAGAGTGCTATTTAGGACATCTGCCATTCTATGAGTCTGCTGAGTATCTCACTTCCCATGTTGGATCACTCTCCCCTTTATTTACTCCATCGGTTAGCGTTAGCAGGTACTAGACTTGTCTATGTGTTCCCTTTGACTCCCAGTCCCTTCACCATGATCAACTGTGAACTGAAACTGATCACCTGGAACAGTGAGATGGCATTGGTACATGCCCCAAGTGGTGGAGTTGGAAGCATACCAGGGGATTCCAATTCAATCCCATCGAGGTGGCATGTACAATCTCAGATTTTCAAAATTTGTACTGCCAAAAAAATATTTTCCTGCCGTCCGGAAAACTCCAATTGTCTTCTGCCTGCTCCCACGCCAGAAATGCTTCCAGAACTGCAATTTGAAATTCTGAAGCCATGTCTCTAATAAACTGGTCATATCAAAGTTTCATTTCCACACTCTGTGTATCTTCCACGGAAGCAAAAGGGAGATGCTTTTTATTACTGAGAATATTTTTCACCTTTTCATTCTTATGCTTTTGCTCAAAAGCTTTAAATATTTTACTTTGTCCCTGACTATACAAAACTTTGAAGTCAGGGCTCCATTGCTACTTCATAGAGAACATTAACAATAAGTTCAATAGACAGAAGCCCTTCTTCTGTGCTCTGTACTTGTATTAAAACACAAACTCTGGCTTGAATAAAATGATTTGAGTAAACTTCTACTGAGCATAAAAGAGCATAAATAACACTGCATTCTGTTTCCCAAAGCCCGCACATATTGTCTGAGTTAAATCTGGGAAAAGAAGATGATTTTTCTTTCATGTTTTTATCTGGTTCATCTGTTTTCATTTTGCATGCCCACCCCCTTTTTTAATGTCCTCTCCAGTATTCTTATTCTGGAAAGGTTCACTTCAAAACTGCAGACATGTATACGGGGGATGTATCAAGCAATTTCCAGTGAAGCCCAAGAAACAAATTAAGATGTGACTTTGAGAAATAACACCGGTCAAACATAATTCTAGAACTGGGCAAACAAGACACTACTTGTTTCTTTGGGGAGACTCTCCTTGCCAAGCCTGAAAATGATGAAGTATCGGTCTCTGTGAAAAGCAGCCCATGCATCTTGAATTTAGGTGGAAAGTGGCCATATGTATGCATCAACTTAGTCATAATTTTATAGTTACAGCAGAGCATAAAACTTATTGTGCCTCTCCCCTTTGGTGCTTTGTTTTGGTATTTGCGTGGGCAAAATTTTAGGTGTATCTATAACCCAATCATAAATTAAGGTACATATGCTTCTCTACAAAAATGGCCTGACATTAGGAAAACTGAGGTGTTCTAAGAAATTGTAAAATTTCTGTCAAAGTAATAAGTAGAGCTTTCAACTTTGTTTATTTTGTATTTTATTAATATAATGTTTATTCTTTTTATAGTAACTAGGTGTCTTGAGGTCATTGCATGTGATGTAAGTTTGTAATCAATTTGGCAAATTAGGCTAATGAAACCTTATCATTTTTGGTTCCATAATAAACTGGAAACGTGTCTTGACCAGTGTAAAATACACTGCCAGAAGTAAATTGGATTTTAAAGTAGGATCATTTTGAAAATTATATTTGAATTAGCATATCTCAAATTCACATGAAAATGAAATTGAAATGTAGATAAGGTAATATTTAAGAACCAAAAAAATGTCACTTTCTAATGTTATTACTCCATATATTTTTACATTAAACTATTTTTAAATATGTATTATATATATATAGTTGCATCAAATTATGTATACTACCTATTTGGATATACTACCTATATGGATAGATACTCAAATCTTTAGTATAGTTTCCAACACAATTTTTACAATGTTTAAAAAAATTAACACATAGGAATACTGCTATAATTCTCCACTCCTTTGTGTCTGACCCTAGAACTATTTTTGGTTCTCATTTACTTGTGAAATTTATAGAATCAGCACCTCTAATTCATTCTACTAGGCTTCTAACTTGTGCAGTGGTGGCATGCATAGAATTTGCTACAGATTCACTTGTGTCATAATAATTTATTTTCCTTTTTAACATGACATATCTTTACTGTGAGCAAAATTTTAGAATGAGATTAAAATATTATGTCTTTTCCTTGTGGTAAATGCCTGGAGTATTAATGGAATATCTAGGTGCTCTCTTCCATGAAACAGAGCCAACAAACTAAAATGATTCTGATGCCTTAAATTACTAGCATTTCAAGCCAAATTCACTCACCCCTTATTTGTAAAAGGGATAACATTTCAGCAATGAAGAGCTCCTGAAATATTAAATAAATTTGGATTTGTAAATAATAGTTCATTGCATTAGCACATACCAAAAGATCTATGTGAAAGGCACTAATCAAAACATTTTGCATGCACATTTATCACATTGGTTGCAGACATAAAAATATTCAATGTATACCTTTGGGGTGGGCATTATCACACAGCAAGTTAAGCCATTGCTTGGGATATCCACATCCCATATCAGGGTGCTAGTTCATGTCCTGGTTACTCTGCTTCTTTCCCAGCTCCATGCTAATGAGTCGGGGAAGCAGCAGATAATGGCTCAAATACTTGATTCCCTGCCACCCCTTGGAAGACCCAGATGGAGTTGTTGGCTCCTGGTTTCCACCTAGCCCAGACCCAGCTGTTGTGGCCATATAAGGAGTGCACCACTAGAGGGAACACATTTCTCTCTCTTTTTTTTAAACTTTTATTTAATGAATATAAATTTCCAAAGTACAGCTTATGGATTACAATGGCTTCCCCCCCATAACGTCCCTCCCACCTACAACCCTCCCCTTTCCCACTCCCTCTCCCCTTCCATTCACATCAAGATTCATTTTCGATTCTCTTTATACACAGAATATCAGTTTAGCATACATTAAGTAAAGATTTCAACAGTTTGCTCCCACACAGAAACATAAAGTGAAAAATACTGTTTGAGGGCCGGCGCCGCGGCTCACTAGGCTAATCCTCCGCCTAGCAGCGCCGGCACACCGGGTTCTAGTCCCGGTTGGGGCGCCGGATTCTATCCCAGTTGCCCCTCTTCCAGGCCAGCTCTCTGCTGTGGCCAGGGAGTGCAGTGGAGGATGGCCCAGGTGCTTGGGCCCTGCACCCCATGGGAGACCAGGAAAAGCACCTGGCTCCTGGCTCCTGCTATTGGATCGGCGTGGTGCGCCGGCCGCAGCACACCGGCTGCGGCAGCCATTGGAGGGTGAACCAACGGCAAAGGAAGACCTTTCTCTCTGTCTCTCTCTCTCACTGTCCACTCTGCCTTTCAAAAAAAAAAAAAAAAAAAGAAAAGAAAAATACTGTTTGAGTACTAGTTATAGCATTAAATCTCAATTACAGCACACTAAGGACAAAGATCCTACATGAGGAGTAAGTGCACAGTGACTCCTGTTGTTGACTTAACAAATTGACACTCTTGTTTATGGCCTCAGTAATCACCCTAGGCTCTTGTCATGAGCTGCCAAGGCTATGGAAGCCCCCCGAGTTCACTGACTCTGATCATATTTAGACAAGGCCATGGTCAAAGTGGAAGTTCTCTCCTCCCTTCAGAGAAAGATACCTCCTTCTTTGATGACCCATTCTTTCCACTGGGATCTCACTCACAGAGATCTTTCATTTAGGTTTGTTTTTTTTTTTTTTTTTTTTTTTTTTTTTTTTTTTTTTGCCAGAGTGTCTTGGCTTTCCATGCCTGAAATACTCTCATGGGCTTTTCAGCCAGATCCACATTCCTTAAGGGCTGATTCTGAGGCCAGAGTGCTGTTTAGGACATCTGCCATTCTATGGGTCTGCTGTGTATCTCACTTCCCATGTTGGATCATTCTCTCCCTTTTTTATTCTATCAGATAGTATTTGCAGACACTATTCTTGTTTATGTGATCCCTTTGGTTCTTAGTCCTATCATTATGATCAATTGTGAACAGAAATTGATCACTGGGACTAGTGAGATGGAATCCCACCTCGATGGGATTGAATTGGCATCCCCTGGTATGTTTCTAGCCCTACCGTTTGAGGTAAGTCAGCTTGAGCATGTCCCGAATTGCACATCTCTTCCCTCTCTTATTCCCACTCTTACATTTAATAGCGATCACTTTTCAGTTAAGTTTCAGCACTTAAGAAGAATTGTGTATTGATTACAGTATTCAACCAAAAGTATTAAGTAGAACAAACAAAAAAAATACTAAGAGGGATAACATATCAAGTTGCTCATCAACAGTCAGGGTGAGTGCCGATCAAGTCACCGTTTCTCATAGTGTTCATTTCACTTTAACAGGTTTCCTTTTTGGTGCTCAGTTAGTTGTCACCTATCAAGGAGAACAAGTGGTGTTTGTCCCTTTGGGATTGGCTTATTGCACTCAACATAATGTTTTCAAAATTCCTAACAGGGATCACTTTTCAGTTAAAATTTAAACACCTAAGAATTATTGTGTGTTAATTACAGAGTTCAACCAATGGTACTAGAACAAAAAAAGTACTAAAATGGATAAAGTATTACATTGTACATCAACCGTCAGGACAAGAGCTGAATTGAGCCAGTCCCAAAGGGACAAATATCATATGTTCTCCCTGATCGGCGACAACTAACTGAGCACCAAAGGGGAAACTTGTTGAAATGAAATGGACACTATGAGAAACATTTCTCTCTTTCTTTCTCTCTCTCTCCCCCTCCCTCCCTCCCTCCCTCTCTGTCACTTTGCCATTCAAATAAATAAATAATATATCTATTATTTATTTTGAATATTTTAGCATTCAGTTCTATTTAATATTCCATTCAAACGATTAACAGAAGCATGCCCAAGATATTTAATACAAAAGTAAGATTGCTAAAATGTATTTGATATTACTGAAGTACTCTGGAACTAAAATTTATAGAAATGGAAATGGTTACACCCTTGAACTACTTAAAACCAATAAATATTTGTAAAAAGAATGTTAGGCTACACTTTCAGTTCCAAAATACAAGGAACTTGAAAGTGGTTACTCCTATCTCTACAACAAGAACAAATATCTGGGCCAACTAAAAAATCAGTGACAATTCTTTGACCAATTACAGAACTGAGTTCCAAAGACAAACTACCATCTTAATGTGTAGAGAGAAAGGTGAATCCAGAGAATTATAGCTGATACCTGCAGGATCTTAGTCCACCCGAATGAGGATGGACTCGGTCCAAGGAAAAGTAAGTGTGCCGCTCACCCGTTTCCCAGCCTCCTGATCCCGGAGACAGTCAGACGCAGCGGGGATTCAAGTCAAGCAAGAACTCACTTATTGTGCATGTAGCAAAGCCTTTTAAAGCACAAGACCATAGGATTATTGGGGGAGAGCATAAGGACCAACCAATTACTTAAAAGGTCATTTTACTGGGTGATTTTTTACAGGACCAGCCTATGTCTGTACACTTGTCATCATTTGTCGTCACCTCCCCTGATGCTGTGCAGCCAATCAGCTTTGGTGGTAAACAACTTTGGGTACTGCCCCACCTTACTTCCTTTGGGCACCATCTTTGAATTGCCTCATGTGCCTAATTTCCCCACAGATACCTGCTTACCAGGAGCAGAAAGTGCTGGAGGTATAAGCTGCTAGGAACACTGAAATGATAATTCTGATGAATTATTGGATGCTGAGTGTGGAATAGCGTGAGTGTAAATAACTCTTAAGGGCCTCTGAATTACAAAGGTTATACTTTTATGCATTTCTCCCTGGAAACTATCAGGTTCTTATGATAAGGGTCCAAGAAAATCTGCAATGACTATGGGGGGGGGGGATGAGGATTTGTGAAAACATTCAAGAATATTCTCCATGATTTAGGTCTACTCTCTACAGGATGACTCCATTCGGGCACAATTTTGAAATCTTACATCAACTAGAAAAAGGAATTCCTACCAAATATGGTCCCCCTCTGGCCTTATTGTCTCATCTAAGCAGGGGTGGGGGAGAATCACCATGGAAAAGGATTTTAAGGAAATATACTAGGAACATGCAGTCAGGGAAGTGAGTGGAGGTATGAGACAGAAACACTTGTGAAATGCAGAGCCCAGAAGCTCAGCCCTTCTGATAGACTGATACTTAATTTTCTTGTAGAATGCTCCTTCTAACTATTGACCAACCACCATAAGGCTCCTGCACTAGGTTAGAGGCAATAGAGCTTCAGGATGCACACTCTCTTTGAGTTGCAGCATGTACAGAAGCCCCAAAGTCAAAGAGAAATTAAAAAAAAAATACAAGGTAGGTGGAGGAATTAGAAGCCTCTGACATCTACAACTACAAAAAGCATTAAACACATCCCAGCTGCAAACCTGGTTTGGAGAATGGACACATTTCTCTCTCCCCAATCACTTTACAATGGTGTCATGCAACAAGCTAATAGAGTGGGAGCCATTTTGGAATACATAACAGCTGTGCCAGTTGTGTCCATGCCTAGAATTCAGCCTAGTGGAGAATACTGACTCTGGTGGGGAGAACTAACAGGTGGCTATGAACTTGTGACTGTGTACTGGGACTGTGCAAAAAACTGAGGGTGTGTGAGAGGATTCAAGTTGTGGCTGGGATTTTGGGCAGTCATGGTGGGAGACTCCACATGCTCAGGGCTTCCTGGTTATCTGGTGAGAGACATTGCTGTGGAATATGAACTTATACTGAAGACTGCACAGATTCTTTGTGTAGTTCTTGGGACAGAGAGGACAAATAATATACCCACTGTGGCTAGTGCTCAGGCCCTGGTCTCCTTTAAGGAAAGGAGCTCAGCTTAGCATAATAAATTTCTCTGCTGATTAAAAAAAAATAGAGAGAAGATTTACCATGCCAAACCTGGGTATGTCACCTTAGGTACACCCTTAACCCTGGAGAACTGAATAGAACTCACTAGCCATACCCACTACAAGCCTCTATTCACTGAAAAGCAGGTAGTCCACTTATCAATGGAGTCATAGTACAAAGATAAAAGCCACCACAGCGAAGAAGAAACCAAAGAGTATCTACACAAATGCCGAACAACACATGCACCAATTCAAGAAACAAGAATAAAGAAGACAACATGATGCCCCCAAGAGAACACAACAACTTCAATACTAGATAGTGAAGATGATGAGATGGAAGAAATGCAAGAAGTGGAATTAAAAAAAATTTATCATAAGATTACATAGAAATAATCAGAAGCAAATGCATGAACCACTGAAATCTGTATAGGACATGAAAGAAAATTTCTCCCATGAAATTGAGATCTTAAAGAGAAATCAAAATGAAATGAAGAATTCAAAAGCACAAATAAAAAAAAGCAGTGGAGAGCCTTAACAGAATTGGGGAAGCCAAAGAAAGAATATTGGACTTAGAAGACAAATCACAGGAAATTATGCAGTCAAACCAAAGACAAGAAGAGGAAGTTAGAAAATTAAAGATACTGTTGGGAATCCTCAGGATACTATAAAATGATTCAGCATACAGGTTCCAGGAGTTCCTGAAGGTGTGGAGAAAGAGAAAGGATTAGAAGGCCTTTTTAAGGAAATAATAACAAAAAACTTCCTTAATTTGGAGAAAGAAAGGAATATCCAAGTACAGGAAACACATACAACTCCTAATAGACACGACCAGAAATGATCTTCACCATGACACATTGTAATCAAACTCACAACAGTAAAACATAAAGAGAAGATTCTAAAATATGCACAAGAGAAATGCCAGATTACTTTCAGAGGATCTCCAATTAGACTCACGGCAGACTTTTCATCAGAAACCCTACAGGTTAGGAGAGAATGATGAGATGTAGTCCAAGTGTTAAGAGAAAAAAGCTTCCAACCAGAATATTATATCCTGCAAAGCTCTCATTATGAATGAACAAAGACCTTACATAGAAAACAGAAATTAAAAGAATTTGTCACCACCCATCCAGCCCTACAAAAGTTCTTTAAGGATGTGTTGCACACAGAAACACAGAAACATGGTCATCACTACACTAGAAGGTAAAGGAAGAAAATCCCTCAGTAAAAGTTCAAAGGAAATTCAAAGTAAAAAATAGGAATATTTTTGGAAAATGGCAGGGCAAAATCATTACTTATTAATAGTCAACTTGAATGTAAATGGCTTCAGCTCTCCAGTTAAAAGACACAGACTGGCTGAATGGATTAAAAGACAAACCCATCTATTTGCTGCCTACAAGAAACACATCTCACCAACAAAGATGCACACAGACTTAAAGCAAAAGACTGGAAAAAAGACATTCAATGCCAACAGAAACCAAAAAAGAGCTGGTATAGCCATCCTAATATGAGATAAAATAGACTTTAACACAGAAACTATTAAAGGAGACAAACAATGGCACTATGTAGCTATTAAGGGATCAATTCAATAGGAAGATGTAACTATTTAATGTATATTCACCTAATTACAGGGCACCTGGCTATTTAAAAGAAATGTTAAGGGGTTTAAAAGGAGACTTAGACTCCAATACAATAGTAATGGGGGACTTCAATATCCCACTTTCAACAATGGATAGATCAACCAGACAGAAAATTAGCAAGGAAACAGCAGATTTAATCGACACTATAGACAAAACAGATATATACAGAACTTTTCATCCTACACTCCCAGAATATACATTCTTCTCAGCAGTGCATGGAACTTACTCTGGGACTGACCACATACTAGGCCATAAAGCAAGTCTCAGCAAATTCAAAAAGACTTGATTTCTCTCTGTCTCTCTCTCTCTCACTGTCCACTCTGCCTGTCCAAAAAAAGAGAGAGAGAGAAAAAAAAAAAGACTTGATATTTATTGGTAGAAAGAAACTAAAAATATTTTTTCATGTTTGTACTTGAGTTTGCTAGTCAAACAAGCTACACAGTTTTAGATATTTAAGAGATGTTTTCAAATTCATGTATTCTTAATATTTATAGAAGGCATTGGACCTTCTGGTAAATGTTTTCATAAGTTGTAATTTAATGGTTGAAATTGCTTTCTAAGCTTTCATTTGATATTGTTATTGCCAGTAAGTGATCTGGGAAGCCTGATTTTTTTCCCCTCATTTCTCTATTCTCTTCAAGATGGAAAACTGATTCTACACTGAAGGACTCTCCAGGATACACAGTTTGACTTTGGGATCTTAATAAAGGGAGGGCAAACATTTTCTGTAATGATAGCATAGCCAAATAAGAGCTTAAATTACAGTTTCATGGCTAGATTTACTTTGCCATGAGCACAGTAAACAGGCAAAACACCTTTTTCAGACAAAACAAAGGGAGAGAAAGCTTTAAAGTAAGGACATAGCTTTCCTCATGGGCACTGTCTACCTCATGGAAAAACCACTATGAGAACATACCTGTGACTATAGACTTCTGGTTTAGGCCACTAAAGATTAGAGATGGGACTTGAGCACTCCCCTTGACTTACATCCTCTGATCTTAACAAAAACCAGGAGGTAAAGAAAGCTAGGCATCAGAAGCAATGTAAATATAGGTGGCAGCCAATTAAAAATTTGTCATGGGACCCCAAATCCCATTAAACTTGGTGGTAAAATGCCATCTTAATTGTTAAAGTGATTATATTAAGTGTTAAAGTGAACATATAGATAGGATTAAGTGTTAAAGAGATCATATAAATATGATCAAGTGCCTGGTAATAATAACAGATAATTGAAAAGGAGAGAATATGCACTGATGTAATATATAAGACTAATAATTGTTAATGACAGGAGTTACAGTGCACTAACTCCTCATGTAGGATCTCTGTCCTTAATGAGTTATAGTGAATGTTAACTGTGAAACCAGTTCCCAAACAGTTGTGTGTGTGTGTGTATGCAAATTGTTGAAATTATTATTTAGTATAGAGTTGGTCTTCTGCATACAAAGTTGATTGAAAAATGAATCTTAATAGAGTATAGGACTGGGGAGGGGAGAGGGTACAGGAGGAGGGGTGGGAACATGGGTTTGAGGCTGATATGGTGGGAAGAATAATTATATTCCTAAAGTTGTACTTATGAAATTTGTATTCTTTAAAAAATAAATTTTAAAAAGAAAAAAATAAATAACTAAATCCACTGTTATAATAGTTTTAGATACTCCTCTGTCAGCATGTGATAAATCATTACATCTGAACATCAGAATGGATATGCATGACTTGAGCAGTAATAAACTTGCTCTAATTGACATCTATAAACTATTATTCTCAAGCTTACATTGAATGATCATCAAGATAAACTATACTCCAGGCCATTACATGTACATTAATAATGTGGAATAATAGAAACTAAACAAAGTCTATCCTCTGTCTACCATGGAGTTAACTTAGAAATCAATCATAAAAAGATGGAAGAAAACATGCTTTTACAAAAGCTAAACCTTCACAAAACTAAGCTATTTGTAAGATCAAATATGCAATTATAAAAGGAAATGGAGCAGATCCATAGCTACATTTTGACGTACATAATTGATGATTTACTAAAAATGATTATTTCATGGAAGCAAAATTTATATTTAAAACCTTTAGTAAGGACAAACAATATACTAAAGTATGCATCATAATAAAATAAACTACCATATGTCTATGATACTGTTTCAATAATTAACAATTAATGGGACTCATGAACTCATCCATTTCCCAAATCCACACATCATTATGAAGCAAATCTCAACCATAAATGTTATTTCATCCATAAATAAGTCACTATTATATTTTAATGATTAAAATTTCTAAAAACCATATCATTTTTAAAATAAAAATTGATTCATAAATATTTTAATAACCTTATCTTTGGTAAAATTTTCAATTCTCTCAAAAAAAGTCATATTTCTTGTTAAAGTTTGCTTGAATAATGTCCACATTTTATTATTCATGTTTTCAACATCTTTTTTTGTCCCAACCACATACATATTTGATGAAGAAAACAGGTCATTTTCCTATGGAATTCTCTTCCATCTGGATTTTGTTCATTGCATTCCTGTTATCTGAATACAATCATTTATCTTTTAGATTTCCAATAAGATATTCATGCAATTTTGGTGGAATTTCACTATAATTCTTGGATAGTGGGAATGGACTACATAAGTGATCACTAATGATAATACTTAGATCCAATAAACTGGGAGTTGTAAAATATTGGTACTCTCATTGCACTATTCCTACTTATTACCTAGAACCCTTCTATTGTGAAAGTATTTCCTTCACCTATTATTCTTTCTTGATTTTTTTTTCACTTTGTTTACCAGGTTTCAGTATCCTGCAGCATCAAATATTGAGGATTTTTATAAGTATCATGACAAACATATTTAATATATTTATCATGGATTTGGGATATTTTTCAATCAAGGGTAGCTACTTTTATTATTGTTGGTTAAATTGTTCCAAAGTTGGGCAGTAGGATCCTGCTCACATTAGCCCTTGAGTTCTTTTGACACAATCATGGACTTTCATAGTTTTCTCAGTTTCTTCTTTGATAAATTGCTCCTGGATCATTTACACATTTTCTCTTCAGGCATAAGCCCAGTATTTCTCAAAGGCATTCTGCATCCTTTTTCCTCTCTCTTTTTTGAAAATCGTGCTTAGTAACAAATATCTTGGTGTAAGTGGTGCTTGCTGGAATTGAGTCATTTTTTTTTTCTTAGACCTTTCCAGGGGCACAAAAATAGACAATGCTTTTGATTTTAAGGCAAACTATGAGAGTATTTCAAGAAATTAAATATTTTTTTTAGTGGAAAGAAATTTTAAAATCATGCATAGTTTTTCATACAGTACATTTTCCTCGACCTTTCTGATAACCCTTAGTATCCATGGATTTCAGTTATTTTTAAATTATTTTCCTTCCACTTTCCACAAATTTGTTGAAGTATCCTCCTATATAATAATAAGAGTATTAAATCTGTTGATACAAAATATTACTGCTAATGATATAAAAACAGAAGCTAAATTGAACAAGTCTACCTGTTAGGGATCCATTTGCGAAGGAATGAAACTGAAAGAGACTGCATTATTATAATTATGTAACCATGCTACTATGAGTAAGGGACGTGGAGGGCAGTATTACTATGACTATGACTATTACTATTACTATGACTATGACTATTACTATTACTATGACTATGGAGCCTGGGAGGTTGGTGCATGGGTGGGATTGACCTTTAAAAACTGTATATAAGTAGACCCTCAGACACTGTAAAGCAGAGGTTGCTCAGGCTCTCTCCCTGATTTATAGCACCTTGTGCCCGCAGGGAAAGCTCCTGGTCCATAGTGCCTTTGGCCCGCAGGAGTTGGCTTGAGCGATCTCTCCTCCTAGTCGCCTAGAATATCAATAAAGTGTGTTTAGCTTGACTTTCCTCAGTCTCCTCAACTCTTCCTTTCAGCAACCTGGCCAGTTCCCAGAGGGGGAGATCCTGACAGCTGGCAGCCGAACAGGGACTTGAAGTCGGACAGTGAGGAGATGAGCCCTTGAGGAATCATCGAAAGGGTGAGTAGCAGTGGTTGAAAGAGACCACGATGGGTGGGACATCCCAATCAAAAGAATTTAGACAGGCACTAGGGAGTATAGAAAAGGTGAAGGTCCTTCCAGGCCAGGCACCAAGAGGTAAGAAAGTGAAGTGCTACTCACCAGGAAATGTAACATGGGCTTGTAAGCTGGCAGCAGCTTGTACAGGACAGGACCTCCAAGATCTGTGGACGTTGGAAGAGGTAGAAAACCTCCTGGAGGAATTTCTACAAAGAGGAGAAGGAGCCACAACAGGAAAAAATTATAAATGTGTGGTAGACACCCTTAAGGTGTTAATTTGTTGTGGCAAGGGATTAAATCCAAAAAATACAGAAGACACCTATAAACTCTATGACACCATAACAGAATGTAGGCAAAATCCCCAGGCTGTTCCCAGGGAGTTAAACAAGGAAGAAAAGGCAAAAGAACAGTCAGCCTACCCAATAATATTAAGAGGTGGTAGACGAGAATATGAGCCTGTGAGATCTGGACTAATAGCTGCTTGGCTTCAACCAGTGAAGGAACACAGTCTCATGCACTCAGCTACCATCACTTACTTTGGGGTAATTTCAGTAAACTTTACATCAGTAGACATCAATATGCTACTGAATGTAACTCCTGGCTTCACAGTGGAGAAACAGCTAGTTATAGACAAAATAAAAGAGAAGGCAACAGCATGGGATTAGATGCATCCCATTCCCCCAGCTGGCATGGCTGGACTAGCACCACTAACAGCAGATCAGATTAGGGGAATTGGAATATCACTAGAAGAAGCAGCTAGTCCTAGATTAAATTACTCTAAATTGCTCTAAATTACAAAAAATATCACAGTTTACACTGTAAGACAAAAAAGGAAGGAAGACAAAGACATCCATTCTAATATCTCCAGATATTCCCATCAATATATTCAGAAGGGATATCTTAACAAAGTTAGGGGTAGCCCTAAATATGGCGCAATTCTCTACCCAAATTACCCCAATAAAAATAAAAATGAAAGATCCCAATAAAGGTCTCTTGATTCCCCAATGGCCTTTAACCAAGGAAAAATTAGAAGGAATTAAGGAAATAGCAAAAAGACTACTAGAAGGGAAAATGTCTCCTGCAGGCCCAGATAATCCCTGGAACACCCCAATATTTGTAATAAGGAAAAAATCAGGCAGATGGAGAATGTTAATAGATTTTAGAGAACTTAATAAATTAGTCAATAAGGGAAGAGAAGTTCAATTAGGTATTCCACACCCTGGAGGATTACAAAGAAGAAAGCAGGTTGCTGTTTTGGATATAGGGGGTGCTTATTTCACCATCCCTCTGGATGAGAACTTCAGGCAGTACACTGCCTTTACCATCCCAGAGGTTAATAATCAGGGTCCAGGCCATAGGTATGTTTGGAATTGCCTCCCACAAGATTTTGTATTGATCCCCTTGATTTACCAAAGTACACTAAGGGACATACTAGAGCCCTGGAGACAACAACACCCAGAGGTAGATCTTTATCAATATATGGATGATATATATATTGGGTCCGATCATTCTCCAAAACAACACAAACTGATCATGGAAAAACTCAGAAAAATGCTTTTGGAAAAGGGATTCGAGACCCTGAATGAGAAATTACAAGAACACTATCCTTATTCATGGATGGGGTACTTGCTACACCCGAATCAATGGACATTGCAAAAACTAGAGTTGCCAGAACTTCCAGAGAAACCCACCCTAAATGAACTACAAAAGTTAGTAGGACTTCTTAATTGGATGATCCACGCTGTTCCCAGAATTAAGACAAAACCTTTTACTCTCATGATGAAGGGAACCAAGAGTTAGATAGTATCAGGAAATGGACCCCTGAAGCAATACAGGAATTACAGACTATAAGGAGGCTATTACAAGAACACAAAACTTTAAGTTACTGGGACCCCAGCAAGGAAGTTTACTGTACTGTTGTGATGGGAGGTAACACCATAAATTAAGAATTAAAGAGATGGGACCCAGATAAAGGTAAGCTAATTGAAGGTAAGCAAATGCTCAAACGATTTAAAGTATTATGTAACTTAATGAGATTGTGGGAAAGATTTGAACTACCTATGCTCAGAGATTATGGACTGATAATGACAATTATCATCCTACTTATATTGCCAATTGTAAAAACAGAAGAACAAGTGTTAGGCTTAGTAGAAAACCCACCAGCCTATACATACCCTGATATTAATAATGTGCCCTTTACCTGTGAATCAAATATACCAAGGTCAGGATGTGAGCCCACAGGGACTCTATCCCTCATTAAGATGAAAGTAAAAAATTATACTATTCCTTGGTTAACCCGTACAAAGGAATTAGTGAGACCTTGGAGAGATTTAATTGAACAATTTTTCTCTAGCAATTGTAAAAGGTCTAAAATAGAATGTGGTAATGATACTTGTCATTGTCATGCACACAACAATTATACAAATTGGACATGGAGTGGCATAGTACCAAAATTGACAGGGCCCTTAAATCTAATAACAAAACAAAGCATATCCCTTTTTTTTGTTTTGTTTTGTTTTACAGGCAGAATAGACAGTGAGAGAGAGAGAGACAGAGAGAAAGGTCTTCCTTTACCATTGGTTCACCCTCCAATGGCCGCTGCGGCCAGCACACCACACTGATCCAAAGCCAGGAGCCAGGTGCTTCTCCTGGTCTCCCATGTGGGTACAGGGCCCAAGCACTTGGGCCATCCTCCACTGCACTCCCGGGCCACAGCAGAGAGCTGGACTGGATGAGGGGCAACCGGGACAGAATCCGGTGCTCCAAGCAGGATTAGAACCTGGTGTGCTGGCACCGCAAAGTGGAGGATTAGCCTACTGGGCCATGGCACTGGCCCAAGTATATCCTTTTGGATGATGCAGGATCTATGGAATGTATTGACATCACAGAGATTAAATACCCCCTTAACTTGCACAATGAGAGGATGCTCACTGGAAGGAACTATTTATGAAGCGTGTGATGAGTGAATACAAACAATGTTTGAAACAGGATTAAATAGACTGTGTGTCAGACCCCCATTTGCCTTAATTAAATGCTTAGAATATAAGACATATAGTCTAAGCAGAGATGACAAATTTTACTGGGGAAAGCCTAACTGTACCTCGTGGGTAACAACAATGTGCACAGAAGAAATACCTTTCTTAGGGCCAGATCTAACCCTATTAGGATTAGAACATTCATATTTAGAACATATGTTAATAATACTAAGGAGAGGATGGATTACTTAGAATGGGAGACTGCACTTGCCCATGACATAGATCCCAGTCTTACTATAACAAAGATTCAGGGGCATATCAATTGCTCCCGGGTAGTTGTAAAGGACTCTTTAGTGTGGATGACCTTTGAACAAAACAGGGGAGTCCAAATAGGGGAGGGACAAGAAAAGGATTTAGAGAGAATTAGTCATGTAGAGTGTTCCTTCTATTATGAAAATGAGAGTTACTACCTTAATGAATTAAACATACCCTATAATTTATCAACTCCAGGCTTTGGATATAGCATGTATATGAATGAGACATATAAAATACAATGGTCAACAATTCAAGATGAGTTTTCTGTCTCTTTTATTTGTAAAAATGGTTCATATATATATATATATATATTAGATGCAGGCTTCCAAGTAATAATAAGTCAACACATTTTTTTGGCAGGCAGGATATGAAATGTTTCACAAGCATTTTGTAAAAACTCCAATAAGGGAAGACCCAGGAAATTGGACATGCAGGACTGAGGGGGAGGTATTGTATGCTAGATGCACACACCCATTAGATTCTAAAAAGGAACTCGGTTGTTATATAAGGGACCTGGAATGGGAAGAGAGAATGATAACATTCTTGGCTCCATATATGGTGGTAAAGGCAACTCCATTCACATATGTACCAGTAAATATGTCTGATTTGACTATACCAATAAAGCCAATGAGCAAAAAAAGACTTTGGAGTAACAGCAGCCATTGTCGCTTCAGCAGTGTCAGCAGCCGCAGTAGCCGGCGCTGTGACTGGAGCACTGGCTCTAAGCACTACCCAAATATAGGGAGATGCTTTGGAGTCCCTTCTGAATATAATTCAGGAGCAGTGGCTCAGCTAGGTGACCAGTCAGCACTGCTTAAAACACATGCTATGGGGCTCCAAATGCTCAAAGCAGGCACGGTACAAATAGAACAGATAATTACCATACTAGCTTTGGAAAGAGAACTCAAGTGTGAAGCAATTGGAAGAGTGTGCATTGCCACCATTCCATGGAACAATCTATCCATTCCTAATGCAACACAACTAGCTGATATGTTCAAACACAACCATTCTACCTGGATAGAATGGGTAAATGCAACCGCTCATCTTGAGGCTAACATTACTAAGAGAGCTCTACATATAATACAGCTCCAAAATATAGCAGCATTTAAGGTAGGTCAAGTCAAAACAGTAGAACAGACAATAAATACTCTGACAGTTTCCTCTTGGCTCCCATCCAGGAAATGGTTTAAAATAGGAGCAATATTTTGTATAGTCCTTGTATGCTTGCCTATCTTACAGCACCTCTTCTCAATTGGACAGAATTTCGTGAAGAGATACCTAACCCTCTGAGAGGAACCCAGCCCACCAGAAACAGAAGAAGAAGGAGAAAAAGATGACCTCGAATCTGGAAATCAATCCAGGATATGCTCAAGAATGTTCATCCTTTTGGCCCAACGGCTCAACGGGCTTTACAGGGCTATGAGAGCATTTAAAGAAAAGAAAAGGGAGGACTGTTAGGGATCCATTCATAAAGGAATGAAACTGAAAGAGACTGCATTATAACTATGTAACCACACTACTATGACTATGGGACCTGGGAGGGTGGTGTTACTATGACTATGGAGCCTGGGAGGTTGGCGCATGGGCAGGGTTGACCTTTAAAAACTGTATATAAGTAGACCCTCAGACACTGTAAAGCAGAGGTTGCTCAGGCTCTCTCCCTGTGCCCGCAGGGAAAGCTCCTGGTCCATAGTGCCTTTGGCCCGCAGGAGTTGGCTTGAGTGATCTCTCCTTCTAGTCGCCTAGAATATCAATAAAGTGAATTTCCTTGATCTCCTTGACTCTTCCTTTGCAGCAACTTGGCCAGTTCCTGGAGGGGGTGATCCTGACACTACCAATTATAAAATTTAATTTTCCTAAGCTTTTTAATCTTGGTGATTTTTTTTTAATTCACAGAAAATCTCTAGCAAAGCCAAATCACTTTATTGGAATCCATAAATCCATACTCCAAATTACTTTCATCATGGAAGATATGATTCATTTCAGTATGAGAACTGCATTGATTAAGAAACTTACGTTTACCCTAGATTTCTTTTTCAAATAAAATTTTAAATTATTCTTTAGACTGCAAACAGAACTTTTCTAAACCTCACTTTTCTAAATACTAACCTCTGGAGATTATCTGGGAAGAATTTTCTTTTTCAATAATGTTAAAAGTATGTTAAAGCTTCCCAAATCATAATAATTGTCAAATGAAGAAACTAAATCTCACCCCAATTAGAATGGCTGTCATTCAAAAATTAAAAAAAATGCTGGTAAGAATGTGGGTATAAAGACACTTTAATCCACTGTTAGTGGGAATGTAAACTAGTACAGCCATTGTGGAAGACAGTATGGAGATTCCTCAGAAATCTGCAAACAAATCTACCACATGATCCAGCCATCCAACTCCTGGGAATTTACCCAGAGAGAATTAAATCAGTATATGAAAAAGTTATCTGCACCCTCATGTTTATTACAGTGAAGTTCACAATAGCTAAGAATTGGAATCAACCCAGATACCCATCAACCTATGACTGGATAAAAAATGTGGAACATATAAAAAAAGAAAAGAAAATTATATATATATATAATATATTATATATAATATATAATATTATAATACAATATAATATATAATTATATATAATATATATGTATATATATATATAAAATACACACATACGCTATGGAATACTACTAAAGTGTAAAAAACTCTCATCTTTCACAAAAAAAAACTGGATGCAACTAGAAACCATTATACTTAGTGAAATAAGACATTCCAAAAAAAGACAAATAACATATATTTTCCCTGATCTATGGTAATTAATAGAATATAAAATAATGTAAAGTATATGAACAAAATTGGCATTTTGAGAATTGATTACCATTCACAGCCTTTGTCTCTATGGTTGAGGAGAAGTATTTTTCTCCTCTTACTATTTGTTGAATACTTAGTGTGGGATTAATCTTATGATTGTAAAATAAACTGAAAGCATGTGATTGTAAAAATTAAAAGAAAATAAGAAAAGAAGGAGGGAGGGTATGATGAGAGGTTCATTCTTTGATCTGAAAGTTTGTTAATTACAGTGAGCTTCCTATGAAGACAGAAGGAATACATTTTCCCCTTATTTTCAAGTTAATATTCAATGGTAGAAAGTTGCTTCTAGGCATATCATTGCATATTGGTACACCTACTCGTTTTCTCTTGTCACCAGAACATACTACTTGATCCCTTGTCAGCACTTGAGCTTCCTTTTCATTCAACATATGATTAGCTAAGTGATGGATCAGACAGATAACAGTTGCATGAAATTATACAATATATACATCTGCACTGATTTTTGGGAAAATGGATTTTTGCTGCCCAATAAATCAAACTTGTTAAAAATTTCTATTCCATAATTATCATAATACTTCAATGCTCCTATGTGTCAAAAAATAGAAAGCAAATACTTTCTGTCAATAATTAGACCATGTTCAAGTTCACTTCTGAAATCTTTGCAAAGGTACCAACATAAGGTTGTGATGTGTAGCCTCTGGGGTAAGCACCATTACAGGTAATGCCAAGGGCTAAAAGGAACACAAATTAGATAGAGATAAGGCATTATATTTTGAAATTCAGACCATTTTCTATATTTGTAATTTTTCTGTTTAGAAAAGTCCTCCTACATTTTTAGTTTATAGTTCATACATTATATCTCTAATTTCCTAAACTTGAAAGATATAATTATAGGCTGTCATAAGAAATCCCAGTGTATCAAATAGATTAAATTAGTTTGCACCACTGTATAGTCATTTGGAACTATTTTTATTTACAGCAACTAAAATTGTGAATGTTTGATCTATTACTCATTTTTTGGTAATATTTCTAGAAGTATATTAGTGAACAAACTGTTAGAATTTCTGTGAATGTTTTCTATATTAAAATTTTTTATATTTTACAGTTTTCATTGCAATGTGACAATAACATCATTAGGGTAAAGCATGACAAAAGGGATTAAGTCAAAAACACATTGTTTTCTATAGATAAATTTAAATTACATTCTTTTATGGATAGATTTTTTTCACTGAAAGAATATATATGTGTTCCTTTGAAAATGTCTGCATTTATACTACATAATACAGGAAATTTAAGTATTTGCATCTGTTTGAAGATGAGTCTATAAGGCATTTAATAATTGACTCAACAAATGACAACAAATATGTTCAATAAATATTTTTAACAAATATGTAAAGGAATATTATATATTAAATAAATACATAAAGGAATATACCAAAACATTTTCAAAACATATTTAATTTTACTGACAGATAAGTTAAACCACAATTTTTTAACTTTTATTTAGCAAATATAATTTCCAAAGTACAGTTTATGGTTACAATGGTTCCCCCCCCCCATAACTTCCCTCCTGCCTGCAACCCTCCCATCTCCCACTCCCTCTCCCATTCCATTCACATCAAGATTCATTTTCAATTATCTTTATATACAGAAACTCAGTTCAGTATATATTAAGATTTCAACATTTTGCACCCACACAGAACATAAAGTGTAAAATGCTGTTTGAGTACTAGTTATAGCATTAATTCACATTGAACAACAACAAATTAAGGATAGAGATCCTACATGAGGAGTAAGTGCATAGTGACTCCTGTTGTTGACTTAATAAATTGACACTCTTGTTTATGCCATCAGTAACCTCCCTAGGCTCTTGTCATGAGTTGCCAAGGCTATGGAAGCCTTTTGTGTTCACCAACTTCGATCTTATTTACAAGGTCATAGTCAAAGTGGAGGTTCACTCCTCCCTTCAGAGAAAGGTACCTCCTTCTTTGATGGTCTGTTCTTTCTACTGGGATCTCACTCACAGAGATCTTTCATTCAGGTCATTTTTTTTTTTTTTTTTTGACAGAGTATCTTGGCTTTCCATGCCTGAAATACTCTCATGGGCTTTTTAGTCAAATCCGAATGCCTTACATGCTGATTCTGAGGCCAGAGTGCTGTTTAGGACATCTGCCATTCTATGGGTCTGCTGTGTATCCCGCTTCCCATGTTGGATCCTTCTCTCCCTTTTTTATTCTATCAGTTAGTATTTGCAAACACTAGTCTTGTTTATGTGATCCCTTTGACTCTTAGACCTATCAGTGTGATCAATTTTGAACTGAAATTGATCACTTGGACTAGTGAGATGGCATTGGTACATGCCATCTTGATGGGATTGTATTAGAATCCTCTGGCACATTTCTAACTCCACCATTTGGGGCAAGTCAGCTTGAGGATGTCCCAAATTGTACATCTACTCCCTCTCTTATTCCAACTCTTAAATTTAACAGAGATTATTTTTCAGTTAAATTTTGACACATAAGAATAAATGTGTGTTAATTACAGAGTTCAACCAATATTATTAAGTAGAACAAAAAAATACTAAAAGGGATAAAGTATTACATTGTACATCAACAGTGAGGACAAGGGCCGATCGAGTCACTGTTTCCCATAGTGTCCATTTCACTTCAACAGGTGCTTTTTGGTGCTTGGTTAGTTGTCACCAATCAGGGAGAACATATGATTTTTGTCCCTCTGGGACTGGCTTATTTCACTCAGCATAATGTTTTCCAGATTCCTACATTTTTTGCAAATGACCAGATTTCATTGTTTTTGACTACTGTATAGTATTCTATAGAGTACATGCCCCATAATTTCTTTATCCAGTCTACTGTTGATGGGCATTTGGGTTGATTCCAGGTCTTAGCTATTGTGAATTGAGCTGCAATAAACATTAAGGTGCAGACAGCTTTTTTATTTGCCAATTTCATTTCCTTTGGGTAAATTCCAAGGAGTGGGATGGCTGGGTTGCATGGCAGGGTTATATTCAGGTTTCTGAGGAATCTCCAGACTGACTTCCATAGTGGCTTTACCAGTTTGCATTTCCCCTAACAGTATGTTAGTGTCCTCTTTTCCCCACATCCTCACCAGCATCTGTTGTTGGTAGATTTCTGTATGTGAGCCATTCTAACTAGGATGAGATGAAACCTCATTGTGGTTTTGATTTGCATTTCCCTGATTGCTAGTGATTCTGAACATCTTTTCATGTGTCTGTTGGCCATTTGGATTTCCTCTTTTGAAAAATGTCTATTGAGGTCCTTGGCCCATCTCTTAAGTGGGTTGTTTGTTTTGATGTTGCAGAGTTTCTTGATCTCTTTGTAGATTCTGGTTATTAACCCTTTATCTATTGCATAGTTTGCAAATATTTTTTTCCATTCTGTTGGTTGCCTTTTCACTTTCCTTATTATGTGTGGTATTTCTATACTTAACTTGTTCAGAATTATTATTAGTAATGAATGTGGAATTATGTTTTATTTTCCCACTCATTTTGTTAATGTTATATCTGATGTTTATTGATTTTCATGTGGTTAACCATCCTTGCATTTGTGGAATCAATCTCACTTGATCATGATGAATAATGTTTTAACGTGCTGTTGGATTCAGTTTGCTAATAGTTCATTGAGGAATTTTGCATCTACATTCATCAAGTTTTAGGCATTCAGCTTTATTCTTTTGTTGTATCCTTGTGAGGTTTTTGTATAAAAATAATAATCATGTAAAATGAGGTTGAAAGAATTCTCTCAGCTTCTATTATTTTGAATGATTTAAAGAGAATTTGTTTTCTAGTTTTTCTTTACATACTTCACAGAATTCTGCAGTCAAGTCATCTGGTTACAGATCTTTTTTTTTGTTTTTGGATGGAAGACTTTTAGCACTGACTCAATCTGTTTTTTTTTTTTTTAAGATTTATGTATTTATTGGAAAGAGTTACACAGAGAGAGAAGGAAAGACAGAGAGACTACTGGTTCACTCTCCAGTTGGCCTCAATGACCAGAGCTGCACCAATCTGAAGCAAGGAGCCAGGAGCTTCTTCTGGGTCTCCCATGGGACTTGGGCCATATTCCAGTACTTTCCCAGGCCACAACAGAAAGTTGGATCAGAAGTGGAGCAGCCAGAATTGAACCAGTGCCCATATGGGATGCTGGCACAGCAGATAGCAGCTTTACCCACTACACCACAGTGCCAGCTCCCTGTTTCAATCTTGTTAGCAAACACCGGTCACTTCAGGTATTTTTTTCATAATCAATCTTAGTAAGATATATTGGTTCATAAATTTGTACATTTCTTCCAAATTAGCAAGTTTACTGGACTGGTAAATAGTTATTCACAATAATCTTTCATGGTCCATTGTGGTGTGTGATGTTAGCTGTAATGTCTCCCTTTACATCTCTGAATTTTGTTCAAGTCTTCCCTCTCTTTTCCTTCATCAAGCTAAGCATTTGTCATCTGTATCTTTTTGAACAATTTACTATTCATTCCATTTGTCTTTTGTCTTCCATTTGTCTCTGTTTCATTTATATATGCTCTGAAATTTGTTTTTTATTTACTTCTACTCTTTCTATTTAGTTTATTCTTGTTTTTTGTAATTCCATAAAGTGCAGTAATAGGTTTGTTTATTTGCTCGCTCTCTATTTTTGGTGTGGAATTGATTTCTCTAAACTTTCCTTTTAGTACTGCTCTTGTACTATCCCATAAATTATATCATGTTTTATTTCCATTTTCATCTGTTTCAAGAAATGTTTAAATTTCTTAATGCTTCCTTGCACTTTGGTTGCTCAGTTGTAAGTTGTTTAATACCAATATATTTGTCTGATTTTAAAAGGTTACCTTGTTATTGGCTTCTGGTTCTATTACACTGTACTTGGAAAAGATAATGTGACTTCAATTTCTTAAAATCTGGTGGGATTTTTTGACCTATCATTTGATCTATCCTAGAGTATTTTCAAAGAGCTGTTGAGAAGCATGTAAGTTCTGCAGCTGTTAGATAGAGTGTTCTGTAGATGTCCACAAAGACAAATTGATCTAGGGTACACTTTATTCTGATGTTTCTTTGTTGATTCTTTTTCTGGGCAATCTGTCCATTGAGGAAGCAAGCTGTTAAAATCAACTAGCATTATTATATTGGAGTTTATCTCTCCCTTTAGGTCCTCAATATTTGCTCTATATTTTTGTACACTCCAATATTTGTTTTATCTATTGCCTTAAGTGTTATTCCTTCTTGCTGAATTGATCCCTTTCTCATTATGTAGTAGAATTGAAAGCTATTTTCACTGCTTTTGATTTAAAGTCTGCTTCTTCCTAATATATCTATGACTACTCCTGTTTTTATTAGATTCCATTTTCATGGAATACATTTACATATAATCTAATCATTGATATTTAAATCCTTAATGCTGAACTTTGGCACTCAATATCCAGTTTTATTGTAGTTCTTTTCTTTTTTTCTCTATTACAAATCATCCTTTGTGATTAAATAAATTTTCTCAAGCAGTGTGTTTTTATTCCATGCTTATTGTAGTGTGCCTATACTAGATTATCCTTGATAGCTACAATTCTTATAAAATCATTTTTATTTTATTCTAATTTTTATTTATCTAAATGGAACAAATTTCATGTATAGAATACATACAGTTTTAAGTACATAATGACACTTCCAGGGCCAGATCTGTCCCCCCTCCATCCCTCTCTCATTCATACCATTCCTCCTGCTTCTTTTCTTATTTTTCTGTTACTTTTTTGTGATAATATACTTTTTTTCTTTGAGAACAAGTTTTATCATTAATCAAAGCAGTACCTAAGGAACAGGTAATGGAGTTGAGCACTTAGGCTTATCTAAAACTTATGAGACATAAGGATATCCTACACTTAATACACTAAAATGAAGTAAATCCTCAAGAATAAGTTTTATTATTAACTCTCATAATACAACTCTTTGAGAACAGAGGTCCTGCATGGGAAGTTAGTGCACAGTGATTCCTGTTGTTAATTTATCAATTAACACTCTTAATGTATGACATCAGTGGTCACCCAAGGTTCTTGACATGAGCAGCCTAGGCTATGGAAGCCTTTTGAACACAGACTCCTTCAATATGTAGACAAGGCCATAAGCAGTGTGGAAGTTTTCACCTCCCTTCAGAGAAAAGTACATCCTTCTGTGAAGACCACTTCATTCCACTGGGGTGTTACTACAGAGTTCCTTCTTGTAGGATACTTTTTGACAGTGTCTTGGCTTTCCATGCCAGAAATGTACCTGTGGCTTTTTGGCCAGACTAGAATGACTTAACAACTGATTCTGAGGTTAAGAGTCACTTAAAGTGATTCTCATTCTATGAGACTGCTGTGTAGACTGCTTCCAATGTTGCAGAGTTCACAACTTTTAATTCTACCTATTATTACCAAACAATCCTATTTGTATGAGCACTTTAACGCTTAGATGCTCAGGATCACTAGCCATCATCAGGGAAATGCAAATCAAAAGCATAATGAGATTTCACTTCATCCCCATTAGAATGGTTTTCATCAGAAATCAACAAACAACAAATGATGGCAAGGATGTGGCGAAAAGGTACTCTAATCCACTGTTTGCGGGAATGTAAACTGGTGCAGCCATTACTGAAGACAGATTGGAGATACTTTTGAAATCTGAATAGAGACTTACTATATGACCCAGCCATGCTACTCTTGTGAATTTGCCCAAGGGAAGTGAAATCAGCATATGAAAGAGTTATTTGTACCCCCATGTTTATTGCAGCCCAATTCACAATAGATAAGACATGAATCAACCCAAATGCCCCTCAATTGAAGACCGAATAAAGAAATTATGGGATAGGTACACCACAATGGGGGAAAAAAAAACAAGAAATCCAGTCATTTGCAACAAAATGAATGAAACTGGAAAACATCATACTTAGTGAAATAAGCCAGTCCCAAAGGGACAAATCCCATATGTTCTTCCTGAACTATGATAACTAATAGAGCACCTAAAATGCTATCTATAGAAGTGAAACTGATACTTTGAGAAGTGATGGCTTTGAACAGCCTTTGTCTTGACTATTGAGGAACAGTTACTTTTTTTAAATACTACTTTGAACTCTTTACTTAACATAGAGTTAATTATATGTGTACAAAGTTAATTGAAAGTAGATCTTAGTAAAAAACAAGAATGGGAATAAGAGAGGGAAGAAGTAGGGGGTGGGAGTGTGGGTGAGAAGGTGTGCATGGTATAATCACCATGTTCCTAAGGTAGTAATTATGAAATGTATGATGCTTATAACTGTAAAGCTGTATAGTTCTGCATACATTCCTACAGAATTACTTCTAAGAGTACAGTTTATAAACTTGCCACGGGATGCCAAATCCCTATAAGAGGGTAGTAAAGAAAGCATTTTAAATGTTAAAGTGATAATAGGAATAGGATTAAGCATTAAAATTATCATATATATAGGATAAAATATTTTGATATAAGAAGCTATTTTTAAATGATAGCAACTGAACATTGATCACAAAAATACAAAGAAAAATCAGAAAGAAGGAAAATACTAACAAAAACTCTATACTTCATTCCTCATATTTTGTATTTTATGTCCCATACTGTGTCTTTCTATACTGTTTATATCATAATACATTAGTGTAGTCACTATTTTAAATTGTCTTATATTTCAGTTTTGTTTTAGTTTTCATTCCAAATATATGAATTCTCTATTTGTCTCTCTTACCAATGAGTTTTCTATAATTGATATTTTCTTCTTACTTAGTAGGGTCTCTTTCATTCGGTTTGAAAAAATCTTATGAGCATTTCTTATAGGACAGGTCCTGTGATAAATTCTCTCAGCTTCTGTTTGTTTGGAAATGTCTTTATATCTCCTTTATATCAAAAGGATATTTTTCAGGGCCTTCACTTTGGCACAGTGGGTTAAAACCCCAGCCTGAAGTACTGGCAACCTGTACAGGCACCAGTTCTAGTCCCAGATGCATCTCTTCCAATCCAGCTCTCTGCTATAGCCTGGGAAGCAGTAGAGGAAGGCCCAAGACCTTGGGCCCCTGCACCTGCATGAGAGACCTGGAAGAAGGTTGGAAGAAGGTCCTGGCTCCTGACTTCAGATCGGCTCAGTTCCAGACATTGCAGCCATTTAGGGAGTGAACCAATGGATGGAAGACTTTCTCTTTCTCTCTCTCTCTCTCTCTCCTCTCTCCTCTCTCCTCTCTCTGTCTCTACCCCTCTCTGTAACTCTGCCCTTCAAATAAATAAAAATAAATCTTAAAATAAAGAAAAAGTATCTTTTTCCAGGTATAACACTCTTGGTTGGAAGGCTTTTCTCTGACTTTTGTGAAAATCTCATCTTCTGGCAGATAAGGTCTCTGCTGAGAGATTTGAAATCAAATGACTGGGGATAACCTTAATTGTTATTTGTTTCCTTTCTCATGCATTTTTGTGAATCTTCTTTAACTTTGGAGAGCTTGATTATAACAAGTTTTGCAGATATTATTTGCTATATGTTCAATCTCTGCTGCTTTATTTTGTTGGGTGAGGTGATGTTTCCTTGAATGTTCTTGATGATTGTTGGTATACAATGGCATCTGCATATTAAGGAATTGGTGTTTACTTAGGACTTCATAATCTGTTTTTTTTTCCTTCCTGGAATTCTGATAGTCTGTTTATTTCCTCTGAATCTTTGGAAGCCTCTGATATTTTAGCAATATACTGTTTCCTAAATTCAGCATTGCCATGAGTCAGTTATTGAGGTGTTTTCACCATTTCTTCACTAGAGTATGTCCAAAGCAAAGGTTTGTCTCAAATCCACAGTCCGTATATTTTTTAGAATGGACTGTAAAAGTGTCTATAAAAGGTAGTCTGTTCCTATCAGCAACTTCCTTGGATGGGAAGTCCAGATGCCTGGGCCACTGATTATGGTACAATCAAGTACTATAGCCTGGGCCTCAATATGAAGAAATCATCCATAGTTTCTAAGCAATGTTTTCACACCTGCCTCAATTTTCTTCCCCCAAATTGACAAATCACTCCTTTTGTTGAGCTCACCGGTATAAGAGAAAACAAATATGGGTAGTTTTGTGACTACCAACGATCCAACAGTAGATCACACTCAGCACATATAGCCCACAAAGACTAGGGCATGAGAAGACGGGTTTTCTCCCCATTGCCGAGGTGGATTTATAGCCCCAAAGTTTTGCAAACCAGTCATATGATACTGATCAGGATATAATCTGATCATAGGGGACCACCAGTCTCCACTTGGTACCAGGACCAGTCCAGAGGCTCATTCATAGTCATTGACCTATGGATAGAAAATATTAAGATCTGAACCTGGCATTATGAAACAGTGGGTTAAGCTACTGCCCACAATGTTTGCATCCCATATGAGTATTTGCTTGAGTCATGGCTGCTCAACTTCTGATCCAGCTCCCTGCTATCGTGCCTGAGAAAGCACAGGAAGATGGCCCCTGCCACACACATGGGAGACCCCGATGGAGTTCCAGGCTCCTGGCTTTGGCCTGACCTAGCCCTGGCTGTTGTAGCCATTTGGAAAGTAAGCTATCAAATGGAAGAAATCTCTCTCTCTCTCTCCCCCTTTCTCTGTATCTCCCCTTTTCTGTAACTATGGCTTTCAAGTAAATAAATAAATTTTAATCAATGGAAATAAAACATTAAGATTTGGTTATTGTTGGGTTTTTCCAATCTAGCACTGAGCTCCAAGACACAATATAGTGTTCCCATCTGTGCCATATTCCTCAGAAGCTAAAATCTCGCTTCTTGATATCTCTCCAGTGTTGGTGGAATTATGGCAAAGACAGTCCCCTGGCCACCGAAGGACAGATTATATTATACTGGGTTCAGCTGACACTCACAGCTGGAGGGCCCTGTGCAATCCCAAAGGTTTGTGCCAGGCCTGCACAAAGCTGACAGTGACACATACTGAAATATGAGTCCATTCCACTAGGCCACAGGTCTCTTACAGAGGCCAGAGCAGGTGTGGGGATAGATGTCTTTGAACTGTTTTCTGGTGCCAAGTCTCACTACTGCAGGCCCTGCACTGAGTTGTAAGGCCAAGTTCCATGCTCAATTTCCTACCTTAGTCCCCAGAGGCTGAAGTCTCAGTATTCTGTCTGCTCAGGTTGGGGAAGGGTTGGTGGATGTATTTTCCTATATGCTTAGGAAGAGTATAAAGATTCTTTCTGTGAATATTGGCCCATGTACAGGAGTTATAGGACCCTGTGCCACACTGGGTTCCACTATGGCAGGCTTGCTATTAGTTTCAAGTCTCAGGTCTAGACGTAATCCCACCAAGGAAGAGGTACTCTCCAGGCTGGGCTTAGGGTGTGGAAACATAGGTAAGTCTTTCCTTCCTACCTTCTTTAGTTCATCTTTTATTATGATTATACTAAAACCAGGCACTGTGGTTTCTCACCTGGCTTCCATAGTTCTTATAAATGTGGTATGGCATGTGAATAGCTCCCCAGATTGGTCTCTCTGTGGGGAGGTGATCACTGGAGCATCTTTCTCAGCTGTCATGTTTCTTCACCTCTTAATTCTCATAAAAATTTTAACATGCTTTCTAAGCCTACTGAACTTATAAAGTTAAGCAAAATTACAACTTTATATTTCTATTGAGCCATTTAACTCCTATCATCTCTTTCTTGACTTACTTTTATTACTTTGAAGTGATTTAGTTGTCTTTCTTGTTAACCAACCAAAGAAATTACTTGAGCTGGCACTGCAGCACAGTGAGTTAAGCCACGGCTTGCAGTGCCAGCATTCCATGTCAAGCACCAGTTTTGAGTCCTGGACTGCTCAGATTCTGATCCTGCTCCCTGTTAATGTGTCTGAGAAAGCAGTAGAGGATGACATGAGTACTTGAGCCCATGTTTGCCACATGGAGGACCCAGATGGAATTCTAGGCTCTTAGCTTTAACCTGGAACAGCCCCAGCCTTTGAGGCCATTTTGGGTGTGGACCAGAGGATGGAAGACCTCTCTCTCTTTTACTTTCTCTCTCTGTCTCTTCCTCCTTCTCCCTGTCACTCTGCCTTTCAAATAAATATTAAAAAAATTATTACTGCTTTGCACAGCCAGTATTTATGTGGAATTATGACTGTAGTTGACATGGTTTTGTTTGGTATGCCTTCATGTATTTCTTAGGCTTTCTAATTGGAATACCTTTTCCTCTGCTTGAATAATGTAACTTAGAATTTTATTTATTGAGGTTTTCTTGATAGAAAAGTCAGTTTCATTGTTTTTTTTTTTTTTTTTTTTTTTTTTTTTTTTTTTTTTAGAGCTGGCACTGGGCATTTTCAGTTCTAAGCTGATGGTCATTTTCTCTGAGACCATTTTAACTCATTGGTGACTGATTTCCATAGAGTGCTATTGCCATCCTTTGGGGGTTTACTGTCTTTTCTGTCAAGTTGCTTCTGATATTTCTCTTTGCCTTTGGTTTTCTGTGTTTTTATTACAATGCATCCAATGAGTATTTCAATTCCCCTGGCTTGGAATTCAATAGATGTCTTGAATGTGCTCACTGTTGACTTTGTGGGAGGCAATTCTCTGTGATTTCTCTTACATTTCTGTGAATACATACCTTTCACATAGACATTGGCAGTTTTCCTCTAGACTATCTATTTAAGAATGTCTGCAAGGAAAACACCCTTGAAATATACTGTCTCCCTCAGGGCCGAAAAGCGATTTGTTTCCTGACTATAATAAAAATAAAATCTTCCTCTAGGGAAAACATTGGGAAACATTTGCTAACATCAGTTTTAAAATTCTGAATTCCTTAAGCCGGGGCTTCCCCAGCTGTCACACAACCCACTGTGCATAGCTTCCTCCTTGTATTCCCTCTGCACCACCCCTGTAGAATTTGCGAGTCAAGAAGAACTAATGCAAACATTAAACTCAAGATTCTTGTTGTGCCATGAGTCATAAAATCTTCCATCTCTAACTCAGGCCCCAGCCTCTATAAGATTTTTGTACACTAGTTTGTAGATAAGGTAAGCATTTCAAACATTTTATCTTTTTTGATTGACTGTTATTAGTTCTACATAAATATTAGTCATTATATCGTTGTTTATGGCTCTTATCACACTCTTTTCTCTTTGTTAAACCAACTGAAAGTTCTCAATTTTTTTTTACTCTATTCTCCTTATTTCACATTTTTTGTATGTTTCAGCCTTTTTCTTTGCCACATTTCAATTAATGTCTTCAGATAGACCTTCCAGTTCAGTAAAGGCCTAATCTCTACTAATCTATTAGGGCTGCCATAACAGAGTATTACAGACTGGGGTGGCATAAACAACATAAATTAATTTTCCCACAATTGTGGAGGTTACAAGCTTAAGATCAAGGTCTTGGCAGAGCCACTCCCAGTGAGGCCTTGCAGTTTGGATCATAGGGTGCCACCTTCTCACTGTGGTCTTTGACAGATTTTCCTTTATGCATACCCCTGATATCTCTTTCTCATCTTATGGGGACAACACACTGTTAGATAGTCAGAACTATTGTTATTACTTCATTTAACCCTAGTTGAATTCTAGAATCAGAGGCAGAGCCAGAATTCAAACCTAGGCACTCCAATATGAGATAAGAATGTCCCTTGAAGCATCTTAACCTCTGCATTAAAAAATATGCCCCTGCACCAATTTTGAAAACTTCCTTTCATTTTGTAGGAGATACTTATTTCATACTTTTAAAGATTTATTTATTTGAAAGGCAGTGTGACAGAGAAAGAGGAAGGTGAGAAAGAGATCGAGAGCAAGAGAGAGATTTTTCGTCTACTGGTTCACTCCCCAAATGTTCACAACAGCCAGGATTTGACCAAGATGAAGCCAGGAACTGGGTTTAGCACTTGATTGGCAGAAACCGAAGTACTAGGGCGATCACATGCTGCCCCCCCACTCACGACATATTATCAGGAAGCTGGACCAGAGCAGAGATGGAATTCAATGCCAGGCACTTGATATGGGATATATGCATCACAAGGAGCAACTTAACTGCCATGCCACAATGCCTGCCTCCAATAAGAAGCACTTATTTTGAACTGTCAAATCTAGTATCTCAATTTATTACATTTCTGAGTCTGCTTGTTTTATTTACAGTAGATCTTGTTTGTGCTATTTTGTTATAAAAACAATATGGGGCTGGTGCTGTGGCCTAGCTGGTAAAGATACCACCTGAGGCACTGGCATCCCATCAAGTCCCGGCTGCTCCACTTCCAATCCAGCTCTCTGCTATGGCCTGGGAAAAGCAGCAGAAGATGGCCCAAGTCCTTGGGCCCCTGCACCCATGTGGGAGACCCAGAAGAAGCTCCTGGTTCCAGATTAGTCCAGTTCTGGCTATTGTGGCCAGTTGGGGAGTGAACCACAGGATGGAAACTCTCTCTTCCCCTCCCCCACTGCCACTGCGTCTGTGTAATGATGTCTTTCAAATAAATAATTAAATCTTTTTTAAAAAAAGATTAAAAAAACACAAAAATATGGGATGCTTATTAGGGCATTTATTATGTGAGATATTGCACTCAGCATTTATAGAATTAAGTTATTTGATACATGGAGATTTCAAAAACATTGTAGAATATGGAATTTAAAGGTAAGTCTATTTTGGTACAAACGATGTATTGAAATTCATACATAGTCTTTTCAAGATATGCATTTTCCATGAATTCTGTGGAGACTCTGCACATGCATGGATTTTAAAAATTTTTGAATCAAAATAAGCTTATTTTTTAATTCCATATTTCCAACAACTTCTTGAAGCAAACTCACACTACAAAGAAACACATAATACAGCAATTATTTCTATTTCCTCTTTATACAAGATAGAATTCAGATACAAAAGTTAAATTATTTGCCTAAGCCACACAGATACTTAGTGGTTGATCTATCAGTTGCTATGAATGTAGGTGCTTTCCAGTTGAGTATACACATTACCAGTGAGTTAATAAAAAAGCTCATCACTCCAATCTTCCCAGGAACATATAAATACATGAATTCTGTGGCCACAGTTTTCCACTTGCCAAATTGTCATATGTCATAATAATTAATAGAAATAAATGAAACTTTGTTATAAATCCTAACTCCTTAATTCTTACTGCTCTACTAATTAATGTGCTAAAGGTAATTAAATCAGCATAAATATCATAGCTAGCTGAATTTCATGAGAAAGATCAGAAAATGTTATGCCCATTAATAACTTCTGTAGCTATTCAAGCAAATATAATGCAATAAGGATAATTAAATCTTGTGCTTCGGGGAGCAAGTGGGTTTGCTTAAGAAACAGAAAGGAAAATATTCCTTTATTCCCTACTCCAGGGAACATAAGCTGACTAAGGATATTAATGGTGTACTAGAAAGGATAGCAACTGCAGTTCCTGGAAACATAAGAACTTTGGCTACAGTAGAACTGATTCAGAACCGATATTAAATTATCACAACTTTCATTTACAACATGGTGGGAACAGGGTCTGTTTTAATTTTATTTTAGATTTAAATTATTCACTAAAGTAAAATAAAAAGCACGCCATTAATGCACTACAGATTACATTTATTAAGCACCTGATAGGAAATGCTTCTGATGATATTTAAATTCTATCTTCCAGAGATATTTCAGTAGTATTGAAAATCAGAGGAGATTATTACTTTTTCTTTCCTTGGTTTCCACACTGGCATGATCTAAATTATCAATAGACTATTGTAGGCAGCAGAAATAAATGGATAGATATTAATACACATGAACTTGAAATACTAAACTATTTTGTGTAGATAAAAAAATCCTTATTGAAATTCATAGAAAACAGATTTCTAATCCTTTAAGGATAAAGGTGCCCAAGTATTGGCAGCAATGACCAGAGTGGACTATGTTGTATATTCAGATTTAATGCCTGAAAAAGATAACTTCTAATGTTAAATGTATGCCTGCTGGCAAGTTTATCAATCTATCTCCTTTAGTGGTCTTATAGACTAAAAGCAGTAACTCTTAATAGGCTAAAGAACTCTAATTCCAGTTCTCAATTTCAGGCTATAAGTGTATTTTTATTTTAATACCTTCCTAAAACTTAAAACTTAATTTTATTTCTATCTGCCCTCAATTTTTTTCATGTCTGGGTCTCTGGGCTATGCCAATTTACATATTTGAATTAATGCACCAAATAATATGTGAAAGTCTAATCTTATTAAGCACTTTTAAATCCAAAAGTTCCACTAACTAGTTAGACCATATTAATCAACCTATATTATCAAAACTTGCTCTCTGCTATGTTGTCTCTGTGGGTCAAAAGGACCAACTGGTTCCCCTCCAAAAAACAGAGAGCTCAGGCAGGGTGATTTGAATGAAGTCACATCTCCAAAGAAAATCACTTTTCTACTAACACCAGACTGCATTGTAGAATTTACCTGTTGGATAAGAGTTTAAGAGTTGACAGTTTTTGAACTAAGTCTTTTTCATATTCTTTTCCCACTCCCTGTCACAAGCAAATTTAAGGAAGAATGTGAAATGATTTATATTTATCAAATGCTGCAAGTGTACTGATGGTGACAGAAATTTCTTGGGGGTTGAGGGTAGTCATGGGCCTAAAGAAAGAAGAAGGAAAATAACTGATAGTTGACTATCACAATATACCAAAATCTGAACAGTGGTGGTTTCAGTCAATAAAATTATCATTAGCCTTATATGAAAGAAAGGGAAAAATGCCAAAAGTACAGATGACTTATAAACTGCACAGAATATATTCTACAAGACCAGTGCTCTAACCCCTGAGCTATGGAGCCAGCCGCTATATTTTAAAAGTGTACATGTCTGTTATTTGTCCCGTCTGTTATACATAGGGAATAATTAGTTATGGAATGAAGCAGTAAGTCACTACTGTTTTCATGGTGCAAGTTTCAGAGGACACACTATTTCTCAGTATATAGTAGGAGGAGCTCAGGATAGAAGATAACTTTCATGGATACTTCAGACCGGAAAATAGCAACTTTTCTTATTGGTTAATATTTTTGGCTTGAGAGGAAAGAATTATAGATGACAGCCACTGGATAAAACAGCTAAGATGAAACTTGTGACCATTCTCCCCAAGGGACTAACCCTTATGAATCTCTATTCCTCTTGATAGATAAGCACCTGTGTGGAGTCTTACTACGTTTACCACATGATGCAAGTCTTCTTACATATGAAGCTGCAGGAAGAAATTTAGAACAAGTCCAGTGGCTCAGCCACTCTCAACAAGCAAGAATCCAATGCTCCCCTTTGTCACAGTCTGGATAGGAATACTTGACAATAAGGCTTTCAAAACCACACCACTTCCAAATCTCTGAACACGGACCTTAGGGAGAGATAGTTAATCCAAAGTCCTTGTGTTTGTTGTAATCGCTTGATAACATGAACTGAAATCTATTTTTCTTCTATTAGTAATAGCTTTAACCAGAATTTTCCAATTTACCCAACAGTTCCTCTTTAATAATAATCAGGGTTTATGACATGGACTTGCTAAGTTTCCTCACTTTGATTATGTGGCTGTGTGTGTGTGTGTGTGTGTAGCAGATCCCTTTTAAAACTTGTGATATGTTTCTAAAAGGAATTCTCCAATGTGAGCTAAATGGGCTGTCATTGTAATAATTACAGTAGAGTGATTAATAGGACATTACAAGTGCTGTTAACAGCGGTTGTACAAAAGAATGGTTGAGTGATTATTTCCAAAATTTAAGAATAGAAAACCAAAGTGATTGCTGCAAAATCAACTACTGTATCTGCTAGGCAAGTGGAAAAACAGGAGTATTTTCAAGAAATATTTCAAAGAGGAAAACATGGACTAAAATCATTTTATTAAATATACCTTCCCTGAACAATGGTATCCTTTTCTTTTAATCAGTCATAGAGAAACATAGTATCCAGAATTTACAGTTGAAATTTGTAGATATTCCCAGTACGGCTATATGTAGATCATTACAACATTGAAACTAGGACATTTTATCATCCTGAATTTCTGTGTTAATGGTCCTTTTGTACATAAGGACAAGAGTCTACTTGAAAGATTTAATGTGCTTTTAAAACTTTCTGTATTATCATGACTATTTATCACATCAATGATAGTGAATTTATTTTACTATGCCAAGAATAGGTGCAAAATGAATTAAAACTGATAATTCAGTTGAGAATAACAAGGACTGCAATGTACTCAGTCACTAATACTTCAAGCTCGTATTGGGACTTTGTAGAACATTATATGCTCACTATGAACAGATAAGTTATGTATTATTACTACCATTTTAAAAGTAAAGTGCAACCAAGTGTTAGTATATAGTTAAAATCCTTATTGATCTCCCCAATGTACTCTTGACCACTAGGCTATGGTTTCATTTGTAGCTATATATTAGAGGATATATATATATATATATTATATATATATATATATATATTAGAGGATAATACTATGTCTTCCAGTAAGCATCTAACCCTTTCTCCTTTCCTCTTCACAAGACTTGGAAAAGTTTCATCTGTTTGTGACTTAGGCACAAAGCCCTGTACCTCATGCTTTGGATAAATTCTGGATGCAATGTCCTTGAACACCTATGCTATGCACCAAGGATATAATAATAATCCAATATACAATCATAGAAAAGGCATATCATTGCTACAATAAAATCTTCTGTTTAAAAGAGAGGCAAAAGGAGATATTTAGCAGTCACTGTTCCATAGGAATTCGGAAATCCTACTTGTTATTGCCTTAGGTTAGGAAACATTCCTTCACTGAAGTTCTAGGAGTAGGTTCATAGACCATTGTTCTTGCCTTTGCCTTCTGGGAGTTAAGTCCTTTTTCCTCACCTTCTTTGGCTAATTATAAAGAAAGGCTTACAGGATACATTCTTTGGGGATGGAGAAGATAATCTGTTAACTACTCAGAAATTTGGAGACCAAAATGTTTTAAATATTTGACTTTTTGGTAGCTATTGTAAATGGGATTTCTTTTTCACTACTCTTTCAGCAAGATCAATTTTGCTTACAAAAAATGTTACTTTTTTGTATGTTGAATTTGTAATCTGACTTTTCTAAATTAGTTTATCAATTCTAATAACTCTTTGATGGAGAGTTTATGTTTTCCCATATACAAAATCATGTCATCTGCAAAGATGGATATTTTGACACTCTACTTTGTAATTTTGATGCCTTTTATTTATTTACCTTCCATAATTGCTCTTGATAATACTTCCAATTCTATATTAAATGAGAGCAGTGAAAAGTGGACATCTTTGTCTCTTTCCAGACCTGAGGTAAGACCCTTTCAGTTTTTCCCCATTCAGTATGAAATTGTTTAGTTGTTTGTTATTTATATCATCTTCATCATTCTGAGGCATATTTTTCTGTACCTAATTTGTTTAGTTTTTTTTTTTTTTCATCATGAAGGGATATTGAATCTTATCAGATACCTTTTTGCATCTATTTAGATTATGAAAATAATTGAAGATTTTTCTTCACTCTTTTGATTGGTTTATGGTATTTATTGTTCAAGCAGTTAAAAGAACTCATAATCCATTTCACTGAATGATGGTAATGCTAAGACAATTCTATTACACAAAGTTATAGTTTTTTTTAATGTTATTTTGGAGGTCACCTCTGTTTGCCAAAATCAGTGTCCATGATAATTTCCACAATTCTCTCTCCAGATTCAATTATATGGATATATAATACAGACATATCACATTGTATTTCAATAACCACACCTCTGGTTTGGTGAAAAGTTTGATTTAGAAACTGCAAATGTGAACTCTGCTGTTCCTAAATATTGATGATCAACTGGATTTTTTCATGTTTTTTCATTTTGTAGCACCTCTACATATTTGCTAGGTTTATAGTCATCTAGTTGCAAGCAAAAGTTTTACCAAATACTATATACTATGGGCCTTAATTTGTCTAATGCCCCATAATATTTTTCTAATTGCTTTTATGAACATTTATACCAGTTTCATTGCAGCCCACAGCCTCGATCAAAAACATATTTTGGATTTCTGTTGCACTGGCACTTCATTTCCCGGTATCACCTTCTGTGATGTTCAGTTATTGTCACAGTAAAGCTATATGCCATATTATACCCAAACTTGTTGACTTAAAATAATGATCATTAATTCTTTTTAATAGCTCTGCAAGCCATCAGGGATGTCTTCGCTGATACCTTCAAGGATGAATGAGATTTTGCTTCCAACTGCATGTATCATTTAGTCTGTTCTGCAAGCCTCTCACTCTTCTGAATCCAGTGGGCTTCTTGGAACCAGTTGTTTTTATGGAAGCCAGGGACACAAAATAGCGAGTGCAACCATACTAGCACATTTGAATAGTCCGAGTCACATCTCCTAATGTGAAACTGCCAAATCAAATATCGTAGTCCAGCTCAAAATCATGCAGAGAAGTACACCTAGAGTTACAATTTGGTATGTCACATACATCAAAGAGGCAGATACCTGAATGGATGAAAAATCAGGGCCTGAAGTTTCATCTGATCCAATAGGTCTGTACCTTCCCTATCTATGCCCATAATATTCCTAACAAAGAAGAGTCATATACAAGTATTTCTTCCTTTTCAACTGTCATCATATCTGTAGTATTTACTTATAACGACAATTATAGCAAAGTCTCAGTTCTTTGGATATATTGGAGTTGTTTCTAAGTCTGTTTAGAAAAGCTAAACAATCGGCCGGTGCCGTGGCTCACTAGGCTCATCCTCCGCTTGCAGCACCGGTACTCCAGGTTCTAGTCCCAGTTGGAGCGCCAGTTCTGTCCTGGTAGCTCCTCTTCCAGTCCAGCTCTCTTCTGTGGCCTGGGAAGGCAGTGGAGGATGGCCCAAGTCCTTGGGCCCTGCACCTGCATGAGAGACCAGGAGGAAGCACCTGGCTCCTGGCTTCAGATCAGCACAGTGCGCCGTCCATAGCGGCCATTTGGGGAGTGAACGAATGGAAAGAAGACTTTTCTCTCTGTTCCCTCCCCCCACAAATGGCTGCTACAGCCAAAGCTGCACTGATCTGAAGCCAGGATCCAGGTGATTCTTCCTGGTCTCCCATGTGGGTGCAGGGGCCCAACCACTTGGGCCATCCTCCACTGCCCTCCCGAGCCACAGCAGAGAGCTGGACTGGAAAAAGAACAACTGGGACTAGAACCTGGCGCCCATATGGGATGCCGGCGCCACAGGTGGAGGATTAATCTAGTGAGCCATGGTGCCGGCCCAATATCACATTATTCTTGATCAAAAGGATTCTTGTAATGGTAAGGCCTGTAACTGTAGAACATAACTTCCCCCTTCAACTGGCAAAGAGCAGTGAAGGTTATATATCTCCATTAACCAATGATCATCTATTTAGCTGCTTGGTTTTCAGAGAGATAACGAAATATAACGAGTTTCCACTTTTCTCTCCACTAACACATCCTCTTGCAAGCATAGCTCATTTTGCAACTATAACTGCAGAAGTCAGTTCTGGGCTGGCAATGATCTCTGCCTCTTTACAGTTCAGAAGCAGCTTGCCATTGACCAACAGAGAAGGGAACAGTAGCAGTGAATGGTGACAGAGCACAGTGGGGCCTCAGAACACTGTGGAAGTCCTTGAGACATGCATCTATATGTGTTGTTACTACAACTGGTAGCTGTGAGTGGTAGAAACGGGCAAGGAGAGAAGCAAGTAATTGACAATAAAGGGTTTGATTTATACATGGCACAGAGTGATACAAACTGAACTATTTTCTTTGGTTAATCTAATCCCTTCGGCTGTGAATTAGACTTTGATGGAGCATCAGCCACCTAAAGGAGTACATTGTATGCCAAATGTGTGACCTAATACATTTAAATCAGAAACATAAAGTATTCATAGACAAGTTAATAGTAAAAGTATATGTCTTCTCATAACACAGAAACTGATTTTGAGCACTTCTAGACACATTTCAAAGAAAAAGTAACTTGGAATCTTTTTCTTAATTTCCATATAATTTTAGGGTGTAAAAACTTTAGGCAGTCATAGAGCTTCACAGGTAGGATATTATTCCTGGGAAGTCAGCAGAAGAATGAATGAAGACCTTTAGGAGAGAGAAAGCATTGTCACATAGTTTCACAGTACCACCCGTTCACATCCTAGCTCCTAGGTTATGAGGAAAGATCTGAGACAACACAGTCGATATTTTATCAGGTGCACCAGTTCCCGAGAGAGATACCTTGAAGCAAGCCCTTCTCTAGTGCATTCTGCCAGTCTGAGTGTGAACAAATCTCTCACACTCACTAAATCTTTTTTTTTTCTGATTGTAAAGTGATTACCATAATTAGTACCTACCCCATGGCGCTATTGAGAAGATAATATGATTCTATATAAATTCTATATAAGCAATGATGTTATCCGTGTACTCAGTAATATCCGTGTACTTTTTCTTCTAATCTTTTCATGGTTTTCCTTTCCTTTATCTGCTCACTGCATTCTTCTTTCTGTTCTGTATTTCTGCCACCCTCTTCTATGCCTGGAATCTGAGTGCTTTCATGGGTATTAGTTGGAATAATTATGTGATGAGCCCACAGAATTTAAATCTAGAGGAAAAGTAGTGGAAACAATACTCATCTTATACTCATATTTCTAGAGATTTAATTAAATACAAGACTGAACAACTCTTAATATCTACAAATCGGAGCGTTCCTTGTGGGCCTGTAAATAACACTGGAGTTGAGAATAAACAGAGTTGTGGAATGTCTTAGTGTTAAAGGATGCTTTGAATTTCATTCATACATCCATCTATTTAGAACCCAGCTTACAAAAAAAATGTCTATTTTGAAATAATCTCTTGGCTTTGATCTATTGCCCATATTTATTTTAACTGCTCTATTATTTAAGCAGCTGGAAACATATCTCAGAAAAAAAATACTGGACTAGCATCCAGTCCCTAAAATATATCATAGCCAGTATACTTCAAGCTTTTTTTCTTAATCCTGTGGTACCAGTGAAATGAACATATTTTTGTCCAAAGTTGGGTTCTTAAAATGTAGGTTTGATGATGCTATGAGGCAATGAGAGAATTGTTTGAGGCTCCCTGTTTCATAATACACAGATAGGATATGGTAGAGTTAACCAATAATAAAAGAAATCTTTGTGTAGTGCTTTAAACAACTCAAGGATATATTTTCCCATGCAAAATTTATATTTACAATGAGGTCCTGGGACTAAGATCGTTTTGGTTTAACATTCAAAATGTGAAGATACTTAAGAGAGAGACCATACCTATGGTCTTCACATCAATATTTGAAACAGGGAGATCCAGGATATAAAAGAGGTGGGAAGGAAGACTTATTATACTAGCTGATTCTTCTAATTTAGCATACATTCCTAGGAACTCTGCTGAAGGCTTTTGCTTATATGTTATTTGATAGACATATGAAGTCATTTCTGTCTACAAGGAAAGTTAGGAAATATGAATTTTTAGATATTTTTAGGCTCACAAAAATTGGAGCTTTTTTTTTTTTGTAGCAACGAATAAAACAAAATCAGTTATCATGAAGGCAACCAATAATCTTTCCTGAAGTTCACATTTTGGCTTCTCGCTATCCATATGTGACATTCATACATACGTGGTGCCTTCCTGTGCATAAGCATACTTCCCACCTTATAAAGGAAGATGGTCACCAGCCCTATACAGTTGGCATCAAGAATCTGCGTGATACTCAGTTCTGCCCATCAGGTCTAGATATGATTACTTACGGTTTGATGATGTACAAAGTATAAGTATTTGAACAATGATGTATAAGAACAAGACAAATAAAGCTAATCTGCTATTAAGAATGGAATAAAATTAGAAATGCACAGGATTCACTTGTCTCTAGCAATGATAAAATTCAGCAAGGGAGAAGAACCAAGGATTTTCTGCTTTTTCAGTGTAGAAATTTCCTTGGTTACATAATCTGGCAATCCTTTATTCTACATAAAAAGAATAAGCCTTAAATATTATACTCAAAGGCTACAATTAAAGACAGTATTAGTAAGAAGTGGCTTTACAGAAACTGAGCAGTTCTAGCAGCCTATACCCTGTTGTCACCAGCATGGGGACCTAGAATACAGCCCAAATATTAAATCATTGGTTGTTCAGTCTCAGCAAAGAGGCTTGTATCAGACTAGCACACCCATTGAAAACAAATCTAAAGCATATGTTGAAAAAAAAAAAAAAAAAGCCACAGTCCTGTGGAGACAGACTAGCACAGGAATGCCAAAATGGTGGGGATTTCAGTGACCATAATCCTGGAGAAGAGAGAATCAGAGATGTGAATCTGAAATTCTAAGTCATCTGAAAATGCAATGAGCAAAATTCTGAAAATAGAAAAAAATAAAACAAGCAGAAAGTATATACCAAAGACTAAAGGTCTGAGCAGAAATTTCAGTCTCAAGGAGCTGGGGTGACAAAGTTAGTCAATAGCTAGGAAGGTAGAGCAACCTTGTTAAATTTAAAAACAAACAACAACAAAACCCTCTGGAGTTCAAATAAGACCTCAAAAGAGTTATACCTTGATACACATTATCCCCATAGAAATAAACCAGCTATTAGGAAGCCCAAAACCCATTTTCATCTAGGTCAAAAGCAATCTGCATGTATTATCTCCCAAGATATGGCAATAAAAAGTTTCAACAGGCTCCATGAACTTTATGGGAATCAGATATTTAGTCCATATATTGAAGTTTTATTTTCAGTTATTGTATTTTGCAATAAAAATTCATGTGAAGTTCATGGAGTCTCCTCTTTATACTTTAATAGTTTTTATAAATGTCTGAATAGGTACGTTACTTCAGTACCAATTTCACATGTACTAGTCCTTTTTCGTCCCTATATGTACCCCATTACTGCATTTTCTGTTGCTTTTGTCTCTCTGTTTTAAAATATTCTTATTTGTAACAATCTCTTCTCTTGTAACACAACCCTATGAATGAGGTACTATCTTCATTTCCACTTTACATAAGGTAAAGCTGAGGTTCACAGGATAAGTAAACCAGTAACCAGTCCCGTATCACAAAATTGTGATTCTAACCAGGGCAACCTATAGGCCTAATGTTCATTCTTTGCTGCCTCTCCCAAAATAAAGTAATGGGAATTTCATGTTATAAAAAGAGAGATGGGTGGAAAGATTTCAGAACAATAATACAGTTTACCGTTGCTTTCCTCTGTATTTTAAAATTTTCCAAAATGTATACAAGCATTATTTTTATTGTTGAATAATATACTTACATGAAAAAGTAAACTCGAAATCCTAACCTACAAACAATAAACCATTTTCTAGTTACAAAGTCTAGAAATGACAATGGTTACTGCAGAACAAAATAAGTTCCATTATTGTGCTTCATTCTATCACATGTAAATATAATTTTATAAAGATCATACAATTTTAGTTAAATGTTAATCGACTTTTGAAAAATTTATAAATATATACTGCAATTGACTACTCAGCAGGAAATTACTCTTTTGAGGTTTATCAGCCATATACAAGATACCACCTAGTCACAAATTTTACTACAGGTAGCAATTTTCTCATTGTAATTTCATAGCCTGAGTAAATAGTTCTATTGCATAAAAAAGCACTTCCTTCATACTGTTGAAATTGAATGAATATCCAAGGGGTGCAATACCCCCCACTAATGCCATTTGACAGGTTTTAACTACAATATGTTTAGACAAATCATTTTACTATATAACTGCAATAGTGCTGAACATTTGGTAAGACAAAAAACGCTTGGTTCCATAAACCATAGCAATATTGAAAATAGATTTGTAAGTCTATTTTTTAAATAGCAAAATATATCAACTTGCATAGTAGAAAAAGAAATAAGTTGTCTGAGCATGAAATCACACGGTGTGTGAATGGTAACTGGTACCACGGTAGAGGAGGCAGTGAAGACATAAAGATTCTATACACAGATCAGTTTAGCAGCTCTTAGATTTGACGCAGTACTGCTTTTCCAAATGATTCCTACCATAACTCAGTCACACTGAGACATATACTTTCTCCTTGAGCTTACACTCTGCAGAAACTTGCAAGTCATTTTCATCATGACAGAACAAAAAAAGCATTTGTCCAAATACCACCTCTCATTTATAACCCAAGCAGCCACTTGTTTTCCAGATAGATTTTTGTAATTTTTTTTTATAAATACTCATTCAACTAATCTGCATTCATGGATCCATTTTTCAGTGTGACACTAGACAATACAAAACTAAATAATAAGTAATCAAATATGTTAACAGAGGAAGTATATGACTGATATAAATTATTTATGTATTTACTTTTAGTGTAACATTTCCAGTTGTCACAGTTCTAATTACAGGATGAGGCCACAGATTCAGAGGTGACATCTAGACAAGGAACGAGATTGGCCACTCACATCTTTGGAAGCTAACTTGCTACATTTCAGGAAGCATTTTTTTTAATGATGTCTGGATATAGTTTTGGGACTTCTTCCAAAATATCATACTGAAATACTAGATTTTGAGAATAATTTGAAAATTCTATAGTAGAACATTGTTTACAAAGAGAATATGAAGTACTTCTAATAAATTTCTCACTTTTGGAGAAAAATGAATATTACACACATAGAGTTAAAAGATTTTTTTTGATTCACTAATACATGATTTTATTGAGGCTAGAGGTTAGTAGTCATTATATTTGAAGTCAGAAGTCACTATTTCTGGGTTATTTTATGGATTATTTTTTAAATTTTGTTTACTATATGTAATCTTTGATATACAATGAGTATATGCTAGAAAATATTTTAAATATATTAAATATTACTTCCACCAAAACCTCATTTGCATAGTAATATTTTTAGACTTTCAAATTATTATTTAGTAAATATAGATTTGCATGCAGCTGCTTCTGAAATATGGAAGCTCCTGCCTTCCTTATGAAAAGCCAAATTGACTTGGAAAGTTGCTAGAATAATATTTTACAAAAATGTGATGAGAAAAATGTTTTAATATTCACAGAAGCCAACCTTACTAGAGAATAGAACCACAAAAAGTGATGCATTATATAGAAAGAAAAAAATGGAAATCTGACAAATATAATTTTAAAGAATAAATAGATTATATATTCCAAATTTTATTCTGCCTTGTAGCATTGACTCATTCTTGGCTTTCTCATTAGGACATAAGGTGATATGCCAGAAGAGGCCATATATCCAGAAAAGTTTTCTATTCACGTAAAACCATCTGGTCGTTAATTTACCTTGAAATTTCCGTGAGGTGCTGAGGGCAAAGCAGCAGATGTCATCCATGAGCTGTGCAGACAATGAGCCAGTAATTTTCTCTGACTTTCATGTAGAAACAAAGACGAAAGGCATAAACGCAGAAGAGGAACTTAAATGCACTTAACAGTCTTAATCCAAAAGCAAATATTACTTGGCTGGCATTCAGAATTTGCACTTATTTCAACAAAATTCCCTGAAATTGGGAAATGTCTATTAAGTGAAAAAAAAATTGAGATGTACGGTTTACTATTGGGACACAGAATCTTGTATGTATTCATACCTACAATAGGAAACCCAAATGTGGATGCTGTTACTAATACTAATAATCTGGCATTATTAAGGCAATGGCTCTTCGTTAGGACTTGCTTTGCTCCCAAAGCAGATAATTTTCAAAGCCTGGAGACATTTGTGGCTGACATCACTGAGGGATGCTACCAGTACCTTATGGGTAGGGATCCTACTCAACATCCTACAATGCACCAGATATATTTAACCCCAAAATGTCAAAAGGGTTAAGGTTGAAAAATACTCATTTAGTGGAAACAATGTACTTTAATCTAATGTGACTAAGCACAATTCATAATTTTTAAGTTATAAGAATTAAAGAGGTTGACTTTGTTATAAAACAAGAAAACTGTTTCTCAGAATTCCTTCTACAGCAACTAATGGGTGGGGCTGGTGCTATGGCTTAGAGGGTTAAAGCCCCCAGCCTGCAATGCCAGCATCCCATATGGGAGCAGGTTAGAGTCCCAGCTGCTCCACTTCCGATCCAACCCCCTGCTAATGTGCCTGGGAAAGCAGTGGATGATGGGCCAAGTGCTTTGGCTCCTGCACCCATGTGGGAGACCTGGAAAAAGCTCCTAGCTTGTGGCTTCAGTCTGGCCCAATCCCGGCTGTTACAGCCATTTGGGGAGTGAACCAGTGGATGGCAGGTCTCTCTATCTCTGTCTCTCCCACTCTCTGTAACTCTGCCTTTCAAATACATCTTTAAAAAAAAAAGAAACTAATAGGTAATGAACATAGGGGCACATGCTATATAACATGCATTTCATTCTTTAAATATGTTGAAAGCACCTTTAAAATACTCTTTTACTAGGTCAGCGCCGCAGCTCAGTAGGCTAATCCTCCACCTTGCGGTGCTGGCACACCGGGTTCTAGTCCCGGTCAGGATGCCGGATTCTGTCCCGGTTGCCCCTCTTCCAGGCCACCTCTCTGCTGTGCCAGGGAGTGCAGTGGAGGATGGCCCAAGTGCTTGGGCCCTGCACCCCATGGGAGACCAGGAGAAGCACCTGGCTCCTGCCTTCGGATAGGCGTGGTGCGCTGGCCGCAGCGCGCTGGCTGCGGCAGCCATTGGAGGGTGAACCAACGGCAAAAGGAAGACCTTTCTCTCTGTCTCTCTCTCTCACTGTCCACTCTGCCTGTCAGGAAAAAAATAGTATTTTACTAACAACTCATAAATATGCATGTGGGTTGTGTGTGTGTGTGTGTGCATGTGTGTGTGTGTGTGTGTGTGTGCAAGGGTGGGCCCCAAAGAAGCAAAGGTTTCTTTTAAAAAAAAAAAATCCTAACTCAATCCACAGCTACATAGATATAAATGTATAAGAAATGAGAAAGAGGAACTTGTACTCCTTAGGCAGTATTAGAATCAATTGACTTTCTCAACTTAACAACATGGAAATTTCAGGGATATAGGATTTAGGTTTGAGATTATCAGATTGAACTATTTCACTTACCTATAAATAGCTACAAATGAAGTAAAAATTTTAAAATAATGGTAACATTGTGTCATGCTGTCTTCTAGCTGATAATTTTTGTAAATATACATAGAATCATGCAGTGCAAGGGATTGATTTTAGATTTTGCTGGTTCTATTCTTCTACTGCTTTAGTAATTGACTGCTTTCAGTTCTTCTTGATCTTTTAGTAAGAATAATAAATTAACTGTAAGCATTACCTATTGTTCCTTACAAAGATTATCTCCTTGAACCAGAGACATTGAAAATGATGTAAGTATATCAGCTAAAGGTATGTTTTAAGGATTAGGGTGTATTGGGCATTGGAAGTATATTCTTCCAATCAACAAATTTTTAGAAGTTTTACATAAAGGAAATGCTACCTTCTAATAAGCTACTTTAACTATGCAGATGTCAATAAATACTATATGAGCCATTTGTCCTTTATTATACCTAAAGCTAAGATAGAAATATTTAGTGTTATTAAGACTTTAAACATTTTCAATTAAAAGCATACTACTGATGCCATAGACAGGAGTGTCAATTGGTAAAGTCAACAACAGGAGTCACCGTGCACTTACTCCTCATGTAGGATCTCTGTCCTTAATGTGCTGTGCATTGAGATTTAATGCTATAACGAGTACTCAAACAATATATTTCACTTTGTGTTTCTATGGGGGTGCAAGCTGTTGAAATCTTTACTTAATGCATACTAAACTGATCCTCTGTAAAAAAAAAAAAAGAAAGAAATTATCAACTCCCAACTTGACTTTCACTGGGATTAAACATGACAATAGGTCTGATCTGATTTCATCATCATTTTTAAAAAATCATCTATTGTTTTTCACTTTATGTTTTTGTGTGGGAGCAAACTGTTGAAATCCTTACTTAATGTATACTAAGCTGATCTTCTGTATATTAAGATAATCGAAAATGAATCTTGATGTGAATGGAAGGGGAGAGGGAGTGGGAAAGGGGAGGGTTGTGGGTGGGAGGGACGGTATGGGGGGGAAGCCATTGTAATCCATAAATCGTACTTTGGAAAATTATATTCATTAAATAAAAGTTAAAAAAATATTTAACTCAAAAAAAAGCGTACTATAATATGAAATGTTTGTGCTATCAATTTCAAAAAATGCCTGTGGTTTAGAGCATTTATCCCAGGAGAGTGATTTCTGAACATAGTCTGACTCAAGCAGGAAAAAAAGCAAGAGTTAGCTTTCAGTAAATGGGGGACAGAAAGCAACAGACTCTCGGTATGGCTGTCTCAGGTATCCCATTTACTATTTTGTACTTCATGGTTTTCTGTGATTTTATCAGCCAGTGACCTAGATATTTTCAGGAAGAACTATTTATACTTCAAGGACTGAGGCTGACTGGAATCAGAAAACTTCAGCAAGTTGTCAACTAGGAAGAGAACATAGAATTTTTTTATTTAAGTGCTGATGATTGTGGTGGAAATATTCTTCATTAAATAAAGCACTCAAAAAGCACTAATGTTTCATGTTCCCTTAGCTGTCAAACTGGCTGAAATGTTTCTGGAGCACTGGGAAAGATAGAAGGCAGAGCATGTTTGGCCTTGTGGGTGTTAGTATATAAACAAGGATACAGCCAGGGATAAAAGAAGCCTTGCGATGCTCACTCAAGACGTCTCCTCAAGAGCGTCTCCTTGCCCCATGTAGGGCTGGAGACTTCCACCTGCTCCATCCCATGCCCGAAGAGTTCCCTGCTATCAGAAGGTATGAAGATTCTCTCCAATGCACGTGGTATCAAAGATTATTAAGGAAATTAATGCTTATAGTAGAAAGAGTGTGAAGAAACATATCTGAGAAAAATACACTGGAAAAGATAGACTGAAAGACATAGAAGCTAAGTAATGGTGAATGTTTTGGAAGGTGGTCAGAGTAAGACAATTTGAAAGCAGGACACATGGAGAGGGGAGGCAACAGGAATTAATAAACACATTCTGTAGGCTATAAATTAGCCTTAAAAGGACATGGAAAATGAAAGTACATATTTTACTTCTAGATTGTAAGAAGGGACTACAGAAAGTTCATGGAAAATAAAATTTAAGGAAAAGTTTTTTTTGGTGCAAAAATGTTGAAATGGCCGGCGCCGTGGCTCACTAGGCTAATCCTCCACCTGCAGCGCTGGCACCCCCGGTTCTAGTCCCGGTTGTGGCGCCAGTTCTGTCCAGGTCGCTCCTCTTCCAGTCCAGCTCTCTGCTGTGGCCCGGGAGTGCAGTGAAGGATGGCCTAAGTCCTTGGGCCCTGCACCCGCATGAGAGACCAAGAGGAAGCACCTGGCTCCTGGCACCAGCCATAGCAGCTATTTGGGGGGTGAACCAACGGAAAGAAGACCTTTCTCTCTCTGTCTCATTCTCTCTCTCACACTAACTCTGCCTGTCAAAAAAAAAAAAAAAAAAATTGAAGTCTATGCATAGGTTCCTTTTCATAAACATCTATATTATTTATTTTATTTGAAAGCCAGAGAGAAGGTGAAAGAAGCAAAGTTTTTAATGTGCTGGTTCACTCCTCAAGTGTCCACAGTAGGCCAAGTGGGTTGAACCCATTATTTACTTCTTCCAAGAGTGTGCATTAGCAAGAAGCTGCAATCATAGGTGGAGCCAGGACTCGGATTCAGACATCCTGATTTAGGTGCAGGTGTCCCAAGTGGCAGTTAAACTGTGCTGACAAATGTCTGCCGCTTTGTGTGGCTTTTTCATAATACATATTTTCTATAAACTTTTAAAAAGACATTTTGTATTTAATATTCTGAATTCAACACTTTAATAAGATTAAAATATAATTAGTCCAAAAATTAATTCAAACATAAAATTGGTATTCAAAATGTTCATGGAAAAGGCATATTGCAAAAAAAAAACTGTGGATTTCAGAATTGAACCTTTATATATTTATATACCCTCTGATTTATATCTAATTACGTAAATTCTGAAAATTATATTCAAATTGCCCTTTTAGCTAGAAACTCATTGCTTATATGTTTATTCTCTTAAAAAGAGATATTAATTTTAAAGGCGGAGTGACAAGAGAGAGAAAGGGGAGATATTCCATTCACTGGTTCACTCCCCAAATAGTTGCAACATCCTGGTCTGTACCAGGCTGAAGCCAGGAGCCAGGAAATCCTTCTGGGTCTCCTACTTGGATGGCATATTTGTTCTGCCTTCCCAGACACATTAGCAGGAATCTGGATAGGAAACAGAGTAGAAGACTCTCTAACCGGCACTCCAGTATAGCATGCAGGCATTGCAGGTGGCTGCTTAATCACCTGTACCACAATACCAATGCTGTATTGCTCAGATATGTCTAAAGTATAGAAATGATATATTATCCAAATTCATTAAAAAAAATATTTGGGATGCTAAATACCGAATAGTTGCCTGACTAGTCTATGTTACTGTGTGTGTGTGTGTTGAAATAGTCTACTTTGGGCCGGCGCCGTGGCTCAATAGGCTAATCCTCCACCTTGCGGCGCCGGCACACCGGGTTCTAGTCCCGGTTGGGGCGCCGGATTCTGTCCCGGTTGCCCCTCTTCCAGGCCAGCCCTCTGCTATGGCCAGGGAGTGCAGTGGAGGATGGCCCAGGTGCTTGGGCCCTGCACCCCATGGGAGACCAGGAAAAGCACCTGGCTCCTGGCTCCTGCCAGGATCAGCGCGGTGCGCCGGCTGCAGCGGCGGCCATTGGAGGGTGAACCAACGGCAAAGGAAGACCTTTCTCTCTCTGTCTCTCTCTCTCACTGTCCACTCTGCCTGTCAAAAAAAAAAAAAAAAAAAAAAAAAAAAGAAATAGTCTACTTTGGATTCCAAGATGGCGCAATAGTGGCAGGGCTGTCTGCTCTATGCTAGGCAAAAATAGTTTAAAATGGGGGGTGGGGGGGCAGGGAGAAAATGCATTCTCCAGGGAGAGTTGCAGGGAAAACTGCAGTGGAGACTCTGCAGAAAGAGGAGAGATGTCATGGATCTGTGTGGAAGGTGCAGACACACAGCAAAGAGCACTGACACCACAAATGGCCCCAGCATCCCTGATCTGGAGAAAGTGCCTCCTTAGGTGAGCCCATGCCACTGGTGATATAGCTAGAAGGAGAGCTTAATATACTATACTGAGTCCAGCCCAGAGCCCTGATTGATCATGATACCCTCCTAGGTACATTAGCAGGAAGCTGGATCAAAAGTGGAGCAGCCAGGACTTGAATAGGGGGCCCATATGGGATGCTAGTACTGCAGGTGGCCACTTTACCCACTAAGCCACAGTGCTAATCCCCTTGTGAGAGTTTTAATAGTTTGCATTTTTGAAAGAATTGACCCATCTCATGTTAGTTATCAAATTGGTAGGTGTAGTGTTATTTATAGCAGTTATTTATTTTCCACTAAACATCTGTGAGGTCAGTAGTAATAGCATGTTGCCATTTCTGAGTTTGGTAATTTGCATCTTCTTTTTATTCTTTTGATTTCTATTTCTTATATCATCTACATTTTAAATTTGTCCTGTTTAGTTTTGCATATTTGACATTTTATTCAAATAATTATAGCTTTTGTTAAGGAAAATAACTGAAGCAGAATTTTATATGTATGCACATAAGGGTTCTTCAAAAAGTTCATAGAAATGGAATTTAAAGATCTTTATTTTGGTGTACATTTTTGAAATCCATGTACAGCTTTTCATACTACACAATGCACCCTTTGAAAACTCCTTGTGTGTATCTGAGTATCTTGTGACACCATTCCCCGTACAGGAGTGCTGGTTTGAGTTCCAGTTGCTTCACCTTCTACTTACCTTCCTGCTGATGCATCCTAGGAAGCATATTGGGCATAGCTGCCACCTGAGGCTCTGACATTCCATATGTATGCTGGGTCAAGTCCTGGTTGTTCCGCTTCTGATCCAGGTCCCTCTTAGTGTAGCTGGAAAAGCAGAAGATCGCCTAATTGTTTTGGCCCCTGCACCCATGTGGAAGACCCAGAAGAAGTTCCTGCCTCCTGACTACAGATTGGCCCAGCTCCAGCCACTATGGCCATTAGGGGTGTAAACCAGTGAATAGAAGATTCTCTCTCTCTCTCTCACTCTCTCTCTGTCTCTCTCTAACTCTACCTTTCAAATAAATAAACAAATCCCTAAAAAAAAGTAAATACGATATTTTAATAACATGTGGTGGAAGAAGACAGTCTTCAATAAACAGTACTGAGGAAAATGGATATCTATCTGCAGAAAGAAATTACACCCTCCTCACTCACCACGTGGAAAAATCAACACAAAATGGATTAAAAACCTAACTGTGAGACGTGAAACTTTGAAACTATTAGTATAAAACATAGAGAAAACACTTTAGGACATTGGAATTGGAGAAGATTTTCTATGGCAGTTCACTAACACCCAATTAATAAAGGCAAAATACACAAAAATAGATTTTATCAAGCTAACAAGCTACTGCACAGCAGAGGAAACAATCAGCAGAGTGAAGAGGTAACCTACATAAGGGGAGAAAATATTTGCAAGCTACATATCTGACAAAGGCTTGATTCAAAATGTATGAGGCCCTCAAATAAAATAGCAAAAATAAACAAACAAATAAACAATTCAAATAAAAGCTGACAACAGATCCAAAAAGACTTTTTTTTTTTATTTCACAGATAGAGTTACAGACAGTGAGAGAGAGAGAGAGAGAGAAAGGTCTTTCTTCCTTTCATTCGCTCCCCAAATAACTGCCACAGTCGGCGCTGCACCGATCTGAAGCCAGGAGCCAGGTGTTTCTTCCTGGTCTCCCATGCAGGTGTAGGGGCCCAAGCACCTGGGCCATCCTCGACTGCCCTCCCGGGCCACAGCAAATAGCTGGACCGGAAGATGAGCAACCGGGACTAGAACCCAGTGCCCATATGGGATGCAGGCACCATAGGTAGAAGATTAACCAAGTGAGCCATGGCACAGGTCCCCAAAAAGACATTTTTCAAAAGAAAGCATACAAATGACCAACAGGGAAATGTAAATTAAAACCATACAATGTGCTAACATCTCATTCCATTTAGATTGACTAGTATCATAAAGCCAAAAGGTAATAAATATTAGTGAAGAATGTAGAGAAAAAGTAATTTTTTCATATTGTTGCTAGGCTTATAAATTAGTATAGCCATTGTGGAAAACACTCTGAAGGTTCCTTAAGAAGCTAAAAATGGAATTATCAAATAACAGAACAATCCCACCCCTGGATGTATATCCAAGGTAATGAAATTAGTCTGTTGAAGAGATATTTCATTCCCATTTTTATTGCACCACTATCCAAAAATAGCCAAGAAATATAATTCCTAAGTATCCACTAATGAATGGAAAAAAATATATATGATACATATATACACTGCAATTCCATTCAGCCATTAAAAAAGGATCAAAACTAGCTATTTGCCATAATACTGATGGGGCTGGAAGTCCTCATGTTAAGTGGAAAAAGTCAAGAACAGCAAGGCAAGTATTACATGATCTCACTCACATATGGAATCTAATAAAAGGTGATCTCACGTAAGTTAAAAGTATAATACTGTTATCAGCATCTGGGAAATAGAGGGATGAGAGATGGCTGATTAATAGATACTAAGTTATAATTAGAAGTAAGAAATTCTCAGCTTCTATTGCACAGTGGCTATGTGTAATAGAATAGTGACTATGGAAAATGTTAATGCATTGCATATTTCTCTATTCAAAACCCTAGGATACAGGGCTTTGAATGTTTTTATCATAAAGAAATGTTAAATATTTGAGGAGATAAATTACCCTGATTTGACATTAGACAATGTGTACATGTATTAAAATATCACATTTTCCTCATAAATATTGATAATTTTTATGTGTCTGTTGAAAATTTTAAATTGATTTATGTAGTCATGAGAACATTCTGTCTGGCCATTCTATCATATATTCCTTACTCACTAGGTCAAGTAAAGGGGTTCAAGAACATTCCTAAAGGGCTAGACTAACATGGAAACTCTAACATTGGGGTACATAAGAGCTAAAGCCTGAATTACAAATATAGGACCTGGTTGTATCTATCTTCCTAGAAAGCAGGAGAGTGTACAGACAGCTCTAAATGATTCTAGCACAGAATCATAAACCCCTGCCAAAAAAGTTATTGTCTGTACCAGGCACCTACAAGTAGATGAACCCAGCATTGGCCAGCCCTTAAAGGCAGGAGGAAGTGCTTTGAGATAAAGATCTTACCTGCATTTAGGCCCTGATTCACAAGAAAAGCTAAAAACAGTTTACATTTACAATAGCCACACATCTGTCTTATCTCCATCCACTAGTTCCTCCAAGTTTCTGCTTTTCAGTTGGAATGCCACAAAAATAGCCAGCAGATAGATGGAAAATGAAGAGTTACACTTGCCATGCCCACTTCTGCACTGCAGGAATGAGCTTTATGATTTCATATCAAAGTCAAGTTTGTAATATTGATATTATTTTGTCCTAGACTTTCAAGTAATAGAAAATTACAGAAGATTTTTAGATCCACAAGATATTTTCATCTAGGTGAGAAGTAAATATTTGACCTAGCTTTTGAAAACATTAATGTTTTGTGGTAGGTTATTTTATTATTTTATCACTACTGTTCAACTCTTTCAAGGAACTTATCCCAAGATAAAATATTTTTTACAGAAATGGAAGCACAACATTTAGTTTTCTTTCCATTTTCCTCTTTAAATTACAGTTTCAAGAAAATGTCACAATTTATATACATCTACCTCATTATTTTCCCCAATTGTTAAGCAAGTATAAAATTTCATTGCTATACTTTAAGTTGCTTGACCAGATGCCTATTGATGCATTTGTCTGTTTTCTTTTCCTTTTTTTTTAAGATTAATTTATTTATTTGAAAGACTGAGTTACAGAGACAGGTAGAGACAGAGAGAGGTCTTCCATGTGCTGGTTCACTCCCCAGATGGCCGCAATGACTGGAAATGCGCCAATCCGAAGCCAAGAGCCAGGAACTTCTTCTAGGTCCCCCACAAGGGTGCAGGGGCCCAGGGACTTGGGCCATCTTCTACTGCTTCCCCAGGCCATAGTAGAGAGCTGGATTGGAAGTGGAGCAACCAGGATTAGAACTGGCACCCTTTGCCCATTTGGGATGCCAGAGCTTCAGGCTTTTTTAAAAAAAAAATTTGACAGGCAGAGTTAGACAGTGAGAGAGAGAGAGAGGGAGAGAGAGAGAGAAAGGTATTCCATCTGTTTGTTCACCCCCCCAAATGGCCGCCATGGCCGGTGCGCTGCGCCAATCCAAAGCCAGGAGTCAGGTGCTTTCTCCTGGTCTCCCATGTGGTGCAGGGCCCAAGCACTTGGGCCATCCTCCACTGCCTTCCTGGGCCACAGCAGAGAGCTGGATTGGAAAAGGAGAAACCAGGACAGAATCCGGCGCCTCAACTGGGATTAGAACCGGGGGTGCCGGCACCACAGACAGTGGATTAGCCAAGTGAGCCACAGCTCCGGCCTCAGGCCAGGGCTTTAACCTGCTGTGCCACAGCGCCAGCCCCATGTCTTTTTCCAATCCATTGTTTTTCCATCCATATAGTAAATATTTGTCCAAATAAAATAATATATCTGCAGGATAAATTCCTGGAACTTAAAATTTTATCAGAGATGACATTTTTACATTTTGATAGGTATTGCTAAGTTTTCTTCAAAAGAGGTTACTAAATGACATTGATTATTACTGAACTTGAAATATCCAATGAGAACTAAGGAATGTTATTTTGTTATTGTTACAACTAGCATTTTCTTATGTTCTTGTGTTGTTGATCTTTGCATGTTAGTTGACCATTTATTTTTAAATAAACACAGTGTGACTTCAGTTATAGTTTGGTTGGAGGAAATGAGAACTGCCCTTTTTTTAAAAAAAATCTCTGAACCTGCCCTGAACTCCATCTGACAAGCTCTGCTCACAGTTAGTGGGCAACAAGCCAACTCTCCCACTAATTGACTAGCCATGTTGAATAGTCCAGAGTTGGACAGCTCATTCACACAGGATTACAACAGATTCTTCTTTGCCTCAGATTTGAAATTGGACTTCAAAGATACTAGCTAATACCTGCTTTGTTTTTGTACTTGAAAGTATTTGTCAATATCGTCTCCACGAATTTTTCTGGCTTTTGTATCGCAGAGGGCAGGCACTGGTGCAAGAAAACTAATCAGCAGGGATTCAATAAAAAGAAAAGCAAGCATGAAGCAGATTTGAGAATTTGTGTGTCCTCAGAAAGAAACACAAGGAGAGGAAAGAAAGACCAGCACTGGTTCTGGTGTTTATATCTGACTGTCTTTGAAGGAGAGTTGCAAAAACACTATACAGTCTATACAGTCTCTGAACCACTAGTTCCTTAGAACCAATAAAGCCAGAAAAATCTAATCTTGTTTTTTTTTTCCTGATCACTAAAATAAAATTATAATAAATTATTGGAAAATGTTACAGGAATATTTTTTAGTCAAAATAAAGAAGGTTGTAAAGAGACAAGAATATGGTTTAGTACATACTTAAGTTTCAGATAATTATTAACAAGCTCTGGGAACAATCAGAGAATGTAATAATTGAGCACCAGTATTTGGACTTTGAGGAAGGAGTTATTTCAAGTCATAAGCATTTTGGAACCATGCTGCAGCCAAGGGGACTTATAAGCTCCCCTAAAACCACGTAACTAAATAATTCTGTACCAACCAAAGTACAGAAATAACAGCAAGGAAGCCAAGGGGAAAGACCCGGGGATATGCTTATTTAGAGGTAGACCAAAGGAAAGTGGCATCAGAACAAATTGAGAGAGGCCACTGAGTAGAAGGAAATCTCCACAAATCAAAACAAAAGCCAGGTATAACAGAAGTCAAAAAAGAAGGTATTTAAAGTGGGGTTGCCAATCATAATTAACATTGTTCAGAAGCAGAGAGAGAGCTTCCTCACTTCAAGTCTCTCTTTAGATAGCTCTAAGTATGCTTCTTAGAGCCATGACAATAGAACCATGACAATCACAAAATAGACGTGATCTTTACTATAGCAGTTTCAGGGGAGTTTTGAGACAGAAGCATACTTAGAGCTATCTAAAGAGAGACTTGAAGTGAGGAAGCATAAACAGTGAGTACTGATAATACTTCAAAAGTTTCACTTGTTTGCTTTTTAATAAAATGAAGTGTATTTTAAGAGATGCATCCATAGCTGGAATATAATGAGTTGAAAGGATTATTTTGTTTGTTATTTTTATAAAATTGCTTCCTAACAATGAGTGATACATTTAAAACACCATAATAATTATATATTCAAATCTTAGTTGTGTGGTCAACTATTTGGTAGATGGGAGATACAAGACCCTCTGATAAATGTTATCTTGAATAAGAAGCTTATAAAATAGACACAAGATTGCTGGTACCGAGGCAATAAGAGAATGTGGAAGAAGGGGATCCAGTCATCACAGGAGTGGGTGATTTTGTGGTTTTACATTCTCATAGCAGGAACTGTGAGTGATGTGTCCAGCTTGGTTTCCATGGGGTGCATGGAAAACCCAGTCACCGTGGGCAGTTGCTTAAAAATCTTTACACTTTGTGGCTTAATGCTATAATAGGGATAGACAGACAAATAAACACAATGTAGCCTGATGTTCTCAGGTTTGGTATGTCTTTACAAAATGCTGTATTTGGTAACAGTAAAAATACTATTCAGCAGAAACGAGTCAATAGTTTGCAAACAACTTACTAGAAAAAAAGAAAAAAAGAAATGATACAAAAATTTAAGTCCAGATAGATTAAAAAATTGAAATTTGAACAGTAGAACATAAAAGTGAAACAAAGGTACATGGATATAATCTTGCAGTAAGGAAGGAATTTCCCTCTGAGGAAGACAAAAAGTCCCCAGAAAAGAAGATAAAATTTACTATAAAATTTTCTAATTTCTACCCATTAAAAATCTAGATATTTAATTATAAGCAAAAATTTAGAGAAAAATGTTTCTGAGTGCACATCAATAAGTTCATGGAAAATGGAATTAAAAGATGAGTTAATTTTGGTGCAAAATTTTTGTAAAATCCATATTTTCTACAAATTTTGAAATAGTTATATAAAGGTGTGACAGTGACATTATTACCAGCCTTATTATTAATTTTAATGAACTTATTAATGTAGCTCATAAAACTTAGGCAATATTCACAATAAGTAAATCAAGCATTATAAAAATCATGAGCAATCAGAAGTGATTTTACTTTGATGGAAATATTGGTATTAGCTAACATGGAAAAAGTAAATTCTGGACATGTGAAGAAACACTCTTTTTTGCTCATACCCTGAGAAATTTAGAAAACAGTAAGTTTTCCTCTATACCTAACAGGTTCACAAAGAGAAAAAATGAAAAACTCCACTTTGACAGAATGTCTGGGAAATATGTGCTGTCTTACTTTGCTGGTTAATTCATAAATTAATGTGCAAAGTTTAGAGGAATTTTTTGACAGCAATAATTAGCCTCAAGAATGTTGAACCATTAGGCTTCCATTATACAGCAATGTGTAATCATGCATGAGAAAGTTCATGATTAAATTTGATGCATTCTGAGGTGGGCATTTGGCCAAACGTTTAAGGTGCCTGAATCCTAAATCTGAGTGCCTGAGTTTGATACCTGGCTGCAGCTCCATTTTCAGCTTTCTGACAGTGCAGACCCTGGGAGGAAGTAGGTGATCACTCAGCTACTGGAGTCCCTGCCTCCCACATGGGGACTTGAATTACCAGCTCCCATCTGTGGCCTGACTTAGTTCAGGCCTACCCATTGCAGTCATCTAGGGGCAAAACCAGTGGATGGAGGATTCCCCGTATCATAAAAAGTATGCAGTATTCTCGAGTCCAACAATAACAAAACTCTTTAGATTTTAGAACATTCACTTATTCAGCAGGTATGACATGACTGAAGTTATATTTATGAAAAACTATGTCATCTACGCTAAATTGATCTTCTGTATATAAAGATAATTGAAAATTAATTGTGATATGAAGGGGAAGGGAAGAGGGAGTGGGAGAGGGGAGCGTTGTGGATGGGAGGGAAGACACGGGGGGGGGGGGGGGGAGGAGGCTATTGTGGTCCATAAGCTGTACTTTGGAAATTTATGCTCATTAAATAAATTAAAAAAAAAAAAAAGAAAAACTATGTCATCTTAATTCAGTACAATTTCAGGGCTATAAGTAAATGCATTCATATAGTGAGAGGCAGAAAGACACTGAGACAGAAAGATACATAGTTTATAAAAAGGCAAGAAAATGCACAGTAGTAACAAAAGTGATTTCTGGTTAAATAGAAATATAATTATTTCCTTAATATCTATATTCCTTAAATTTATTGCAATAATTCTGTATTAAAATTAATGAGAATAAGATTTATCATACATAATAGGATATGAAATCTTTGCAGCAATAGTTGAATTTATATAAAGAATGATTAACTTCTACTTATTTCATCATCTTATTTAATTCATTTCTAAACTGAAGTCGCATTTATGTGAAGAATTTCCAAGCAAAGAAATTCTATTGCTAAAAAATAGAAGTTAGGTCTCTGGAAATAACCTTGTTTCTTTTACCTACAGAACTTTTAAAAATCAAAGCCTGTTTTCCAACAAAATAAATATGGTGAATTGAAAATATCAAATAAAGCATTCATCTATTAAACAACAATCATAGATTCTAATGAATGAAACAAGTTACAAGCTTTTGAGGGCTGATGCAGTGATGTGTCAGGTTAAACTGCTCCTGCAACACCTGCATCCCATATGGACCTGTACTTCTGATCTCCCTGCCAATGGCCTTGGAAAAGCAGTGAAGATGGCCCAATTGTTTAGGCCCTTGAAACCTACATGGAAGACCTGGATGAAGCTCCTGGCTCCTGGTTTCAGCTTGTCCCAGCCCTGGCTGTTGCTGCCATCTGAAGAGTGAACCAGAAGATGCAAGATCCATTTCTGTCTCTTCCTCCATATTTGTAAGCCTGACTTTCAAAGTAAATAAATAAATCTTAGAAAAAAAAAAAAAAAAAAAGAGGGCCGGCGCTGCGGCTCACTAGGCTAATCCTCCACCTTGCAGTGCCGGCACACCGGGTTCTAGTCCCGGTCGGGGCGCCGGATTCTGTCCCGGTTGCCCCTCTTCCAGGCCAGCTCTCTGCTGTAGCCAGGGAGTGCAGTGGAGGATGGCCCAAGTGCTTGGGCCCTGCACCCCATGGGAGACCTGGAGAAGCACCTGGCTCCTGCCATCAGATCAGCACGGTGCGCCGGCTGCGGCGGCGGCCATTGGAGGGTGAACCAACAGCAAAGGAAGACCTTTCTCTCTGTCTCTCTAACTGTCCACTCTGCCTGTCAAAAAAAAAAAAAAAGAAACTTTTGGAAGCCCCTAAAAGTAACCAATAATTGTCTCTAAAAGAAAGCTAAATCCAAATATATTAAAAATAATTTGAAGATTTGATATAGTGGAATTTTTCCTTCATTTTATCACTTAAGAGATGTGCATTTAATTAAAATTCAATATAAAAATGTCACTTTTTCAAATGATTAATTCTACCTAAATCTTTATAAATTTCATTGTAACCATGGCTACATATTTTATAATTGCCATTTTTACTGCATATTTTATCTAGTAAGTGCTGAATAATTAAGAAATTTAAGTGGGGTTTTAGTTTGGAAGGTCACTCAATGAATAAGGCATATTTTAGAGTGAAGGTTTTCTGCTTTCTAGTATAATGTTTGGTCTATGGAATGGGTACCATATGCCATAGCTAGTAATAATGTGAAATTATTGTGACTAAAGTTATTTTTGGCTGTTTCTCCTAAGAGAGTATTGTACGGTATACCTTCACAGTGAGGTAGAGGTGTTCAGATGCAAAAAAAAACAAAAAAAAACAAAACAAAAAAAAAAAAAAACACCACTGTATCATTCTGAAGTGCTACCTGAATACTTGAAAACTGTTAACTTCTAGGTGGGTGCCTATAAAGACTGAACATTACTTTGTCAATATTCCTGGATCCTCCCAAAAGGTAGCATGAGGGTGTTATCTTCAAAACAAAATAAAAGTAATGGCCTCACTTAATGAGCCTTTACCTGGGACAGGCATTTTACACTTGTAACTTATATTCCAGGGAATTACATGTGTGAGAGTGATCAGGAAAAGTGAAGATGGTTCAGAAATAAAACAAGCATCATAATAATAATCACAAAATCATGTTAATTTTTGACTCCCATTACTGACTGGTAGGTACAAGGCCACCATTATCATCTCTTCCCCACCCCATAAAATAAAAACACTATAAAATTCTGGGAATATATGCAATTTTTAAGGTATCTTTTATGCAAGGTGCCTGTGGCATACAATGTTTATTTCTTCCTTTTCTCTACCATTCTTTGTTTTCTGTTTTATTTATAAATGTTTCTAAATTTTATTTATTTAATTGCCAATTAAAACACAACACAAAAATAGTATGTTTTCATTGCATACTGTGTGATGTTTCTATGAGTCACAGTATGCCTTTGGAGTCCAATTAAAAGGGCTGTGGGGGCGGGCATTTGACATGGACGTAAGATATCAGTTAGAATGCTTGTACCCAATAGCAGAGTCCCTGGATTCCATTTTCTGCCCCATTCTGGTCCTTGATTCCAGCTTCCTGTAATGAACACCCTGGGAGACAACAGGTGATGGCTCAAGAGGTAGGGGCCCTGCCATCTACCTTAGAGACCTGTTCCAGACTTTTGCTTTGACCTTGGAACGTCCCGGTCATTGCAGGCATTTATGCAATGAACATGGGGATGGGATCTCTCTCTCTCTCTCTCTCTCACTCTCTGACTTTCAAAATGAGAGAGAGGGAGAGTCAATGAGACACACACACACACACAGAGAATGAATGAGTAGATAAGGGCTGTTTTTCTGGCATCTATGAAAAGCATTGCTACTGTGGTTCAAAAGCTATTTGCATGTATCTATATTGAACTTCCTGATGTTCCCATTTGAAATCCTGTTGACTATGGTGCCTTTGCCTCCTTATTATAGCCACTTCTCTTTCCTAATTTGCTAGGTCAGTTTCAAGTTCTTCTAACTCAGAAGCCTAGTCTGATGTTTGCAGTGTTTGCCTTAACCACTCTTCACTCCTATTTCCTTTCCTGATAATGATAATGACATATATTTCCTCCTAGCATGAATCTTTGATAGGTTAAAAATGAAGATAAATGTATTGAATTAAAATTGAGAAAAATGTTATGTGAGACTTAAGTAAATAAAATGTTATATGTTAATAAGTTATAATTATGTATTCACTATGACCAGGAAAATGTTTTGTCATTTTGATGCACTACTTCAAGTTAGAAATAAAAATTATTCTCAAAAACTATTTCACGTATTTATATATTACAACCCCATGATCAAATTTATTCTAGTAAACACAGAGAGACAACAGTTCTTCAACACTTGGGCATCAATAATATTGTGTGACTGAGAAAAAGCATCTTTATGGAAACACATGAGGCAGATTAAAAATATCAAAAATATAGTTGCATAAAACCTAATGAGTAGAAATACATCTTAAAGAAAATGAACCTAGACAGGGCCAGTTAAGCCTAAACAAACTTAAAGGAGAGAACAACAAAATGAGGGAAAGGAGTCAGAACTTACAATTCAAGGGGTAAGATAGGCAATAGTCCTGTCTCCTTAAAGCCTCATTGTAATGACAGAATAAATACACTAATACAAACGCATTCATTACCCAAAGAAAGTCCTTAGAGGAAAGAGTAATTAGCAGCTCTAAAGCTGAACATTTTTTGCAAGCATAGGGTAGATACTAGAAAATTAAAAGAAAACCAGGAGAGAGTCAGAATTTAAAAATCACTTAGTGATCAAAAGAGATCCTAGGAAAGTGAGATATCAAATAAAATCCTTTGAATCATGCCAGAAATAGACTGATCAAGACATAAAAATACAAATAAAATCTTGATTTTTGTCATCAGTAAAGAGGCAATTTGACACAGAAGTCTGCCAAACAAGTTGTTGGAGTTGGAGATCAAATCAAGCAGTGGCCTTAATGAATTCTAAAGGTGATACCCATAACGCAAATTTTCTCAGTATCTAAAGCAAACAATCAGAAAACTCATGCAGTCCTCTTTCCTGCCCAGTTATCAGAACAAATATTTCTATGATTATAATCTGAATTAATTACTGAAGAAATTTTAATTATATTGATATCAACTACAGCTGTCAGTGCTGTTCATTCTACATCCTCATGCATAAATATGAGCAATCAGTCTAGAATCTAGAATGTATAACAAAACCAATGAATGCAATATGTATATCCAGTTGAGCAAATAGAACTAATCCTTGAGGAAACACATAATAATTGCTGTTAGTAATAGTCAGTATTCAGAAATACATTAAAATATTCATCCTAAAGTCAGAAATATTCAACAGTATATCAAGACTAGTGATGCTGTACACAAAAATAATGGGTATGAAAAGATTCATTACTTACACAGCTGAACTTTCTGGGGAGAGTTATGCAGGTACAAGTGAGTCTGATTGGCTGCTTGGCAAGAGCAAAGCTAGTGGGTCTGGCTTAATAAAAATTATAGACAACAGTTACCATGAAAATCCATTAGTTTCTTTTCTATTTCTATTTTACAAAATAAAGGCAATAGCTATTATTTTATGAGTTTCTAAAAGTACACAAATACTGTGGCCCTTTTGAAAAACAGATGTCACAGGCGAAATGTTATCTTGACGTTACACAGTGCATCTTAGATCATAATGGCAGCTGAACTTCTTTTTCATAGTCTTCTTTGGTGCTGTAAATTTGGAAAGATTTTCATCAAAATATCCGGCTGTGGGGTCTGAGCAGTAAATAATCAACTTCTGGTATTCTTGCTCAGTTATGGTCTTGCTTGCCCAACTCTGGCTACATGTTTCCCTCGTCAGTCATTTTAACTGCAGTGGTTCTGCCCTCCCCTGGGGAAGCTGACTGTTCCATGGATCACTGTATTCTCTGGAAAGAGCTAGTGTTTAGGTAGCATCAAGCCTCAGTGGTGCAACCATTTGTATTACTTTTTTGTCTTCATATGCTTTTAAGCGAGTGGGGTTATTATCTACCACTTTCATAGCTTGGGAAGAACAGCAAACTTCAAATACAGTATTGGTGCCAATGATCATTGGCTCGGGCACTTGATCTTTGACATCAGGGATTAGACAACCCAGGTGAACATCCATGACAAGGGCTGTTCTATATCAGCTTACTTTCACCAATCACTATCAGCCTGGCTTCTGCAATAATCCTTGGCTTTAGCATGGATCACCATCCTAGATCCTATAGTTATATCTGCTTGGATTTCACTTTCTACACATACTACTGCACCAGGAACAGCTTGAGGACCTGGAATAAGACACAATAGCAAGTGCCCACCCTTGGCAACCGTGGACAGAGGAATATGCTCCATCCATGTGCAAAGATGAAGACAGGCTTTTCCAAGCTTTAGACCCACTTTTTTCCTACATTTCCTCTATGCTTCTCCTTTTATGAACCTGCTATTTATTAGAACCATACAGTTTTGATTTCTTTATATTTATATTATTTTTGAATGCTTGCTCCACTTTTTATTCTTTCTTATTATTTTTCATTCAAATATAATGAACTTTTGTTTTTTGAAAGTTCAGTTTCTATATGCATTTGAAAGATATTTTATCAATTAATATAGGAGTAATTTATATCATTATACTATTGAATCTTTCTATCCTTAAAAGTTATGTTTGCTAACTTTTTAAAAAGATTTATTTATTTATTTGAAAGTCAGAGTTACACAGAGAGAGGAGAAGGAGGGAAGGAGGGAGGGAGGGAGGGAGGGAGGGAGAGAGAGGTCTTCCATCCGATGGTTCACTCCCAAACTGGCTGCAACAGCCGCAGCTGCATTGATCCGAAGCCAGGAACCAGGAGCTTCTTCCTGGTCTCCCATGCGAGTTCAGGGGCCCAAGGACTTGGGCCATCCTCTACTGCTTTCCCAGGCTGTAGCAGAGAGCTGGATAGGAAGTGGAGCAGTCGGGTCTCAAACCGGCACCCATATGGGATGCTGGCACTTCAGGCCAGGGGTTTAATCTGCTGCACCACAGTGCCGGCCCCTGTTTGCTAACTCTTTAGCATCCATGAGTAGTAATTTAGGGTTTCTTCACATGCATCTTAAAGGTTTTTATTTAACTTTATCCCCGGCTAGTTCATTATTTCCTTTGTTTATATAAATATTATGTGTTCTATTATTTAAAATATTTTTTAATATTTTAAATTTTACAGAGAAAAAATTGTTGATATTTATTTACTAGTTTAATAACTTGACAACAATTGAATTCTCACTTTTTTGTTTATTTCCCCCCGAGTTTCCTAGAGTGCAAGCTAATATTCTATAAGTTGTATAATTTTCCTTGCATCCAATGGAGTCCAATCTCACAAAGAATCAGAGCCAAACACATGTAACCAGCAGAGCAGTGCTTTGAAGATGTGAAACTATCAGTATACAGTCAGAAAATGTATGTTAGCTGCTTCTTTGCTTTCCTGGACCCTGGCTCTGCCATGAATACACTCCAGCAGCCGAGGGCAGAGGCCCAGGAAGCAAGGAACTGGGGACCTTGCCGGCCATGTGACTGCAAACACTTGTAAAGAGATCTTTACTCTTTGGAGGATTTCAGTCCCTGCCAACTTTTGTCTGCAACAGCTCCAGAGTGAGAACTCCTCACATGAGCCCTTCCAAAATTCCTTTCCCACAGATACCAGAACCGACGCTGAATGCTTATTTTTGTTATTTTATTTTTTCCTAAAACCTTGGATAATTAATATAACCTTTTAAAGCTTTATCCCTCATTTGCCTTTCTCTATTTCAGTTGAACTGCTGTTTTTCTCTTGAAGAGGGTTTCCCAACCTTGCCGGTATTGACATACGGAAGTCCCTTTCTGAAACTGCGCATATTCTGCATCTGACTCTACTGCTTTTAAACAGCGTGCTGCTCTGGATGTGTTTCCTTTGTGTCTATGCAGTACTATCAGCACCTTGTTTTATAATCTGTTAGAGTTGTTATTTATACTTTGCTATTTTAGTTGTTACTTTTATTGCCATATTTTAGAACGCTATCTTCCCACTATTATTTAAGCAGTATCTATCGGCTTTTCACTATAAATAATGATAAAATCTGTATTTTTCCATTCTCCCTCCTTTACATTAATCAGTTTTATGTTATTTTCTGAGTCATGCCAATATTTATTTTCTACCTTTTAGCATATTTATAGTTGGACTACAAATGCAGGAAGGGATGGAGCATGGGGGAGGGGAGAGGCAGGTGTCACTATGTTCCTAATTCTGTATATATGAAATACATGAAACTTGTACAACTTAAATAAAATTTAAAAATTTAAGGAAATCAATGCATATATCCTACCTCCTGTCATTCTTCCATTCTCTCCTTTCCTTGAAATTAGTTGTATTATTTTTACACTGTCATTATGGCAAATATTTAAAGTCTCTTCAGTAAGACCAATTCTCACATTTGTTTCCATGTTTTCCATTTCAGATAATAGATTAAAGGTTGAGTACTGGGACAAATGCTATGACACAGCAGGTTAAATCATAACCTGTAGTGCCTGCATCCTATATTGATGTTGGCTCCAGTCCTGGCTGCTCCACTTCTGATCTAGCTCCATGCTAATGAGCCTGGGGAGTCAGCAGAGGATGACCCAAGTGCTTGAGGACCTGCACCCACATGGGAAGCCCTAATGAAGCCCCTGTCTCCTGGCTTCAGCCTAGTCCAGCCCTGGCTGTTGCAACTTTTTAGGGAGTAAACCAGCAGATAGAAGATTTATCTATGTCTCTGACTCTCCTCTGTAACTCTGCCTTTCAAATAAATAAATAAATCTCAAAACACAAAAAAGCTGACCACTGCGACTTTCACATTGTTAATTCAATTTTCTTTTTAAGCTTGAAGAATTTTTTTTTCAAAAGGATACAAGAACTGACATTCCTTTAGTCTTGAACAGATGAAATGATATAAATAGATTCTTTAGAACTGAAAGGTAGCTGGACTGTATGTAACATCTTTCAGTCATATTTTCCTGAGGAATTCAGAGCCATTGCTCCACATTCTGTGTGGAGTGTGTTTTTTAAAAGACCAGCTGCATTTTCGTTTTACTTCTCCTCTAGTGTTATGGTCACTTTGGACACCATGAAGAATTTTCTTTATATTTGGCAAAATCATCAGCAGGCTCTGTTTCACTGTTAATCATTCTGTGTGAATTTTCCCTAGCCACAGTACATCACTTGAACCTACAAATTCAAGCGTTCTTTTATTTGTGGAAATTCTGCTAGAGATGGATCATTAAATCTTTATTTTTCCTTCAGATCGTTTGGTTTTCTTCTTCAGGGAGTAGTGTAGTTACTTTAGGATCGTTTGATTCCACGAATATTGGTTTATTTCTAAATCCTTAAACTAATTGTTCAATTCCATTCCCTTTTGCTCATTTTTTCAGCCCTCTCATTCATGACCTTTGCTGCATTTTCCATGCCTCTGCCACTGTCTCTGATTATTTCATCTTCATCTTCTAGGCGTTCTCCGGCTTCTGTGTCTCAGGTGAAATCAGCATCTGTGCTTTTATCAAAACTCTTAGAGCTCTGTTGCTCAGTCATGAGGTCATGATTGTTTCAGTAAGTTCTGCTCATTCCTGCTGGTGTGTTTCATCACGGTTTCTCATCACTGACAAGTGTCTGGGCAGGTTTTCCCCACCCAACTTTTCATTCTGTGTAAGTTTCAGTCTTGCCCTTCTTCAACTTTTCCAATGTAGTATATTTGTAACTTTTCTGATAATTACCTGAGTTTGCATGGAAAGAAATCTTCCTCTATTAGTGTTTCTGGTGTTCCTATTAGCTAGAATTCAGAACAAGATTGTAAACTAGTAACAATTCTCTCCCTAGGTTATAATACAGGATTGTATTTGAGTCCAGTTTTTTCACTTTATTTCTACCCACTAAAAAGGGATCTGGAGGTACATGCTCCATAGAATAGAGCGTCTCTTTCCATACCACATTTCCAATGCACTCATTTTTGTACCTGTGATTGCCTGGGACAAAACAATCAGAATCCTATGAATCTCCTGCCTCTGAAATCTTCCATGCTCATTTTTTGAAATGAACGCTTGTTTTGCTCATCAGAGTAAAGAGTTTTTTCTCAATCAGCTTGATTCAAGGCATGTCGTCCAAAAAGCCCCTCAGCATCCTTCCCACTCCCCTGTAGCAGCACATTTTTATATCTAATTGTTAAGTTAAGAAAAGTTTTTAGTCTTGTGAAATGCAGAGCTTGCATTCCTATTTTTTGTTATTTAAATTATTGAGGTCTTTTTCTAAGAAAGAGAAAAGGACATTACACTAGTGGTATCTGCAAGTTCGTGGTATTCACGATTGACCTCAAACAAGTAAACATGAGATATAGAAGCACTGAAATTCTGTTGTTTTTATACAAGATAGGTTGTTTGGTATTTAGTTTAATTGCCTGCTTCCAAACCTAAGAAAATTGTGAGTAATATGGTTCTTTGACCTTCTTTTACTAACATTACTGCATGGCTCCACAACAAGCAGACTACTATAGGAATTCAAGGTGAGTGCCAGAGAACCCTCTTGTCCAAAGCAACCTATTAAGAACTACTCTTAGTACATCCCAGCTACCTGTATTGTGATAAGAGCAGTTCCTATGAATTCATGACTACTTCTTATCAAATATTAGACTACACATTTTTTAGACTACACATTTTGTCCTCTGTGATTATAGCCTTATTAAAAACTTGTAATTTGAAATAACTGCTATGCTTATAAGAGTACGATAGGAGCCTAGGTTGATTACTGATGCCATAAACAAGAGTGTCTATTTGTTAAATCAACAACAGGAGTCACTGTGCACTTACTCCTCATGTAGGATCTTTGTTCTTAGTGTGCTGTACATTGAGATTTAATGCTATAACTAGTACTCAAACAGTATTTTTCACTTTATGATTCTGTGTGGGAGCAAACTGTTGAAATCTTTACTTAATGTATGCTAAATGGATCTTCTGTATAAAAAGAGAAACGAAAATGAATCTTGATGTAAATGGAAGGGGAGAGGGAGTGGGAAAGGGGAGGGTTGTGGGTGGGAGGGACGTTATGGGGGGAAGTCATTGTAATCCATAAGCTGTACTTTGGAAATTTATATTCATTAAATCAAAGTTAAAAAAAAAGAGTACGATAGGAACTGCTATGATTGTAAGAATGAAAAAGCAAGGTGCAGGGCCTGTGTTCTGGAACAGTGGTTTAAGCTGGTGCTTGCAACACCAACATCCCCTATCAATTCCCAGCTACTCCACTTGCAGTCCTGCTCCCTGCTAATGAGCCTGGAAGGCAGCAGCAGATTATCCAAGTACTTGGGCCCCGACAACGCATGTGGGAGACTAGGATGATGTTCCTGGCTCCTGGCTTCACACCTGGCCTGCCCCTGCTATGTTCAAGCCATTTGGGAAGTGAATCAGTGGATGAAAGATTTCTCTGTTTCTCCATCTTGTGCTGTTGTTCTGCATTTCAGATAAATAAAAAAAACTTTAAAAAAAAAAAAGCTCAAAGGAGTGGAGTAATGTTCCCCAAGGCCATGTAGGAAGTTATATGGTCTCAGAAAAATTAGAACCATATAATATTCCAAAGTCAGTAATCCTAACCTATCACTCCACAGAATATCCAAATGCCTTTAACCACTTTCAAAGTTGCTTCCATTATTCTCATGGTGACTCAGTAGACACCCTAGATTTATGACTGATGTAATTCCACAGTGTTGCTACATCAAATTGAAACATAAAACTAATGGCCTGAAATAATCAGTTCAAATTTTCTCAAAATACCTCCTTTGAAAACCATGTGTATTTTTTTGTCCCTAAGACGAAGCTGAAAGCTAGAGTCCTCTTTTTTGTAATTTAGTACAATACACAAGGTCTGTAATGGAAAAGAAAAAAAATATGCATACATGGGGATGTATGTTATATGTTTGTGTCTATGTCAATGCATATATGTGTCCATATGTTTGTATACATATATGCACACACACATGCAAATGTCATAAACAGAGGGACTTTAAAAGGCTCATGGAAATTGAAATAAAATATAAGTTTATGTTTGTGTAAAATTTTTTGGAATCTATGGACAAGTTTTTTCATGATATTCATTTTTGTTTTCTTTTTTTAACTTTTATGTAATAAATATAAATTTCAAAAGTACAACTTTTGAATTATAGTGGCTTTTCCCCCATAACCTCCTGCCCACCCACAACCATCTCATCTCCCACTCCCTCTCCCATCCCATTCACATCAAAATTCATTTTCAATTCTCTTTATATACAGAAGATCCATTTAGTACATACTAAGTAAATATTTCAACAGTTTGTACCCACACAGAAACACAAAGTATTAAGTACTGTTTGAGTACTAGTTATACCATTAATTCACATAGTACAACACATTAAGGACAGAGATCCTACATGGGGAGTAAGTGCACAGTGACTCCTGTCTTTGATTTGACAATTGACACTCTTATTTATGATGTCAGTAATCACCCAAGGCTCTTGTCATGAGCTGCCAAGGCTATGGAAGCCTCTTGAGTTCACCAACTCCGATCATATTTAGACAAGGTCATGGTGAAAGTGGAAGTTCTCTCCTCCCTTCAGAGAAGGGTACCTCCTTCTTTGATGGCCCATTCTTTCCATTGGGATCTCACTCACAGAGATCTTTCATTTAGGTCATTTTTTTTCTTTGCCACAGTGTCTTGGCTTTCTATGCCTGAAATACTCTCATGGGTTTTTTTAGCTGGATCCAAATGCCATAAGGGTTGATTCTGAGGATAAGTTTTTTCATGATATTCATTTCTCAGCGAACTTATGAAAGACCCTCCTTATGTAAGCAAAAATGTTTTCTCTCATTTAAACAACTCATTTCTTCAAATATTCATCGGAAAACATAAGCATATTGCTTATACTAGGACACTTGAGAATGAAGAGGAAATTAACCAAGCACTATACTGAGGAAATAGATGCAAAACTGAGGCGATCCTAGGCAAACTCAAATATTCTATGTGTTGACACACATTTATAGCATTTCATTTTGTAATTTTACAGGCTAAAAACCTCAAATGACAGAAGTGAAAATTTTCATATGTGCAATTAATAGTGTTTAATGGGGTGGACTTTTGGTTAGGATGCCACTTGGGTTTCCCACATCCCACATTGGAATACCTGGACTTGAGCCAGCTCTAATTCTAATTCCAACTTTCTGCTAAGACACACCCTGGGAGGCCACAGTGATCAATCAAGTGATTGGGTCCATGATACCCCCATGGGAAACTTGCACTGAGTTCTTAGCTTCTAGTTTTGGCCTGGCCCAGGCCTGGCCAGTTATGGGCATTTGGGGAAGGAACCAGTGGAAGATATATCTGTCTGTCTCTCTCACACTCCATTTCTATGTCTCTTTGCATTTTGACAAAAAAAAATTCTTAAGAGAATATAATATATCAGGGAAGTTATTGTGGAATAGCAGATAAAGCTGCCACTTGTAATGCTGGCATCCCATATGTCTGGGCACGAGTTCAAGTCCTGACACATCCACTCCAGATCCAGCTCCCTGACAATGCACCTGGGAAAGCAATAGAGACTGACCTGATTCTTTGGGAGACCCAGATGAAACTCCAGACTCCTGGCTTCAGCCATGTGTGGAGTGAACCAAAAGATGGACGATTCTATATCTCTCTCTCTCTAACTCTTTCAAATAAATAATATTTTAAAAAAAGAATATACAAAGAATTCCTAAGAGTTCTATGAATTGGTAATTCACAGAAGAAAAAAAGTCAAAAGATAACCGATTTCTTTATGAATTCTTAAATTTCCTAGAAGTCATGAAAGCATATAATAAAATAGCTATAAGCAGTAATTTTACATGCACCAAAATGACAGAAGTTAGAAAAAAGTGTGATAATACCATGATACCTCCATCTGGCTGCTATGTAAGACAATCCACATTGTGGCTGAATATATAACTTGTGGCAACTTTTTCTTGATAAAGAATCTGGCAACATCTGTTACAATTACTTTACACGTGGTTAGCAATCCCACTCCTAGAATTTAATTCCATAGAAATAAAACTTCCAGTATCTAAAAATATATACACAAGAATGTACATTATACACTTATATGTAGTTGTAAAAGCATACAACAAAATAATTGCAGGTTAATTAATAGAATAAATACACTATGGTAGATTCACACTATGAAATATGAGCCCATGAAAATCATAAATTATGGCTGTAAACATTGTTCTGCAGTGTTGTTCACAAGGAATTATCAAATAAAGTATACAATTCAGAGACAGTTCTAAGTTGATTGATTTCCACTGTGACACAATAAAGACTAATGAAAAATGAAAAACATGGCACAATTGCAGCTATCTATAAATCCCTCTATGTACCTAAAACTTTCTAAGGTTAAATGCTTATATGGGAACATTGAGCTACACAAGGGAAAGTACAGGAGGATAGTCAGAGCAGTGTTCATCTGGATTCTGAGGGCATTAAAGTGAAAGGTTTACGGGGGAAGAGTAGCAGACAAAGAAGGAAGAAGCAGTCATTTATAATAAAATCATGAAGAATTTATAGCTAGCCCCAAATTGCACAGAATTCTAGGATTCAATATTGCAAGGGGATGTATGTACTATATTTCCATTTTTTTATGAAGTATCCCAAACCTCTCTCTATAAAATACCTGTTATGTACCCGTAAACAGGTAGAAAGGTATGCAAAGATACCCACAAACTTACTAACAGTAAATAGCTCATAGAAGTTAGAGATCATTACTTTTGCCTTTATAAAACTTTATAATATACTTGTGCTATTTTATATTAATTATCATAAACATATTATTTTAATGTGCAAAGTATTTAAAATGGGTAATACTGTTCATCTTTAAACTATCAAAAAGTAAAATCCAAACAAAACTTTTAGGCTGATGTGGATAGCGATGCCATCAGGCACTTAGCTTTGTTTCTTCTCTAAACTATTGATAGCCTTCCACATAACCATGAATATTTAAGGAACTTTCCTGTTGTTTCTTGGTTCCTAAACTATATGCTAATGTACTGTCTCTGAATTAAAAATGTCAATGATTTTTTTATCTCCCTTAGTCCGAAGCTAGTTTTTCTTCTTTCCTGCTCTCCAAATAATTACACACTTCACTCATAAACAGGTTTTAATTTCTATCTGCTGCATTATCATTTGTTAGTGGACTCACAGCTTGCTTTTTCAACATTAGAATATAGGATCCCTCCTTAATGGGAAAAACTTCATAAATCATGTATGATTCTGGCCATGTAAACAAACTGGGTATATTTATCTTGAAAATATAACCAAATCTAAAGGAATATTTATTTTTCATTCTAAGGGCCAAAGACGTCAAAAGGTACAGCTTGGAAGTCAACATATAACCCAAGTGTGTCTACTCCAGAATTCTACCTCTAATTTTGAGGTATGAAAAGTGAAGTGTTTTACCTCTGTGATAACAAGGAAATCTGGAAAAAAACAAAAATAACATCCACCAATAGGATTGTCTAAGAGTGGCAGATGCAAGGAAGCTTCAGTGAACTGATGTTCATAGAGGCTCTCACAGCTTCTGTAAATGGCCTCTGGGTACACTAGGTCTGGGTCTAGACAAACCTGCCAAAGATCCAGAGACTAGATTCACTGAAGAAGTAAAAGGAGATACTAGCAATTGTGAAGTTGCCAGGAATAAATGAGGTCTAATAGAACCAAAGTGCAGCAGGCATTCCTCTGGCATAACAACTTTTCTGTTTTTACACCTTCTCAGTTTTGCTGAGATAAATGCAGTAAAGTTGAGATCTAAACACAGAAATAATTTACACCTTGGAAAATGCTCAACACCTATGCTTATGGTACCAGGAATCAGTAAATGCAAAGGGATGTTTCAGTTGAACACTTGCTGACTCCACATTCAAATTCTGAAGAAGCGAAGAACAGCTACTGCACAACAGTGGCAGCTGGCAGCAGCACCTGCAGCCACAGAACTGGATGCATTAACCAGAAATTAGCTTGATCTTGAAGCTGTAACTCGGTTCATTTGAGATTTATATAATTCAAAAGATTATTTTCTCTCTTTAGCCATCAGACATAAAAATGGTTTGCATAGTCTTGGAAAACAGAATAAAACAATAATGTGCTCTGATCTTTCTGGTACTTCTACACATAGTATCTGATATATAGGAAAAGAATGGTGGGGAACTGGCATTGTGGTGCAATAGATTAAGTAGCTGACACCTGCAAGGCTGGGATCCCATATGAACACCAGTTCAAGTCCCAGCTGCTCCATTTCCTAATAAGATCCTTGCCAGTGCATGAGGGAATGCAGCAGTTGATGGCCCAAGTGCTTGGGCCCCTAGAACCCACATGGGAGACCAAGATCCCAGATGGATACCAGGCTCCTGGCTTTAGCTTGGCTCATTTGGCACTAAAACAGCAAATAGCCAGTGCAGGAACTCAGTCTCTCTCTTTCTCTTCTCTCTCTCTATCTCTCCTTCCCTCCCTTTCTCTTTCTGTAATTCTTTCAAATAAATTAATGAATTCATAAAAATATGGTGAGCTATGTGGAGAAGCAAAAAATGTGAATCAAAACAATCCAACTCACGGATAACCCATATATTGGTACTGGCAAACAATGATGTTAAAAATAACTATTCTGTGTAAGTACAAGAACTTGCAGGAAAGGACAGAAAGTATGGATAAACAGATGGGAAATCTCAACAGAGAAAAGACTATTAAAATATAGAATTTTTTTATTCTGAAATACAAAATTGGTTTAACGTGGGGATTAAATTGAAGAAGAAATAAGTGAACTTAAAGGCACATCAACAGAGATTCTCTGAAGTAGAGAGAGGAAAATAATATAAAACAACTAATCAGAAAGCCAAACACCTGTGGGAAGAAAGTTACGCTCTGTAACATATATGTAATTGGAAACTACAAAGTGATTAAGTGGATTATATGCCAGTAATTTAAAATTAGAATATTCAGAAATCAATGAGTGTACTCCATCATGTAAAACAGAAGGAGAAAAATCATAGTTATTTAATAGTTAAACAAAAGTATTAGACACAAACCTAACTCTCATTTATGATAAGAACTTCATAAAATCTAGAAATAGTAAAAATTCTTCCTCAATTTGAAACATAGCATATGTGACAATTTTCAGCTGACATAAAACTTATTGATAAAATAATTGTCATGTTCCACACTAAGACTGGGGACACTGAAAGGTGGCATACTTCTCATCCTTGTTTTCAACACTGTATATTCAATAGGTCCTAAGAAAGAGGGAGGGGAGTAAGAAAAAAGAAAGGAGAAAGGGGAAAAAAGGAAGTATATTTTATATTTTTGTGTATAGAAAGCAAAACTGTTTACATTGAAACATCTATGAAATTATATATATGTACATATATGTACATATATGTATATATACACAAATATACATATATAATATTATATATAATAATACATAAATATTATATGTTATATAATAATACATAATATTATATATAATATTATATATTTTATTAATAATAATTAATAATATTATATATTAATGTATTATATTTTATATTGATATGTATTAATTGTGTTATGTATTATTGATATATATTTTTATATATGTAATATATATTAATTATATGATAATTTTATATTATTTAATATATATTAATTATATTATAATTATATATATTATATATATAAATAAATATTATATATATAACAGTTTTGCTGTTACTTATATTAAGAGAGAGCTGTGTATTTATTTTTATATGCCTGAAAGGCAGAGTAATATAATGAGAGACTGAGAGACAGAGAGTCTTCCACTCATTTGCTCATTCCCAAAATGCCTACAACAGCTAGGGCTAGCTGATCCAGGAGGTAGTTAGGAGCCTCTAGTACCATTGTGATCTCCCACGTGTGTAGCAGATGTCCTGTACTTGAACCGTCAGCTGCTGCCTCTGGGGATGCACTAGCAGGAAGCTGGGATGGGAGCAGAGATGCCAGGGGGCTGGAACCAGCACCCTGACATGGGATGCAAGCATGGAAAGTGGCAGCTTAACCTGCAACACAACACGATTTTTAGAATATCGGATGTAATAACTAATTTCAGCAATATCTGAGAATTCAAGATCAATGCAAAATGAATTCTATTTTACAATGCAGCAACAATTGGAAAATAAAATTAAATATCAATAAAATTCATAATATAATTTTATTTAATCTTTTAATTCTATTGAATTTTTAACAGATTCAATATGATTTGTAGATACAATTTTAAGAACATAATGATATTCCTTCCCTTCCTCTCACACTCCTTCCTTCTACCATTCTTTTTTTTAGTTTTTGAGATAACATATTTTAAATTTACATTACAGTAAAAAGTCTTATTACTTCACCAAATAAGTCTCACAAATAAAAAGCAAAAAGACGTTAGTTTAGTGGTAATATAGACAACAGCTATAAACAATAATTGAATGTATAAATGATCATTTCACACACATATAGTTTTCATTTGCCAATTAGTCATTCATAATTCCTTTCAATGAAATATAACTAATGGCAATGTAACATAATAAAGTTCATTTAGACTTGAACCCATTTCCTCTCAACAGGTTGTGCACAAGAAAAATTTTATGCAGATTGCAAGGCAAATAATTACACATTACACTTTTTGTAGTCTATTAGTTACCACAGATCAGGGAAAACATATGGTATTTGTCTTTTGGGAACTGGATGGTTTATTTCACTAAGTATAATGGTTTCTAGTATCATTTATTTGTTGTGAAAGACAGGATTTAATTCTTTTTTACAGCTGAATAATATTCCACTGTATACATGTACAAAATTTCTTTATCCAGTCATCAGTTGATGGACATCTGGGTTGATTCCATATTTTATTTTAGCAATTGTGAATTGAGCCATGATAAGCATAGGGGTACAGATAACTCTTTGATATGATTTCATTTCATTTGGGTAAATCCCAGGAGCGAGATTTCTGAGTCATATGGTAAATCTGATTTCAGCTTTCTGAGGAAACTCTAAACTATCTGTGGGGAACCTCAGGCTGGCCACCTGTGGGAACTTCCTCACTTTGCTGTTTGCATGGCCTGTTGTAACAACTTGTGCAAAACAAGTTAAGGAAGTGCTGGCTGCTGAGAAAAACAAGTCAAGGAAGTGCTAACCACAGGATGTCCTGAAGACACAAACAACCCCGATGGAGCAAGATGAACTTTCGACCTGAGGCACTATGTGCCCTTCAACTTGATTGGACTGTGCCTGCATGGACTGCCTGTGAACAGACTTGCCATTGGCTGGGAGTGTCCTGCTAGGGGAACCTAGGGTATATAATGGGGATAGTATTGTGTAGGGGAGCTAGGGCTTGGCTTCTTTTCTTTCGCCTTGCATCTGGATGAATAAAGTTCCATGAGAACCGAGTAAGCAGCGATTGTGTCTTTACTATGCTGGACTCTCACTGGTGAGCGTCCGGCAACTATCTTTCACAATGAAAGTACTAATTTGAATTACAAGTGACAGTGGATTAGGCAACCTTTTTCTCTACATTTTCATCAGCATTTATTGTTTGCTTATTTCTATATGAAAACCATTCTAACAGGCATGAGGTAGAACCTCATTGTGGTTTTTATTTGAATTTCCATAATGGCCACTGATCCTGAGCATTTTTTCATGTGTCTGTGGGTCATTTGAATTTCCCCTTTTCAAAAATGCCTGCAGAAGTCCTTGCCAAGGGGACATCACTGGGGCATAGCAAGTAAATCCATCTCCTGTGGTGCCAGCATCCCATATTGGCACTGGTTTGAGTCCCAGCTGCTCATTTATAATCCAGCTCCCTGCTAATGTACCTGGAAAAGTAGCAGAGGATGGCACAAGTCCTTGGGCCTCTGCACCCTTGTGGGAATTGTGGGAGAACTGGGAAAAAACTCCTGGCTTCTGGCTTCAGACTGGCTCAGCTCTGGCCATTGTGGCCACTTGGGTACTGAACCAACAGGTTGAAGATCTCTCTCTTTCTTTCTTTCTCTCTCTCTCTCTCTCTATATATATATATATGTATCTATATATATATATATATAGAGAGAGAGAGAGAGAAACTCTTCCAAATAAATAAATAAATAAATAAATCTTTTTATATATAAATAAATATATATATTTTATATATAAATAAATAAATCTTTAGTTAATAAAAGGTCCTTTGCCCATTTCTTAACTGGATTGTTTGTTTTATTGAGTTTCTTGAGCTCTTTACAGGTTCCAGATATTGTTTATCAAAGCATAGTTTGCAAATATTTTCTCCCATTCTTTCAGTTGCCTCTTCACTTTGTTAAGTGTTTCATTTACAGTGCAGAGGCTTCTAAGCTTGATATATTCCCATTTGTCTAATTTCTTTTGATTGGCTATGTTTCTTGGGTCTACTCCCAGAGTCTGCCTATGCCAATGCCATGCAGAGTTTTCCCAATTTTCTTGTCTGGTAATTTGATGGTATCAGGTCATAGACTGAGACACTTGGTCCATTTTGAGTAGGCTTTTTGTCTAAGGTGTAAGGTAGGGGTCTTGTTTAAAATCTCTGTAGGTAGATATCCAGTTTCCCACCATAGTTTGTTGAAGAGACTGTCCTTTATCCAGGGATTCAGTTTAGCTCATTTTTCAAAGATTGGTTGGTTGTAGATGCATGATTTGGTTTCTGTAATTTCTATTCTGTCCCATTGGTATATATGTGTATTTTTGTACCAGTACCAGGCTATTTTGATTATAAATGCCCTGTAGTAGGTCTTGAAATCTGGTATTGTGATTGATGCACCCACCTCTGTTTTTGTTGTTTAAGATTGCTTTAGCTATTCAGCATCTTTTATGTTTCCATATGAATTTCAACATCATTTTTTCTAGATGGAGAATATACTTGATATTTTTATTGGGATTTCAGTGAATCTGCAAACTACTTTTGGTAGTATGGACATATTGATGATATTGATTCCTCCAATCTATGAACAGAGAAGAATCTGGTATCTTCTTCTAGTCCTTTTCTAATGTTTGTAATTTTCATTGCAGAAAACTTTCACCTCCTTGGTTAAATTTATTCCAAAGGAATTTAAAATTTTTGTACCTATTGTGCATGGGACTGATCCTACAAGTTCTTTCTCAGCCATAGCATTGTCTGTGTATAGAAAAGCTGTTTCCCATGAATACAAAGGCTATTGTCTGTATATACAAACATGTCATCTGAAAAAAGGGATCATTTGACTTCCTACTTTCCAATTTATACCCCTTGATTTCTTTTTCATGTACTATGGCCCTGCCTAAATCTTCCAGGACTATATGAATAGAAATGGTGAAAATAGGCATCTTTGTCTGGTTCCAGATCTTAGGAGAAATGTTTCCAAATTTCCTCCATTCAATATGATGATGCTGATGGGTCTATTTTAAATTTCCTTGATTGTGTTGGGGATTGTGCCTTCTATATCCAGTTTACTTAAGGTTTTCATTATGAAACAATTTATATTTTATCAATGACTTTCTATGCATCTATTACAACAATCATACGATTTTTGTTCTTCAGCTTGTAATTGTGATGTATCACATATACTTCTTTGCATATGTTGGACCATCCCTGCATACCAGAGTTAAATTGCACTTGGTCTGGATGAATGATTTTTGTCTCTTTTAACAGTTTAAAGAAAAATAAGGAATATATATATACTTATATATATATAAATTAGAAAGAACTCTATGACATAAATTGATAGAAATGATAAAAATTTTGTTTAGAGAATTAGAGAGGACCTAAATAAATCTTGAAAATATATCAATTAATCAAGTTAATCAAAGATAGAATGCAATTTATGTTAATATCTGAAAAAGTTTTTCTGCTTCACTGAAAAATGTTAAATTGTCTATGGAAGAATAAAGGATCTAGATATTATAATCAAATATTATTTTAAAAGAAAAATAAAATTTGAGGATTTATACTACTTGACTTCAAGACTTATGATCATGCTATAGTTATCAAATTTGTGATATGGGAATAAAATAAGAAAAAAGATCAATGGAACTAAATAGTGCCTAGAAATACAGCTCTGCATAAATACAATCAGATTATTTCTGGCAGGCTACAATGTAACTCAATAGGGAAAGAAAAATCTCTTCAGCAATTACTGAATTGTAACAACTGAATCACAAATAGATGAGGAAATAAATCTTCTCCCCTTGACATATCAGACACAAAAATTAATTTGAGATGGATCACAAACCTGAACATAGATGCTAAAATTATGAAACATCTAGACAAAGTATAGGAATGTTATAGTTGAGCAACATCATGAATGATGAATGAGAGTTTATAAGCCAAAGAGAGGAAACAGATTCAAATTAGAGAAAAATAACTCATGCAAAGGCACAAACATATAAATTCATTGTGCATTTGGGGAATGATGAGCAATTCAATGTCATTTCATTACTAAGCACTATAGTGTACAAATTGTCTTGCTAAGTGCAATGGATAAAAAATGAAATACCACACAGTCCCTCCATATGAGGGATTGCTATTATAAAGGAGAAAAAAAATGTGAAACAGAAATGGAACCTAACATAACAAAAAAGACAATTGCAATTTATGTGAGAAAAGTGTGGACACAACCATAAAAGCTATATGATTTTTTGCAAGTTTGTAAATATTGTATAAGATGAATACATTGAGTTGGGTGGCAGGGAAGGCCATTCCATCCAGAAGTTACATCAGAAACACTACATATATGAGCGAGAGGTTGGCTATTTATAAAACCCCCAGTAATTGCTGCAGGAAAGATGTTTGGGGAAGAGTAGCAGTAAATGTCAGTGGAAATGTAAGCAGGGTTATATAGTGAAGTACATCATCCTAAGAAAAATTAATATATCATTAAATATTGAATTTACATATTTTATATTATTACAAAATCCAGTTTTTTTTTTATTTAATGAGCATAAATTTCCAAAGTACAGCTTATGGACCACAATAGCCTCCTCCCCCCCGTATCTTCCCTCCCACCCACAACACTCCCCTTTCCCACTCCCTCTCCCCTTCCCCTTCACATCATGATTAATTTTCAATTCTCTTTATATACAGAAGATCAATTTAGCGTATGTTAAGTAAAGATTTCCACATTTTGCTCCCACACAGAAACACAAAGTGTAAAATACTATTTGAGTACTAGTTATAGCATTCATTAAACACCTAAGAGTAATTGTGTATTAATTACAGAGTTCAACCAATAGTTTTAAGTAGAATATAAAATGCATCTTTAGTATTGTTGTGGCTTCCCCCCCGACCTCCCTCCCTCCCGTGGCCCTCCCCTCACCCATTCCCTCTCCCATCCCGCCCTTCATCACGTTTCATTTTCAATTACCTTCATATATTGAAGATCAACTTAGTATATACTAAGCAGGGAACAAAATCTAGTTTTATGTTTCATAGTTTATATGTGAGGGAATAGGCTTAGGGAGTTTTGGTGAAAACGTGTCAAGTATTGTTATGTCTTCTTGGAAAACTGACCTTCTTATAATTAAATGCCCCTTTTCATCACTGATTAATTTCCTAGTCAGAAGCCTTCTATTTTTCTGAAATTTATATAGTTACGCTTTCTCCCAATTAATGTTTGCATGGTATATCTGTACCCATTTAAAATTTTTTAAATCAATACTGACAATGTATGTCTTTTACTTGGTTTATTCGGACCATTTACCATTGAAAGTAATAAACGATACAGTTCTATTAAAACATATAATGTTTACTCTTTGTATTATTTGTTTCCCCACACATTCCCTTTTTTCCTGGCCCCTCGGATTTTAATGGAACATGCTATATAATTCCATTGTAACTCTTGTTTTATAATACCACCATACATTCTTTAAAAACATATTTAATGATTTCCCAATAGGTTTCATTGTACATAAACTATTGTAAGTCTACCCTCAGATGATACTGCTGCTTCAAGTCTATTATAGCAGAGTATTCTCATTCCCTCCCTCTGACCTTCATAACACTGCTGCTGTTCATGTGGCATACCCCTACGATCTGATCACCCAATATATTCTCACTGATATGATAAAGTTTTCTTTTAGATCCATTAATAGTAATAAATAGAGGGTATTGTTTTATCTTTATTCCTTCTCTCATTCTCATTCTGAGAAACTTTCTATCCTGCCTTATTTCTCTTCTTTCTGAAGAAAATCTTTATCAGGGGGTCTTGCAGAATCAGTCAATTGGCAATTCACTACTTGGTTTGTTTATATGTTAATTTCTTGCTTGTTAACTACTCTTTCACTTTCTGCAATTTCCATAGGAGATGCCTAGGTATAGATTTTTTGCATTATGGGTGCTTGGTGTTCTAGTGCTCTTGATTTGTGGTGTGTAATTTGTTATTAATTTTCAAATTTTTGCAATTGTTATTACTTCAAGGATTTACTGAGCTCTGATTTCTTTTTCTTGGATATCTGGTTGTCCAGATACACATATTTTATTTAATTGGCCCACAGTTATTGAATATTCTTCTCCTTTTTCTTTTTACTTTCTTTTGTTTCAGTTTCAGTTTGGCAACTAACCATGGAACTATCTTCAAGCTTGTTGATTCATTCTTCTTCTGTTAAATTCATCGAAGATATTAATTTCTGTTGTTTTTTCACTTCTAGCATTTTCTTTGATTCATTCTTTTTAAAATACATTTATTTATTTATTTATTTGAAAGTCAGAGTTAGGGAGAGAGAGAGAGAGAGAGAGAGAGAGAGAGAGAGAGAAGTGTCTTCCACCTGCTGGTACACTCTCCAAAGTGGCTGCCAAGGGCCAGAGCTGAGTTAGGCTGAAAACAGGAACCAGAAGCTTCATTTGGGTTTCCCAAATTGGTGGCAGGGCTTCCAGCACTTAGGCCATCCTCTGCTTTTCCTAGGCTGTTAGCAAGGAGCTAGATTGGAAGTGGAACAACCAGGGATCATGTCTGTACCTACTATATATACCACAACTGGTATCTGTGTGGCTTTACCCACTACACCAAAATGCTAGCGCCTAATTCATTCTTTTTTTTGACAGGCAGAGTTAGAGAGAGAGAGAGAGAGAGAGAGAGAGAGAGAAAGGTCTTCCTTCTGTTGGTTCACCCCCAAAATGGACACTAGGCCTGTGCGCTGCAGCAGGCACGCTGCGCTGATCCGAAGCCAGGAGCCAGATGCTTCCTCCTGGTCTCCCATGCAGGTGCAGGGCCCAAGTACTTGGGCCATCCTCCACTGCCTTCCCGGGCCACAGCAGAGAGCTGGACTGGAAGAGGAGCAACTGGGACAGAATCCGGTGCCCCAACCAAGACTAGAACCCCAGGGTGCCGGCACCGCAGGTGGAGGATTAGCCAAGTGAGCCGCGGTGCCAGCCAGCACCTAATTCATTCGTAAAACTTCGGTCTCTCCACTAATGTTCCCCATAATTATTGTCATGTTATCCACTTTTTCCATCAAAGTCTTTACATCTTAATAATTTGTCTCCTTAGTATCTGTGTCATATCTTGTTTTGTTTCAGATTACTTCATCATTTTTGATGTATTTGTCTTACAGCATACCTTATAATTTTTTGTTTGTTTAACTATGGACATGGTGTATCTGGTAGCAGAAACTGAGGTACATAGATGTTTTGTGTGAGGATTTGTGATAACGTGGATAGGAATTGGGCTATGTTTAGCGCATTGCAAGCATTTGAGGGGCCGTAAGCTTAAAATTCCTCTGGTTTTCCTATTTTTGTCTCCCCTGTTGCCTTTGGACTACCCTAGGAACAGCTCCTTAGATAAAATGTGTGTTCCACAGCTGCAATCGCTTCTATTCGGACCCTGCTGACGGAGCTACAAGGTGTGGGAGAGAGGAGGCTATCGTTAATTCTCGTAATTGAAATCAGTCATTCAGTGGATCTGTCTGCCCAGACTCGGACCTTCACAAGTTTTGCATTAACTACAGGAAATCTAGGGAGTGATGAAATCCCCTCCAGTGGAACAAGGCTCTGCTAATCCCTGCACTATGGCCTCTGTTATACAGAACGTGCATGTCCTCTGGTTAACTTTCCCTTCCCTCTGCCGGATTCACCTCAGGGATCTTTCTCAAATCTTCACCTGGTGACCTGATGCTAAAACTCATCAAAGTTGGTGGTCCTTTAAGATTGTGCTCACCAAGAACTTCCCTCACTCAGGTTTCAGCAATACATCTAAATTACAAATCAAATGTCACTTGTCACTATCAGTTTATGGCTCCAGTGCCTTCTGAGCCATTGAGAAAAGCAGATATTAGTTATAACTGCTGGTTTGCCTTTCTCTCCAAATTTCAATCTTGCAATTTTCCTCTTGCCTCAGCTCTTCTATGAATCTGAGATAAGTGTTAAATGTTGGTTAGTTCAGCATTTTTCTTGTAATAAGGTCTTTGCATGTTAGGGTTGAAATTAGAATTTTCTAGCTTCGAGAATTTAAATACCCATAAAAATATGAGTGAGATTATCACTTTTCCTCAAAAATCATGATCTGAACCATTGTTATAGAACTCTCCAATTTTTTATCATGACAATAGACTATTAAAGCTTTGAAAAAATTACTTAGCTGCCGAAGTATGGACTAACATTTGTGAACAAAGGGAAATGGGAGGAAGTTATTGGGAAAAAATAAGCTAGTAACACAGTGAGGTAGGCTTGAATAAGGACACTGGAAAATACTTTTGCTAAAGAGCTTATATGTAAAAAATGAAGCAAAATTAAAATTAATAGGATTATTTAGCAATAGCTGATGAGGAAGGCAGAATCAAAGCTAATTGTGAATGTTCAGACATGCATGGTACTTGCTTGAGGATTCTGCAAAATGAAGTCACAACTACATTCTGATATATTATTAATCATTCCAAAAGTATGTTTTTAGAGAAAATAACTGGTGTTGATGAATGTTGAAAGTCTTTCCTCATCATGCAGTTTCTCTACCAATTGTTTCTTCCAGAATCTCCTTAGACATGTTTTAAGAAGAGATGCTAAAATCTGTGAGCTCAGTAGCTTTAGGAAGCTCGTCAGGGATGCCTTGACACACCCCAGTTATCAGTGCAGATGGGACATTTACTGCATGAGTAAGACAACAGTCATTATATTTGAGCATACTCTGTGTTTCAAATCCCTGATTAAGATTCTTCTCAACTACTTGGTATTACAATAATAATAGATATTGAGAATTTTTTTTTTTTGCCTACTACTATTCTGTAGAGAAAAATAAATTTAAAAACCAGAAAATAGATTGTTTCAGGTAGTGGTAATAAAACCTGTAGAGCCCCAGTAAGGAAACATAATGAAAAATCCTAGCATGCACTTTCAACCTTACTATATTAGACTTGGATGTCCTAGCCCAGTGAAGGAAAAAAAAAAGCATAATTACCATGTTTGTGTTTGTGCAAGCATAACATCTTTCTCTAAATCTGATTGGAATGATTTTTTAAAAATATCCCAGCTGCTCTAGAAATCTTATAATAATAAAGGCCATTACAAAAAAAAAAAAAAAAAAAAAAAAAAAAAAAAAAAAAAACCTTAGAAAAGCTCCTTCAGTGGGAAGACAGGCATATAGACTAATAGTTAAAACACTTCTATCCTACATTCCGAGTGCCTAGTGCCTAGGGTTGTTTCCCTGCTATGACTCCTAACTCCAGCTTCTTGCCAGTATTCTAGGAGGGAACAGGTGATAGTTCAAATAATTGTTACTGCCATACACATGGAAGGACTACATTATGTTCTGAGTTCCTGGCTTCAAATTGGGGCCAACCCTGGCCACTTGTCACTTTTTTAAAGTGACAAGTTTAAAGAGTGAAACAGCGGTTAGGAGTTCTATTTTATTTTTCTGTCTCTGTCTCTCCAATAAGTTTCTAAAAAAATTAAATATTAATTTATTTGAAAGGCAGAGCAACATGGAGGCTAGTGGGGGAGAGAAAGAGAGAGGGAGGAGAAGGAGAGGGAGAGGGAGAGAGAGAGAGACCTTCCATCTGCTGATACACTCCCCAAATGGCTGCAACAGATAGACTGAGACAAGCCAAAGTCAGGAGCCAGGAACTCCATCCTGATCACACACATCGATGGTGGAGGCACAAACAACTGGGTCATCTTCCACTGATTTCCCAGGTGCATCAGTAGAGAGATGGATCTGATGATGGGTAGCTGCTGCTTGAACCAGCACTCCAACATGTGATGCTGGTGACATTGGCACTACACTGGCCCAATCATTATGTTTCCTTAAAGAAATATGTGACACAATTGCATTGTTTTATTTTTGATGTTTTATTGACTATTTGATAAATTTTGCCTACCACACGCACACTTCTTCACCATTATTTTTGAAAAAATGTTTTTAGAATGCATTGTTCCATCCTTGGATAAATTTAAGTTGCCATCATATACAATATTTCTAAGTAAATTTTAACATGATTTCATAAATTCAAAATTAAAACCTTCCATGAACTGCATAGAATCATATCAAAACTTTGAAAAGCATGTGCTATAAAAGCTTACATTTGAAAGGGAGTTTTAATGTCATCATAAATAGTACAAGTGGAAACCTATTGGCAAACTAAAAATTATGATCTGTCAGTTTACAAATCATAACTAAAATCTTTTAAAAATAGCATTATAGGGGCAGCATTTGGCAGAGAAATGAAGATGCCATTTGAGATATCCACGTTCCACGTCGGGTTGCCTGGGTTTGAGATATGGCTCTGCTTCTCCTTCCAGCTTCCTGCTAGTTTGCACCCTTAAAAGCAGCAGGGATGGCTCAAGTTACTGGGTATTGCTTTTCAATTTAAATGAGAATTTTTTAAAAAGAAGATGAAAATGAAATTATAAAAGTGGCATTATGACCTACTTAAAAATAGATAACTAAAGACTAAAGTATAAAATCTTCTGGTTTTCACTCAGGTTTTATTAAAATAATAAAATATACTGAGAGATTGCTCTATTCAGCAATTTTAAGCATAAGACTATGGCTTATTAGAAGTGCATTCATTCTATGCTTAGAGAGCTTTTAACTGTAGCTTCTAACTGTGTGCAGACAAGCAAAACAAAATAGCCAGAGCAGATGTCAAGCAGACCTCCACTGATCAGAAACTAATTGCCTGTTCGGTTGCTTCCATCATTTGAAACACGTGGGAAATGAACACTGCTGAAGTGTGCATCAACACCGGAAATCTGACATCATTTTTCCAGTAGTTACTCTGGAAATCATCCAAAACCAATTGAAAATAAAAAAGCAATTGCACAATTTGGTTCAGAAAAAGATTTTACTGCTAAAGGTCATGAATTTGTAGTCAAATAACTAACAAAAAATAGGCAATCTAAATCAATGAAAAATAAAATCTTTTTTTAAAAGAATTTGCAATAAGCTAATCCTCTTTTTTTTTTTTTATTTGACAGGTAGAGATATGGACAGTGAGAGAGAGACAGAGAGAAAGGACTTCCTTCCGTTGGTTCACTCTCCAAATGGCCGCTACGGCCGGTGGTGCGCAGATTCAAGCCAGGAGCCAGGTGCTTCCTCCTGGTCTTCCATGCAGGTGCAGGGCCCAAGCACTTGGGCCATCCTCCACTGCCCTCCTGGGCCACAGCAGAGAGCTGGACTGGAAGAGGAGCAACCAGGACTAGAACTAGCGCCCATATGGGATGCCGGTGCCACAAGCAGAGGATTAACCAAGTGAGCCACGGTGCCAGCCCCAATGAAAAATTAAATCTAACATTCTCTAATAAATTACCAAAAACTAGGTACATATATTTCAATTATTTAGCTATTTGAATATTTGGATATCTAATTTGTTTTAAAAAATGTAAACAAATTCAGACTTTAAATTTAGAATTTTCAATATTTCAGTGATAACATAAGACTGATTTTAATTAAAATTACTTTAAAAGATATTTAATGTGACTTTTTAAGTGAAAATTTGGAAAATGAATGTCTGCCCTTTTATGATAAGAAAAAACAAGGGTCCGCACTGTGGCGTAGCAGGTTAGGCCACTGCCTTCAGTGCCATCATCCCTTATGTGTACCTGTTCAAGTCCCAGCTGCTCCATTTCCAATCCAGCTCTCTGCTATGGCCTGGGAAAGCAGTAGAAGATGGCCCAAGTCCTTGGGCCCCTGAACCCACGTGGGAGACCCAGAAGAAGCTCTTGGCTCCAGGCTTTGGATCAGCACAGCTCCAGCCATTGTGGCCTATTGAGGAGTGAACCAGCAGATGGAAGACTCTCTTTCTCTCTGCTTCTCATTCTCTCTCTGTGTAACTCTGACTTTCAAACAAATAAATAAATCTTAAAAAAAAAGAAAAAATAAGAGAAATGTCTTAGGTTAAGAAAATGGGAACTGAGTAAAGACAATAGAGTTAAATAATTTCAAAGTGAAGAATAATATAGAAATATTGCCAGTCAGTTGATCCATAATTATTTGGTTAGTGATTTTTTAAAAGGCCAATATAAGTACCTAAAATGTTAGTATAATCTGAAATATATTACTGCACATTCATTCTTATTCAGTGGGACCAAGAACTTTTCTTTGAGTGTGATTTATCTTTTTTGTGTAAAACATATTAGGTCTACACCATTTTGATGTTTATTAAAGGTAATTGCAAATACTAACTCTCAGAGAATATTATAAGTTTTCTTTCCCAAACTTTTACAGTTCCCTGACCATACTTAATCTGATATATGAATGTGTGAGAGATGGCTGTGTGTATGTCTTCAACATGATTCCAAAGCATTCAACTTCATTTCAGTACACATAGAAACTTCTTTTGCATAATCAAATTACATCAGCCTATACAATAGCTAATTACATTACATGATAGTTACAGTGAGTCAACATTTTAAGTGTACTTATTGTTAATTTTTATAGTAATTATTATTTACTTGTATTATTGCCTCCATTTGATAAATGGACAAAAGTACAAAGCACACAAGTAACTTTCCAAGACCAAACAAGAAAAGGATAGCCTGGTACATACATATGGAGAATCTGACTAAAGAGTCATTGCATTGAAACACTGTGTTTTGCATCCTCCTAACTGGCACACATAGGTTGAAAAGCAAGTATAAGTGGCATTCATTCATGGCACCACTCAACTGCTGGTGAAGATTTACCCAAGTGTTCCAGAAAGTAGCCAATCATCATCAAAAAGCCAGCATACCATCAAACCTAGTCATCATGCCTACAGAGAAACTGAGACTGTCCATTCATGCAACAACCTGGTTACAAGGAAATCAGTTATACTAGATATTTAGGACAGTGACATTGCAAGAATATTTTGCTAAAAGCATGTAAATAAACGAAAGACCATCCAAAATGCTGTGTGTATGGTATAACTAAAGAATGTCAGAGAACAATTCAGTACTAGTCACTTATCGAGATAGATGAAGGATTTTCCCTTTTCTATTTAATGTTAGAAAAGCACAAATTATGGGAGAAAAAATTCCCAAGAGACAGAATATTTTCCTATTCATCTAAAAAATTAAGATTTATCTGATTTAAAGGTTGAATCCAGAGGAGTTGCCTTGATGGGCAGGATGATTTCAGTGTAATACCTGCAGATAACTAAAATAAAAAAATAGAATATAATTCTGTACAATCTCATAAAAGAAGCAACACAGACATTGCATCCAGTGCACTCCCAGATATAGTAGTTAGAGAACATGTTGAACTAGTGTAACAAAGATTATTCCCTCATTTTAATATACGCATGGAAATTGTCCAAAAAGAGTAAATTACTCCATAGAGTTTCCCAAAGATCCAGGTTTCTTCTATATGTTTTACCATTTCCAGAGTCATTACTTCTCATGGATACAACTGGAAAGCATTATGCTTAGTGAAATAAGCCAGCACCAACAAGACAAATATCACGTTTTCCCTTATATGTGTTAACTAATAGAGTAAAAAATGCAATTTATGTGAGCAAAATCACATTTTGAGCTTTGATTATTGTTTGCAGCCTTTGTCCCATATTGTTAAGGAAGAATGGTTTTTACTCCTTACAAAAAAAAAATTAAAAAAAGAAGAACAAGAAGAAAGCCAAATCTGGCTCACAAGCACTATATCTGCTTTGTAGCCTGCAGCTAGGGGAAGTAGAGAATGAAGGTTTCCATTTTTAGGTTTTTTAATTTCACTCTTAAATTGCATCCAACTTCCCCATTCACCTCATACTGAATAGAGCATCTTCCTATGACCATACCTAACTAAAAAGTGAGACTAAGAATATCAAATGGACCTAAATAATCAAGCCAATAGCTGTAACATAGGAGTTGTTTTAACAATAACAGAAGGGAGACAGATATCAGGACCATAGCTGACTCATTCAACAAATGTGGCTTGTTAATTACTCCTTGGGAACCCAACAGCAAAGCATTGAGAATATGGAGATGGAAGATATAATTCACAGACAATTTGAGGTGAAAATCAAGAAAAGGCAATAAAGCAGAGATGTTGCAATGGGCAATTGCAATGTATGAAGAAGATGAATAGGGGATGGACCAATAGAAGTTTTTCCTAAAGGAGAATATAAGGAAATAATGAGAGTGGGAAGAGTTTGGATGCTGGACAGTCTTAGGTATCCTACAAAAGGGTTTGTATTTCATTTATAGGTCATTATAGGTCACTGAAGAATTTTAAGGTGGGAAATAAGATTAAATATGCTTTTGTAGATATATCACTTTAGTGATCTCCCCTCTGTGAGAACAATTTGGAGGATGTGACATTCAAAATTGAGAAATCTGATTGGGGTAAATTGTCTGAATTTAAAAACAGACTGGGAATTACTTGATGTCAAGAAGCTTACACCCTTAATACTTTACCTTATGAACAACCAATGTGAATATTTCTTCATTTCCACAATTATCTTTCTCATGCACAGTTTAGGAGAGGTGATGCAGGGAGTTTCAATTGTATATCAGTTACACTGCTTAGAGGCCAGTGTTGGGCCATGGTGGGTTCAGCCACTGCCTGCAACATCAGTATTCCATATGGTACCAGTTTGAGTTCGATCTGCTCCCCTTTCAATCCAGTTCCCTGCTAATGCACCTGGGAAAGCAGCAGAAAAATGGCCCAAGGAGTTGGGCTGCCGCACCCCACATGGAAGACCCAGATGGAGTTCCAGGCTCCTGGCTTCAAAATGGCCCAGCTTTGGCCACTACAGCCATGTGGGGAAATAACCAGCAGATGGAAGGTCTCTTTCTCTCTGTCACTCCGTCCCTGTCACTGTGCTTTTCAAAAGTTACACTGCTTAGTCAGTTCACAGAGCCGCTTGCCCCAAAGAGCAGCATGGCTCTCACCTGAAAATGATATTGCTGAAAATGACATATCATGGAGAAGTCTGACAAGAGTTTACCCCTAAATTAAATAGTTTCTGAACTTTTCCCAGCACCACACATTTCTGAAACTAGATGGTTGAAATCTGGAATCACAATACAGTGAAGAAAAACATTCTTGCAACTACATGATAAATAGTCTGTGAACAAAAGCCTGGCAAAAAATTCATAACAATATTAAATCCCTTGCACAGGTATTTTGAAAGTTCCCTTCCAGGGACAAATCCAGCTTCCCAATAATAAGGTTTGCTTACATTTTCTTTCTTCTCAGGACTCTGCACCTCCTTTTAAATTTTCCAATATCCCGTAAGTAAAACCTCCGTCCTATCAGTTAGCACATTTTCTTGGGAACCAACATACTCCCAGCCTGGATATCCATGGAAGAGGATGTCCCACTATTTTTTTTTAAAGTTTTATTTATTTGAAAGGCAGTGTGATAGAGAGAGAAAGGGAGAGGGGAAGAGGGAGAGACGGAGAGATGGAGAGACAGAGAGAGTAAGAGAGAGAGATGGAGAGATTTTCCATCTCTTTGTCTACTTCCCAAATGTAATCAGCAGCCAGGGCTGGGCCAGGTTGAAACCAGGAGCCCGGAACCCCATCCAAGTCTCCCACATGGACACCCCTGCTTACTGCACTGGCATCCCATATCAGAGTGACAGTTTGAGTCACATACCATTTCTGGTATGAATGTCATATAACCACTTGGGAACAGTACAGTTTCTTTAAAATGTTAAGTATAGGGGCAGCATTATGGCACAGTGGGTTAAGCCCCCACTTCAAAACCACTACCCCAATGAGAGTGCTGGTTCAAGTCCTAGCTGCTCTGCTCCCCATCCAGCTCCTGAGAAGTCAGCCATAGATAGCCCAGGTATTTGGGTCTTTGCCACCTTTGTGGGAAACACGAATGGAGCTCCCATCTCCTAGCTTTGACCTTAGCCAGACCTGAATGTTGTGGCCATTTGGGGGATAACCCAGAAGATGGAAGATCTTTTTTCTTTTCTTTCCTCCTGCTGTTCATTGTATCTCTCTTCCTTCCTTCCTAACTTCTTTCCCTTCTTCCTTCCTTTCTCTCACTTTCTTCCATCCTTCTTTCTTTCCTTCTATCCATTTCTCTTTTCTTTTCTCTTTTTTCTTCTCTCTCTCTCTCCCTCTCTCATAAAAATAAATAAATCATTTCTTAAAATATTAGGTATATACCAGAAATCCCATGCATTGCTACCTACCTTAAAGAAATTAGAACCTATACCTATAAATAGCATTGCACACAGATGTTCATAGGCGCATTACCAGTAACAGCCGCAAGAAGGAAATATCCCAAAATTCTAGCAACTGAGGAGATGATAAACAAAATGTGGTATACTCATTCAATTTATTCCTGAAAGATGTTGTGATGTACATGATTCTAAAAAATATTATGCTAAGTGAAAGAAGCAAGTCACAAAAAGACATGATTAAATTTACATGAAGTCTGCAGAACAGGAAAATCTTAAATACAGAAAGTAGATTAGTGGTTATGCAGGGCTGTGGAGAAGGGGATTAAGAAATGACTGCTAATGGGTAAAATGATTCCTTTGAAGATGATGAAAACATTTAAAGTTAGAAAGTGATGACATTTGCACAACTCTGAAGACAACTAGTAAAGATTGAATGTAGTTTAAATAGGTGAATTTTATGGGCTGTGAGTTATATCTCAAGAATGCTTAACAATAAAATACTACTATTCCTCTATGTCCTCCCCTCTCTGTATATATTTGTCCCTGACCCTTATTTTCTTAGAACATTTTTGTCCGCATCAAAAGAGTTAGTTCTGATAGAAATACCATTTTAATAGACTTTCCCATTTATACTCTGAAGAAGGTTATCACACAGGATAATATCATCACATTTCTTAAAGTGTAAGAGGGGTTACAAAGCTAACTACATAAGGGAAGTCCCCTCTTTGCAAAGGAGCTTGTGTTCTCCTACTCTTTGTACCACCAGCCGCATTTATGCATTTACTGGTGTTTTATAAAGACAGTATATACCAGTTATTGGATATCCACTTCAAATATTTTACAAATTTCTTTCAGAAACAAAGAAAATAATCTGAGATTGTAAGAAGCCAATGGACACAGGACACAGCTACTTGGGAGTACACAGGAAATCAGTTTGCTCTCTTCTTTCTTGAGAAGATCCAAAATCCTCAAACTGAGAGACAAGGGGTAATATATGCAATGTGTAAATGTAAATTCTTTTCACCCCAGTTAAAACTGAAATACCTCCATACCCAAATCCCCAGGAAGTATCTCATTTTCCTGCCTTACAATTCTATAGTTCACCTTATGGAATATATTCATACTTTATAAACTAAATGAAAGAAACCCCACAGGTTCTCCTTCAAAAAAGTTTCGTTTTGGCTCATTAATGCTTTCCATCTCATTTCGTACTTTCCACTGGAAATTTTTGCCCAGAGCAATTTTTGACAAATAAATAGAGTAAGCTGGACAGAGCTCATTTGCTTACATCATTTTAAACTACAATTTAAAAAGACATCTTTGTAGGGATAACAAATGCAGACAATTTTTATGACAAAATACTGTGATTTATAAAATTGCCATGCAGTTATTTCATCTATAGCTATGTTGAATAGACAGGACATTTGGTAAATTATAATTGCTCTTATACCCTTTCAGGAAGAATGTAATTTGTATAATTCCCAAGATTGATACATCTTCACTATTCTTTAGCAAATATATGGTTAAATAGCAAACTTCTGATTTCCTATCTTTCAGTTCTTAAATTTTTCCATTTTTGAATATGTCTGTGAAACAAGTTAATTGTGTGCTGATTACCAACTTATTTGAGTCTCATTGTTTACAGGTAGACAGCAAGCAATAAGAAGCCCAGGGTTCACAGTAAGCTGGTCACAGGGTCCAGAGAAGCTGCTGGAGTAGATGGAGTTTCTTCTACACAGTCCCTGCTTGCACTGCAGTTGAAGGACCGTGGAAATCAGCCCACCCCAGGTTTTATGTCTTGGCGCCATGTGAGCAACTCAGTTAAAGTATTGAAAGACATTTTGTTTTTGATGCACAGCTGGAAGTGGGCCAAGGATATTCTGGTCACTCCCTCTCTTATCTCAGGACGCTGCATTCATAGCACATCTACAATTAGTCTTAAGAATTATAAGCAAGAGGAAAGAACTGGGAAAGAACTAAGGCCACCTAGAGAACTGCATTATTGAGTAGTTCCACAGCAACAAAAGAAAATACTGATGTCTTCTTCCTTCCTTAAATATTAATCTGAATCCTAACTTCGTTTCTTACAAAGTCAACACATGGTTTTTCTGAATCTTCCTCTTATTATCCTCTTACATAACTCTACTTCATGATTGAGATACCATATCTTTGTTGTATATTTAAAAATTTGTATGTGCTACATTTTCTTGAATTCATTTTAAGTGATTTTATACTGTTGCCACAACAAGACTTCAAATGTTTAAAGATGTGCAGGTCTTTGACATTATATTCTGACCCAAAGCAATAGAAAGGTAATGCTTAGTACATGGGTGTTCAATAAGTAAATGCTTATCAGATGGGGAATATTATCTATTCAACATTTTAGATATGCTGTGTTTACAATTAGGTTCAGAATTTCAAGTATTCTTTTAAACAATACTTAAAGGGGCCAGCACTGTGGCATAGCAGGTAAAGCCACTGCCTGCAGTGTCAGCATCCCATATGCGCCTCAGTTCAAGTCCTCCACTTCCAATCCAGTTCTTTGCTATGGCCTGGGAAAGCAAAAGATGAAGAGCCAAAGTGACTCTATTTTGAAACAATAAAAAGCAGCCTCCATTTCCCATAGCAGACCTGAGTCCTTGTAAAAGCAGGACATTCAGGCATACCGGAGATATCAAAGCTTACCAAGGACAGCTAACTCAGCAGACTAAGGGCAGCTCAGTAGAGATTACCAAATGAGGTAACTCCCTGAACCCAAGCCAAATGGCCAAATGGAGAACCCCCCCACTGCCCTGTCCAATCACAAAAGGCCCCACACCCTAAGGCCTCACTGATGTGTCTCCCCTTTAAAAGCGTCCCCGAACAAAGACCTGAGTCCTCCTCTGATCTCTGCTGCATTCGCTGGTCAGGTGATGTCCCTGCCGCGGCTTGTACTTTTAAAATAAACCTTGCTTTTGCATTTCGGTGTGATTGGGTCACTGATAGCTTCTTGGGGATCCCCTTATCTGGGCATTACAGAAGATGGTCCAAATGCTTGGGCCCCTGTACCCGCATGGGAGGCCCAAAAGAAGCTCCTGGCTCCATGCTTTAGATTGGTGCAGCTCCAGCCATTGCGGCCAATTGGGGAGTGAACCATCAGATGGAATTTTCTCTCTCTCTCGATCTCTCTCTCTCTCTCTTTGTCTCTCTCTCTCCCTCCCTCTCTTCTCTCTGTGTAACTCTGACCATCAAATAAATAAATCTTTAAAAAAAAAGACCAATACTTAAAGACTACTATTATTTAGATGAAGTTTAATAAATAGCCAGCTCCAAGGATATGGTTACTAAGTTGTCTGTCTTTTGTTCATGTTACTATGCCTCATTGCCTCACTGTATTGATCCCCAAAGTATTTATTACATACATTTTTGATCCAATTACATGTGTAACAATATTTGAATATATCACATACCTTTCAAAACAGAGAAATAGCTATTGAAAATAATATGAAAATATTTAAAGCTACTTTAACAACATGGAATATTTATTAAATACCATACATAAATTGTCTTGGCAATTATGCTATTATTTTATTTATTTATTTATTTATTTATGGGGGGAGGAATCACCTATATACTGGCTAATCAGGATTGGGCCAAGCTAAAGCTAAAAACCAAAAATTCAATCATTGTTGCCCATGTAGGTGACAGCAACCCAACTACTTGGGCCATCACCTACTGCTTCAGGGTGCTCAGCAGCACAAAGCAGGAATTGTCAGTGGAGCCTTGACTCAAACCTAAGCAATCCAACATGGCCTGTGGGCATCCCAAATGGCATCTTAACTACTAAGCGAACACACACTCCATATGTCACCATTTCAAATTATGTTTTGTTTGTAACCATTTTGGGTTATGTCCTTTTTTTTTCCTTTTTTACTTTTTTGACAGGCAGAATTAGACAGTGAGAGAGAGAGAGAGAGAGAGAGAGAAAGGTCTTCCACTGGTTCACCCCCAATATGGCCACTACAGCTGGCACGCTGCGCTAATCCGAAGCCAGGAGACAGGTGCTTCCTCCTGGTCTCCCATGTGGGTGCAGAGCCCAAGTACTTGGGCCATCCTCCACTGCCTTCCCGGGCACAACAGAGAGTTAGACTGGAAGAGGAGCAACCAGGACAGAACTGGTGCCCCAACCGAGACTTGAACCCAGGGTGCTGGCGCCACAGGCATAGGATTAGCCTAGTGAGCCGCGGCACCGGCCAGGGTTATGTTCTTTTTTATGCTTATTCTCACTACAGTATGGTAGCCCAGCTACTTTGATTAAACCCTTCTATTAAAACACAACAGTATATTTGCTGATATACAGAAAATATATTTTAATATATCACAGAGTTCATTAGAAAATAATCCAAATCTTCAGGGCCAAATTAAAATACAAACAGAAAGACACTTACCTACCAGTTAAAACCAGGAAGGAAACAGGTACTGGTAAGCAAGAAATAATAAAGGGCTCACAAAGATGGATTAAGTCTACAGGTAAATGATAATATTAGCATTGGACTGATCATGGTTTTTAGAACTTCAAAGATAGAGAAGCTACTCTTCGCTTTAGCCAGGAATCCCTAAAGCAGTCTAACAGCTATGATTGTATAAAGTGACGGAGAATCTGACATATGAGTACTCTTTGGAGAAAGGGACAGGCTCTTTAAGATTTACAGTGATCAAATTTTTAAAACAGAAGTTAATAATGAAGAAATAACTAAGCACACTAGTAAATTCATCAGTAACAGTCAATAGAAGAGTTTACAAATGTATAAATCCAGTGATTATAACAATCACATACAGAATATATACAATCCATTGGTAAATATTTTTCAAAACTAATAAAAATAAAATAACCACTGATTTTAGAGTAACAAACTATCAAAAATACCCTGAAAATTATGAGAAATTTTAGAAATGAAATACAGGCCGGCGCTGTGGCTCAATAGGCTAATCCTCCGCCTTGCGGCGCCGGCACACTGGGTTCTAGTCCTGGTCAGGGCGCCGGATTCTGTCCCGGTTGCCCCTCTTCCAGGCCAGCTCTCTGCTGTGGCCCGGGAAGGCAGTGGAGGATGGCCCAAGTCCTTGGGCCCTGCACCCCATGGGAGACCAGGAGAAGCACCTGGCTCCTGCCTTCCGATCAGCGCAGTGCACCGGCTGCAGTGCACCGGCCACGGCAGCCATTGGAGAGTGAACCAACGGCAAAGGAAGACCTTTCTCTCTGTCTCTCTCTCTCTCACTGTCCACTCTGCCTGTAAAAAAAAATTAAATACAAAAAATATTGAAATTAAAAATTAAATGGTTTGAATAGTTGAATAGAGAAAATAAGTAAATCCAAAGATAAATTTCAAAAGATATCCAATAAATTGAATAAGGCAACGAAAAATATAAAGGAGTTGCAAGATTTGGAGAATGCGATGTGAATGCATAATAAATATCTAATTGGAATTGAGAATAGATATCAACTAATTGTCTAGAATAGAAAATTAGAATAAAGAGGCAATGTGTTACACTTGTCCAGAAATGATGAAATCATAAATCTAAAACTGGAAGGCATGAAAACACACACACAAAAATGAAATTATTTATTTGTTTATTTATTTTATTTTATTTTAGAAGCCAGAAACCGAATCTAGGTCTCCCTAAGTGTGGCAGGAACCAATGCTGCTTTCCAGGGTCTACTTTAGCAGAAAGCTGGAATCAAGAGCTGTAGCCAAACATAGAACCCAGTTACTCCAATGTGAGATGTCAGTATCTTAACTGCTAGGCTAAATGGCTCCTTCAAAGTTTATATACTCTAACATAAATGCTGTGATACATTCTTTAGCTACTCATATAAATATCCTCTTAATTCCTTTTAAGAATATTTTTCTGACTACGACATAATGTATTTTTGCTTTACTTACATAAAAATGATAAAGCAAATACAAATAAATCAAAAATTATATTCTGCAATGGTGTTTTAAGTAGAAGTATGTACCACTCAAATTCATACGCTGAAGTCCTTGAACCTGGTACCTCAGAATGGAACTATATTTGGAGAGTCTTTAAACAAATACTCAAGGTTAAAGGAAGTCGTTAGGGTGAGCTCTAATGAAATATAACTGGCTTTCTTGAAAAGTGGAGAGCAGGACTCTGTTACCCTTCAGCGAGGACCATGTGGAAACACACTGAGCAGGTGGCCATCTACAAGCAAAGGAGAGAGGCCTGCAGAAAAAGACTACTCTGCCAATACACTGACCTTAGACTTCTCACCTCCAGAACTGTGACAATAAGCAACCATTAGTGCTACTTTGTTCTGTTAGTCTAGCACATTGATAACAATTGGTGACCTTCCACTTCTATATTTGCCAGATTAGTATCATGTTATTTAACTCAGAGAAACCCCCCAAGCATTAAACTTTCAAAGTAGTACACATTTAACTCTCATTTCTCATCAAACACTTAGAAAGTTTGTCTTTTTAATATTTATTTATTTGTATAAGGGAACAGTTTCTATTTCTTTCTTTCTCTCTCTCTCCTCTCTGTGGCTCTGCCTTTCAAGTACATTAAAATATATAAAATTAAAAATTTTTATATAAAGGTAACAGATTTCATGTATTTAATATATACAGTATAAAGAACATAATGATACTTCTCACCTTCCCTCTCTCACTCTCATCCTTCCTTTTCCTTCCTTACCTTTCTTTTGTGATATTTTCAATCTACTTTATAATCATCAGCTTAATTCCCCACTAACTCAACAATTTGATATGTAGTAAGTAGAAAAAATTTGTAAGTCAACTCATTATCTTACATTAAGCGGCCATATATATAAATAACTGTATATTTAAATAACTTTGATGCAACGCATTTTAAATTAATAAAATAGGTAAGATACCTGCAAGAGAATGAATGTGTAGGCATTTGAAATGCTGGAATAGTTTACTGACCTGTTCCTCTGACACCCTAATTAATTAAATATTAATATGTGAAGATAAAATACAAGCATTTAATTAAGATAAAGGATGTGGATCCTGTGATTTGACACACTAATTTTTCTAATGCATTCTCTTAATTTCAAGTCTTTTCAGCAGCTGAGCACAAACATGGCATTTTATTGACAGAATACTGTGCCTAGTGCTGAAGCACACCAAGTGTACATTTGCTAGAGGCATGTTTTTTATTTTTATAAAACCCTGGTGTAGAATGTATTTTCACTGATAACAAAACAAAAACAGCATATAGGAAAGCACAAAACGGCAATAGCAATATTAGTTTGCAAGCTCTCCCCTGAACTGTAACTAATCTAGTTGATTCAGACTAGAAGGATCATTTTTTTTGTATGCAATATTCTTCACAAAATATTCAGCTTGCTCAAATTCAAATGACAGCATAGAAGGATGAAGAACAGGTAGAAAGGCCATTTTCTATCCCCAGAATATGGCCTGATGTTTAAATCTATTTTGTGCAAAGCAGACATGTTAAATTATTTAAACTCATTGCAATGACTTTTTTGATCATGACTCTAATAAAATATCTCCTCAGGCAATACTGCTTAAATTATTTTCTTATTAATGTAGGACCCAGGGAAGACCCTATCTGCATTCCACTATTCCTGGTCTGTGACTGCCAGGGAACAATCCCCAGCATAACCTGTGCTTTCCCTGTGAGACCTGGGTAAGGTCACCTCCATATCTCACAGTGCTGGAGCCGTGGCTCTTGGTGCAATGAGCCACGGTGTCACACACATCTTCCCAGCAGGACCTCGGGAAGTCCTATCCACATTCTATGACCTATCCCCACCCAATGGCTCCAAAGTTATGACTGTCAGTGGCATAAGATCCAGAATTATCTACTCTCAAATATCAAGATCTGGGTACAGTCTCTTCCATTTCCTGTAGTTCCAGGAATGCTGCTATTGCCATCACAAATCGCAGTGTGATTGGAAGTCAAACCTGTGATGCCTGAGCATGCATACCTTCGGATGCCCACATGCACTGAAAAGACATACCACTATTCCATGAACCTCTGAAGTCCAGACAATTGGGGCATCTGTAGATGCTTCTCCATTAGTTACAGCTTAGGAAATCACAGGGAGGCCACACTTCTGGGGTCACCTGAAGTTAAGTCAAAGTAACTATCCAACTGGTACCCCATATCCCATCTAAATGAAAAAGTTCCCAAAGAAAACTACTCAATAAAGAAGAAACCACTGTTACATCAGATGTACAGGAATAATATATATGAACCACAAGGAAGCATGATAGCTCCAAAGGAACAAAATTCTTCTCCGGAAATAATTCCTCACTTGAAGAAAATCTAGAAAATTCCTGCAATGGTTTCGCAATAATGATCCCAAGGAAACTCAACAGATGCAAAGGGAAACAGCTAAACAAATCCAAAAAATTAGGAAAGCAATGCATGATGTGAATGAAAAATTTAACAGAGATTAAAATGATAGAGGTAATCAATCAGAAATTTTGCAAAGCATAACATCAGAGAATGAATTTTTTAAAAATCTGAGATCTCTGCAACCAAATAAACTAAGAAGAAGAAAGAATTTCTGACCTTTAGGACACATATTTTTTTAATAATCCAGTCATATAAAAATACAGAAAAAGAATTAGAAAGCATGAAAGAAACAAAGATATTTGTGGGACACCATTAAGCAAAAAAACAAACAAAAAATTCACATTATTCAAATATCTGAAAGAGAAGGAAAAAGGATCTTCTTTAATGAAATAATAGTTGAAAACCTCCCAAGTCTTAAGAGATACACATATATCCACATCTAAGAAACTCAAAGGACCCCAACCAGACACCACCAGAAAATACCTTCTCCAAGCAAATTACAGTCAAATTATTAAAAATCAAAGACAATGGAAGCATCCTTAAGACAGGGAAAATATCAAGTTACATATACAGAAAAATCCACTAAATTAACAACAGATATCTCAGCAGAAATTTTAAATGCCATAAGGTCTGGAAATAAAAACTGCCAACCGATAGAACTAAATCCAGCAAAGCAGTATTTCAGAAGTTTTTTTGTTATGCAAACATTATTTGAAAAGTCATAAACCATCTCCATTAATTGCTCAATACATACCAGATAAATCCTGTTTGAGTGATACCATTTCTATCCTAATAATAAATCAAGTAAGGATTCTGTGTAATTAAGTCAAAATATTTAAATTGATAAATTTTCATTGTTTTACTTGCTTAACGCTTTTCTAAAAATGGCAACTGGATGACTTGTGCAAGTATGTAAACTGTACAAAATCATGAGAAAAAAAGTAAAATGCAAAATTTACCTCATGTTGTCATTAAACATGTGCCCCCCTCCATTTCCGTATTTGGGTCACACATTTAGAATCCATTTATAACAGATGTTACCATCTTCCTAGAAAAGAACCAAAGACCACTTTTATCATATCTTTAAATCAGCAAAAAGTTAAAAGTAGGCTAAAAACTGCTATTTTCCTGGGAATATTGAAATTATACACTGTATACACTGAAAAGAATGAAATAAAAATGATTTAGTATAATCTACAAAACTACCCACCTATATTTAAATTATTATACATATATTAAATCTCTAGAGATTTTGACTAATAATTAAGAAATGAAATTTAATTTATCTCTGAAAATAATAAAGACAAAGAAAAGATCACGTTTCTTTAGGAAACAGATGTTTACCATGGAAATACTTTAACAAGTCTTTTGGCAAAACAAATTAGCCCAATGTTTTTAAATATATAAAAGTTTATTAACCTTATCTTAATGTAATATTCTCAAAATATTAAAAACATAACATACCCTTGTCTCAACAGTTGTTAAATTCAAATCTGTAACCTTAAGAACTATATTATAAAATATCTCTACCTAGTATCTTTGCATATTGAAATACATTTGTGCTATTTAAAAATAACTTCCTTACCTTTTTAGTGAGTATATATTAGTCACTAGAAACATACTTTTTATAAATGTATGAACTATATTAAAAAGGAATTTTGTGACTTCCATAAACTCACTGTAAATGTTTTTTCTAAATACATCCAAATTGTTGTAAGTAACTTGCTCTTTGATTTTCCACTGTTGTATAACATACCCTTGTGTGTATTCTGCTACTGAAATGATAAGAGTCATGTCTTGTATTTTTATATTATAGTTATTATCAACTATGAGCATTTTGCATATATTTCCTGGTACTTATGCCGCAATATTTCTATATCTTAATCCTAGTAGTGGCACTGCTGGAACTGGCAGATAGCAATGCTCAGCTTCACAAGGCCATTCCAATTGTCTTCCAAGTAGCTGCACCAATTACATGCCAACATCAGTATATGAGCTTTCTTTGAATAACATGTTCAATAGCTCTCACTACTTTAAATTTTGCCACGGTGTAATTGCTATGTCACTATGACTGACTAGCATTTTTCTGATTACTAATGTTACTGAAAATTAAGTTATGCATTGATCTTTCATATTTTGTCTCCTATAAAATGCTGATCATTGTGTTTCCTAATTTTGCTGTTGAACTCTTCACTTTTAGTTGATATATAGTTCTTTCAAGATTTATAAATAACAATTCTCTGAGGGTTACATGTCATGTATGAAGAATATCTTGTACTCAGATTGTGGTGCCTCTTCATTTCCTTCATTTTGTCTTTTGAAAAGTAGCATTATTTTCCAAAAAAAAAAAAAAAAAAAAAAACCTTTATTTGAGGAACACAAGCTTCACACATTTTCTAAATACAACTTTAAGAATACAGTGATTCTTCCCTGCTTACCTACGCCCATATCCACACTCCCACCCCTCTTTCTCCTCCCTCTCCTATTCCCAGTCTTATTTTTTACTGAGATCTACTTTCTGCTATAGAATTTAACTATTATCAGCCGGCGCCGTGGCTCAATAGGCTAATCCTCCACCTTGCGGCGCCGGCACACCGGGTTCTAGTCCCGGTTGGGGCGCCGGATTCTGTCCCGGTTGCCCCTCTTCCAGGCCAGCTCTCTGCTATGGCCAGGGAGTGCAGTGGAGGATGGCCCAGGTGCTTGGGCCCTGCACCCCATGGGAGACCAGGAAAAGCACCTGGCTCCTGGCTCCTGCCAGGATCAGCGCGGTGCGCCGGCTGCAGCGGCGGCCATTGGAGGGTGAACCAACGGCAAAAGGAAGACCTTTCTCTCTCTGTCTCTCTCTCTCACTGTCCACTCTGCCTGTCAAAAAAAAAAAAAAAAAAAAAAGAATTTAACTATTATCAACAGTCAGGGTGAGGGCTGATCAAGTCACCGTTTCTCATAGTGTTCATTTCACTTTAACAGGTTTCCTTTTTGGTGCACGGTTAGTTGTCACCGATCAGGGAGAACATATGATATTTGTCCCTTTGGGACTGGCTTATTTCTCTCAGCATAATGTTTCCCAAATTCCTAACAGGGATCAATTTTTAAGTTAAAATTTAAACACCTAAGAATAATTGTGTGTTAATTACAGAGTTCAACCAATAGTACTAGAACAAAAAAAATACTAAAATGGATAAAGTATTACATTGTACATCAACCGTCAGGACAAGAGCTGATCAAGTCACTGTTTCTCATAGTGTCCATTTCACTTCAACAGGTTTCCCCTTTGGTGCTCAGTTAGTTGTCGCCAATCAGGGAGAACATATGCTATTTGACCCTTTGGGACTGGTTTAGTGCACTCAGCATGATGTGTTCCAGATTCCCCATCTTGTTGCACATGACCGGGTTTCGTTGTTTTTGACTGCTGTATAGTATTCTATAGAGTACATGTCCCATAATTTCTTCATCCAGTCTACTGTTGATGGGCATTTGGGTTGGTTCCAGTTCTTAGCTATTGTGAATTGAGCTGCAATAAACATTAATGTGCAGACAATTTTTTGTTTGCCAATTTAATTTCCTTTGGGTAAATTCCAAGGAGTGGGATGGCTGGGTTGAATGGTAGGGTTATCTTCAGGTTTCTGAGGAATCTCTGCTTCTCAAAAAACTTTAAGTAGAAGAAAAATTAACTATGCTCATCTGCCAAAATATTTGCCTTTTAGCTTTATCTTTTTGAAAGATGACTGTGTTCATCAAGGTGTTAAGTTGTCAAGACAGACACACAAATTAGAGACCTTGTCCTTTGCCATAGTTGACTCATAATTTCAAAGATACACCCACTGAAGATGTTCAGATACATGAGAGGGAGAGAGAGATTTCCAGAATATTGAGAGTAGCAGCTGATTCTGCATATGAGACACACAGGTGTTTATATGTGATGTGCAAGGCAACCCACACAATAGGGAAGACGATGGTTATCAAACATCTCCATTTTATACACAGAGCTGCTGCTTTAGGTGTTATATTCAGGGAAATATGCTTTCTAAACCACAGGTAGAGTGTTGTTTATAATGACAGAACCACAACCAGGATACCCTACTGAAAGTATTCCATGAACACTGCCTTGGTAAATACCATGAATCTGTTTCCCAGGTGCTATGACTGACAACATGTTGGAAAGTAGAATTGACTGGGTGACCTGCTTCCATGGAAGTATCTTCACATTAATGGGAGGGAAAATAGTTTATAGAACAGTTATTTTATCTTCTTCTTCTATAGCATGAAAACTATCTAAAACCCTTTCTGAAATGTCTGTAGCCATTGTTTTACTTCATTAAAAGTCATCTTCTATTAGATTTCTCAGAGAAAGCTCATGTAAACAAAATTTTCTGAGTTCCTACATGATTAAAATTGGTTCCCTACAGCACTATTCTTCAAAAACAGTAGGGTTGGCTATGAAAGTCTCATTTCATACTTTACTATCCATAATATTTTATAGGTGATATTTTATTCTTCTTCAGAATTTTAATGTAGAAAAACAAATCCTGAATGTTTTTCTTCTGCTTACAAGTAAGGGGAATGAGTGTAATCATACAGTGGAATAGAATGCCCTGGGTCTCCTCCCACGGCCACACCAATTCAACAGCAATACACAGATATTGATAGGTCAATCCTTTTTGTGAAAAATCCAGGAAGTAGGTGAGAGACTGCTGTGACCCTGTCAAACAGAAAACCAGTCACATTGAAGCAGTAGGAAAATTTGACATGTGCTCCTAGCATAAACTCCACTTTGATTTTTCTAGTCTGTGGGTGCATAGTTGTAACAGACATATTCAACATCTAGCAGAGACCCCTTTGGCTTCCCATGAACTGAAGGACAGTAAAGTAGTAAATGCTATGAAAAAACTGCTATTTCTTTTACGTAAATAATCCACCAGAGGCATTACTGCAGGGCAACAGTACTCTGCCACAGCAACCACACGAAGTTGCTGGAGGAAGTCATTGGACCACAGGGTGATGACACAGCTAAAGTGGATGTCCACAAATAGTAAGGCAAGGATTGAGTGTGGCTGCCTCTGGGTTAAGATTGTCCAGGGTAAGCCTGTCGGGCAGCAGAGTCCAAGAATTGGGTGTGCTTCTCTCCTTCCACTCATTATGATCAGAGCCACACCAGGTGGTTATGGTGGTTGAAGGGTAGCTGCTGCCTGAAACAGGAGTTCTCTACCTGAGTAAGAAGATTCCTCAATTTCCAGGAGCATAAAGGCATCATTGTTCAGCTGGATAATATAGGAAAACTATCATCTATTCACCAATTTTCTTTGAAGTCTGTCTATACTTCTTGTTGCTTCCCAAGTTGCATTACTATAACAAAATTTCTAAGATTGGGTAGCTTTTCAACAAAAGAGATTTGTTTTGGCTTATGATTATGGAGGTTCAAGGTCAAGGGGATGGTGCATCCAGAGATAACCTTCTTGTTGTCAAGACTCACAAAATGGCTCAGATCATCACACAGCAATAGAAAGAAAGCATGTGTATGTTTGTGTGTGTTTCTCTGGTCTCTCTACTTCTTAAAAAGCTACTAGGATTCAATCATGTGGGTTCTACCCTAATGACCTAATCTTAACTACCTCCCAAAGGCCCTGCCTCTATGATCAGATTAATATCAGATGGGGATTAAACCTTGAGGGACTCACTCAAACCATATCAGTATCAGAAGAAATAGTCAATAATAGCATACTTTTGTTTTAAACACTTACTATACTCAGTTTGTAATGGCTACTTTGAACAGTACAGAAAGAAATTATTTCTGTAACTGGAGAACTCGGTATGTTAGTGTCGGAGGACACGAGGCACATTGGATTATTGATACTTGCTAATAAATGTGATCCTTTATAATGTGAAAATGTGGCAGCAATATCCCTATTTATATAACTAACAGTTATTCAGGCATGTTATATTCTTTGCTATTGAAGAATTATACCAACGACTCAATGGTAGATGAAACCACTTGAGTTTAAATGGCATCTATCAATCTTTTTTCATATCCTTGGCACAAAATAATGGCTGGGCTTAATTTGGCAATTCCAAACTTAATGATTTGGACATATTTACAAGTATCAGAACTAAACTTTTCCTATAGGAACAATTAAAACCATTTTTGGAAAATAAATATTAAGTCTCATTTTCCAAATTGCCTATTAGTTCCCTTCAAAAATAAGTCCTCAAAAACTTAATTGAGTTTCCCATAGTGAATTATCTCAGGATATTGTGTAGTCTATAAGAACTGTAGAGGATGAGGGAAATTTTAAACTTAAGAGCATTATTACCAATATAATAAGTGAAGTGATGAGGGAGAGAGAATTTATCACTGGAGAAACACTTACAATGGACATAGCTTCAAAAAAGAGGCTCAAAGTTTGAGATTTAATAAGAAGATTAAAAAATAATCCTTTGCCACACCAACACAGTTCCAGTATGAAAAAAGTAGATATAAGTTGAAAGAGGTTTAAGGCAAATAGTCTTCTTTGAGTAGGGCTTAGGGCAGTCAAAAGTCCAGCTAAGACTGGCAAAGACATGAAGACACTGGAAATCTGAAGCCTCTGGAACCTACACCTTCAGCAAACAACAAATACAGCCCAATTTATAGTCTGACGAAAACAAACCCTCTCGCTGAAGCCCAATTTATTTTGGTTCCTATTTCCAAATGCAACATGTCTTGATTTCAATATTTCTTTAAAGTTTTATGTAAGGTATACAAATTTTATGTATTTCATATATCCAGATTTATGAACATAGTGATACTTCCTACCCTACCCTCCCTCCTGCCCATACTTCAACACTTCTTCCTCCTTCCTCTCTTATTCCCACTCTTAATTTTTATAACGTTCTACTTTCAGTTCACTTTATACTCACAAGATCAACCATACACTAAGAGTTCAACAAAGAGTACAAAGAAAAACAAAACAAAGCAAAACACTGTTCAACAGTAGAGACAAGGCTATATACAATCATCAAATCTCAAACTGTCAATTTCACTCCCAAATGTTATATTTTAGGTACTCTATTCGTTATCACACATCATGGAAACCATATGGTATTTTTTTGGTACTGTCATCCATTTTGTTGTGAAAGATGGGATTTAATTTTTTTAATCACTGAGTAGTATTTCATAGTGTATATATACCATAATTTCTTCATCCAGTTAATGGATATTTGGGTTGATTCCATATCTTAGCTATTGTGAATTGAGCTGCAGTGAACACAGGGGTACAGATAACTCTTTCATATGCTGATTTCATTTATTCAGGTAAATTCCCAGGAGTGGGATGGCTATGTCACATGATAGATCTCTTTTCAGCTTTCTGGGGTATCTCAGTACAGTCTTTCACAAGGGCTGCACCAGTTTATATTACCACCAGCAGCAGATTAGTGTACCATTTTCCCCACATCCTTCCCAGCATTTGTTGTGTGTTGATTTCTATATGAGAGCCATTCTAAGTGGTGTGAGGTGAAACCTCATTGTGGTTTTGAGGCATTACAAAAGGCAAGAAATATCATAGTTAGATATGACAAAGCAATTATCATAATCAGATATGGCAAGATGTTTCAATTTACCAGACAATGGACTTAAATAATTATTACTATGTAAAGGGATATAATGGAAAGAAGTAGACTAAATGCAACAATAGATTTATTTTTTTTCTTTTTTATAATTTTATTTAATGAACATAAATTTCCAAAGTACAGCTTATGGATTACAATAGCTCCCCCCGCCCCATAACTTCCCTCCCACCCACAACGCTCCCCTCTCCCACTCCCTCTCCCCTTCCATTCACATCAAGATTCATTTTCAATTATCTTTATATACAGAAGATCAATTTAGCATATATTAAGTAAAGATTTCAACAGTTTGCACCCACACAGAAACACAAAGTGTAAAATACTATTTGAGTACTAGTTATAGCATTAATTAAACACCTAAGCGTAATTGTGTATTAATTACAGAGTTCAAACAATAGTTTTAAGTAGAACATAAAAATTACTAAAAGAGTAAAGTATTAAGTTCTTTTTTTATTCTTTCTTTTTTTGTTTGTTATATAATTTTTTTTAAATTTAATAAATGTGAATTTACAAAGTACAACTTTTATATTGTTGTGCCCCCCCAACCTCCCTCCCTCCCTTGGCCCTCCCCTCTCCCACTCCCTCTCCCGTCCCGCCCTTCATCAAGTTTCATTTTCAATTACCTTCATATATTGAAGATCAACTTAGTATATACTAAGCAAGGATTTCAATAGGCTGCACTCACACAACTGAACCAGGTATAGGGTATTGTTCGACTAATAGTGTTGTTTTTAAGTTTCATAGTTAAACACATTAAGGACAGAGATCCTACATGGAGAGCATGTACCCAGTGACTCCCGTTGTTGATTTAACAATTGGCACTCTTATTTATGATGTCAGCAATCACCCGAGACTCTTGCTATGAGCTGTCTAGGCTATGGAAGCCCCTTGAGTTCACCAGCTCTGAACTCGTTTAGTCAAGGCTGTATCACAGTGGAGGTTCCTTCCTCCCCTCAGAGAAAGGCACCTCTCTCCTTGATGGCCTCTTCCTTCTTCTGGGGTCTTGTTCACCAGGATCTTTCATTTAGATTGTTTTTTTTTTGCCACCGTGTCATGGCTTTCCATGCCTGTGAGACTCTCATGGACCTTTTAGTCAGATCCGAATGTCCCAAGGGTTGATTCTGAGGCAGGAGTGCTGTTTTGGGCGTTTGCCATTCTATGAGTCTGCTGTGTGTCCTGCTTCCCCCGCAGGATCATTCTCTCCCTTTTCATTCTGTCCATTATTTGCTTACACTGGTACTATTTGTGAAATTTCTTCGACACTTACCCTATCTTTTTGATTGGTTGTGTATTTATACTTATCACTTTACCAAGTGCGCTGGCATTGGTACCTGCCTCCTTGGTAAGGTTGAGTTGAAATCCCCTGGCACATTTCTAGTTCCACCGTTGGAGGTAAGTCTGAGTGAGCATGTGCCATCCTATATATCTCCTCCCTCTCTTATTCCCACTCCTATGTTTCACAGAGATCAATTTTCTGTTAATTTTAAATGCCTAAAATGATTGTGCATTGATTGCAGAGTTCAACCAGTGGTCTTATGTAGAACAAACAGAGCAACAACAATAACAGCAACAACAAAAATACTAAAGGAATAAAATAGTAAGTTGTTCCTCAACAGTCTAGACAAGGGCTGATCATGTCATTGTCTCTCATAGTGTCCATTTCACTTCAATGGGTATCATTTTAGATGCTCGTTTAGTTGCCATCGATCAGGGAGAACATATGATATTTGTCCCTTTTGGACTGGCTTATTTCACTCAGCATGATGTTTTCCAGCTTCCTCCATTTTGTTGTAAATGCCTGGATTTCATTGTTTCTTACTGCGGTATAGTATTCTAAAGAGTATATATCCCATAGTTTCTTTATCCAGTCATCCGTTGATGGACATTTAGGTTGATTCCATGTCTTGTGAATTGAGCTGCAACAAATATTGAGGTGCAAATGGCTTTTTTCTCCCCTTTAATTCCATTTGGGTATATTCCAAGAAGTGGGATGGCTGGGTCCTGTGGTAGTGCTATATTCAGGTTTCTGAGGACTCTCCAAACTGTCTTTCATAGTGGCTTTACCAGTTTGCATTCCCACCAACAGTGGATCAGTGTCCCTTTTTCCCCACATCCTTGCCAGCATCTGTTGTTGGTTGATTTCTGTATGTAGGCCAATCTAACTGGAGTGAGGTGAAACCTCATTGTGGTTTTGATCTGCATTTCCCTGATGGCTAGGGATCCTGAGCATTTTTTCATGTGTCTGTTGGCCATTTGGATTTCCTCTTTTGAAAAATGTCTGTTAAGGTCCTTGGCCCATTTTTTATTGGGTTGTTTGTTTTGATTCTGTGGTGTTTTTTGATCATTGTATAGATTCTAGTTGTTAATCATTTATCTGTTGTGTAGATTTATAATATAAGTAGTAAGACTGGAATTCTAAGAAATAATCTAAAGGGTCATCTAGAAAAATTAAAAACATATGTAGTAATAGCAATAAAGAGGGCCTTTGATGAGCTCCTCTGCACACTGAACACTGCTGAGGAGAGAATCATCTGCACTCCAACATAAGGCAATAAAACTTCCTGAAGTGAAATGCAAAGAGAAAAATCATCAATGAAAAACACATCCAACAAGATCTAAGAACTGTGGGAAAATATTTAAAAAGTGTTTGGCAAAAAATCATCACATATTTATGATGAAAACTTCAACCTTCATACAGACTATCTATAAAATAGCTACAGTAAACATTATGCTTAATATAAGAGATTGGATGATTTTCTCCCAAATTCAAAGAAAAAAGCAAGGAAGCCTTTCTCAACATTTCCATTCAAAACTTACTAAGAAAGCCTACCTAGTATAGTAACATAAGAAAATTAAATTAATACATAAAATGTTTTTATTTGCAGATGATATGATTATCTATGTAGGAAAATCCAAATAATAAACAAGAAACTGTCAGAAATAAGTATACATAGCAAGGTAAGAGTATAGCTGATTAATTCTCAAAAGTTAGTCCTGACCTCAAAAAATGTGTTAGGAAGTATTCTCTACGACTTTATTTTTCAGAAGAGTTTAAGATGACGAGAGAAACAGTAATAATGCAGGAAAGGGAGAGATGGAAATAGGGAGATGTAGAATCCTGGGTTAAATCAGAGGTAGATGTTATTGGACATTGCAACATCATTGATAACTAATTGATTTCAGAACTTTCTGAATGTATTAGAAACTTTCCAGTTCTATAGTCTAGCAAAAAGAGTTGTTCCTGGAAGATCAGTCTAGAGTTCTCAGTCTAACTTTGAGCTATTTACATCCTCTGAAAAATCAGTTTTCACTTAAATAGCTAAAGTAGTTCTTTTACCTAAAATAAAATAGCATAAGACAAACATTTTAAGTGTTTATTACTTGTAAATATGCTCAATGACATATAATATCTGACTTAAAATATGATCTGACTTAAAATATCTTGCTACTAAATTATATATAATCTCACATTAACCAAGAACTGTTAGTTTATTCTTAACCTTCTGACTCCAGAGGCTGTAAAAATGCATTTTTCAGAGAATCAAATATCCACTTTCTTCTTTCACCCTTACACTTCTCACTGATGGTGAGAATATCTGTAATCAAGTTTTGTTAATGTTCTACTTTGGTTTACAAGAGGAAATTAAAAAGCATTCCTCCCTTTCCATGGTTTGTGTGCTGTGTAGCTGCATGGAAAGGAACTATATAATTTAACACTCAGAGCAACATTGGAGGACTTAGTGACATTGATAATGTGTTGAAGCTAGAGTATGTCATGTTCCTTACTAGGTGACCTATAAGGTAAACAAAAAAATCCTTAAAAGGTAGATGCAATGTTTGTTATCAGGATGTTACAATTTTCTGAATCACATTCAAGAGAGGGAACTTTGAGCGTTGCTGCTTATCATTTAAGGAAACTAATTATTCATTGCAAAATACTTGAAATCTCTTCAGATAATTAACTGCCAGAGTCTGAAATCATTAGTCTACATGGTTAAATACAATTACGTGCCTGACAAGAGGATCACTATGTTTCGCCTAATTCCCACTGTTCCTTTTTGGTACCTGTGAGATCATCCATTAGAGAGTGGGCTAGAAACTGACAAGATGTGTAGTGTGATCACTGCAGTTTTAGCTTTGTGATCACACAGAGTTCAGGTGCTAGTGAAGTTTATGCTGAGCTGATAAAACAAATCCTCAAGACAACTACCAAAAGCAGGGTTTCTGCTTGTTCTATGCATGTTATACTGGGTATTTGGGGGGCAGGAAGCTGGTTTTTCAGTTAATTTTGCTTTGTTTTGTTTAAGCTAGAATGTATTTCAGGATTATCATTTTGACATGTGAAATTTTTTTCTTCACATCTTAGGAGGGGTTCTATGAAGGCAAATAGGCCATGAAGATACATAAACACAGGAATATTTTATATCATTTTAATAAGCCATAAACCATCAGCTAAAATGAAGGTTGATGAGATTTAAGTTATTTGTAAATTACACATCAAGTTTCTTAATTTGCTTAATTTCTAAGAGATGTGCAATATATAGTTTCGTTCCTGAGCTTCAGACTATATGTCTGGGAAACAAAATGTAGAATCAAGTAGCACTTTAGGTCAAATGAAAGTGATTTAAGCAGTTCATGTTACAGTTAGTCTTTTAGGACATAGTACAACATCCACATATACTTTCCATTATATGAGTCACTAGTTGCATGTAACTATTTAATTTTAAATTAATGAAATGTAAAACTAAATTCCTCATTACAAGAATGCAATAACCACATATCAAACGGCACATATATAAAACATTAGACAGAAAATTCTACCGTATCTCTCTGGTCTGCATAGTTTACATGTATGGTTTTTGTAGTTTTACTTTTAGAAATATATATATATATATATGCAATTTATTTTCTTGAAAATAAGATGGTATTCATTGATTTTGGGGAGAGAGAGAGAGAGATTGATCTCCCATCTGCCAGTTCACATCTAGATGCCCAGGAACCAGGAATTAAATCCGACTCTCTCACGTAAGTGGCTAGGATCCAACTATTTGTGCCTGTTGCATACCATGGTACAATATGTTAGCAGGAAGATGGATTCAGGAGTGGAGATGGGACATGAACCCAGGCATTCCAGTGGAAGGAGGGCATCCCAAGCCATGTCTTAAATGTTACACAAAAAGGCCACACAGACTAGGTTCTTGAATTTAGCTTTTGGAAGTTGTGAAGAAAAGGGAACCAAAATACAATGTTGGTGGAAATGTAATCCAAAAGTATATCCATTATGGATAATAATATGGAGATTTCTCAAAATACAAAGAAAGATCCACCCTATGACCCAGCAATCCCACCTCTGGGAATATATCCAAAGGAAATAAAATTAGCATATGACAGAGATGCCTGCATGCCCATGTTTATTGCAGCACTATTCACAGTTGCAAAAATATGAAATCAAACTAAATATTAACTTAGCCATAAAAATGAATGAAACCTTGACATCTACAACAAAATGGATGAAACTGAAGACCAATAAGGTAAATGAAATAAACCAGACACAAAAAGGCAAATGCTATGTATTATCTCTTAGGCATATATGGTAAAAAAAAAGTGTGAATACCTTATTATTTGGTATTTAGATATCTATAATTGTTGTATATAATGATTATAACCCTTACATAATAATTTACTTTTTTCTTCCTTTTGATCTTCATTATAAATTCCACATCATGTGATACTAATAAATCTACCCTGCTTTGAAAAACAATATACTTAATGCAATGGTACATATGCAATATACACTTAAATATTTACATATTTACATAATAATATAGCAAAATGTAACATGTAAATGTATGTGCTCATTAAAAAAATTTTTTGTTCAAAATAGTGGTGCACAAAGGAGAACAATTCTATAAGTCCATGATTATTGTAATACTAAGCAATTGAATATAGATGGACTCAACAGAGATCCTAATCTCATAACCACTCAAATATTGTCTTATTTATGTAATAAAAGTCCCACCTGCATTATTGATCACGTGGTGGTATCAAGGCACCCCAATGAGCTTCCCAAAGCTACAGTGCTTACAGAATTAATTTTAGAATGCAAACTGTTGAAATCCTTACTTAATGCATACTAAACTGATCCTCTGTAAAAAAAAAAAAAAAAAAAGAAATTATCAATTCCCAACTTGACTCTCACTGGGATTAAACATGACAATAGGTCTGCTCTGATTTCATCATCATTTAAAAAATCATCTATTATTTTTCACTTTATGTTTCTGTGTGGGAGCAAACTGTTGAAATCCATACTTAATGTATACTAAGCTGATCTTCTGTATATTAAGATAATCGAAAATGAATCTTGATGTGAATGGAAGGGGAGAGGGAGTGGGAAAGGGGAGGGTTGTGGGTGGGAGGGACGGTATGGGGGGGAAGCCATTGTAATCCATAAGTCGTACTTTGGAAATTTATATTCATTAAATAAAAGTTTAAAAAAAATGAAAAAAAAAGAATCTCTAATTAAAACATTTTTAACATGATTCAAGAATAAAAATCAGTAGAAAAACTATGATTTAAGGCTTAATATTCATTGGAACCGATTATTTGCTTGAGGTAGATACTTTGAGGGCAATTTTAACAGTATATCAGAAAGTACTTTGTTATATTATTTTGGAGAATCTGCTAGTAAACACATGTGCAAATGAGAATTCTATTAATTATCTTTGATTCTTCCGTCCTCATCAGTTACAGCTGAAAATCCTATTTATTTCAATATTGCTTCATATTTTTTCCACATTTAAACATTTTAAATATTTCTATTGTGTTTATTTCAATTTTACATTAATAGTGTGTACCCTTTACAAATTATAAAGTGCATTATGCCAACATCACCATGATCTAATTGACTGAAGCTTTATTTTATTGTGTAATTCTACTGATAGTTTATACAAAATACACAGAATTTGAGAAAATATATACAAAATATCTTCCGATTAATTATTAGATAATAATTCTAATTATTCTAATTAAAATAAAGTTTATGGAGTGGGCATTTAGTCTAGCATTTAAGACTCAAAAAAAGGCCCACATCCTACTTTGAAGTACCTGGGTTTGATTCCTGACTCTGGCTCCTGACTTCAGTTTCCTGATAATGCAGACCCTGGGAGACATCAGTGATAGCAAAAGGATTTGGGTTCCTGACACTCATGGGTGAGACCTGGATTGAGTTGCTGTCTCCTGACTTTGGCTCAACCCAACCCGGTTTAGCCCTAGCTACCAGATTTCATCTGGGGAGTGAACAGGCAGCTGGGAACTTTCTAAATCTGTCTGTTTCTATGCCAAATAAATAAATAAAACAGGATGACAGACACTCAATTCAGAGACAAAATTTGAGGAAGTGCCAAAATCTCAGTAATAATTTCAAATAATATTTGATGGAATACATTTTTAAAGTCTAAAATATAATACAAAAACCATAGTCAACAACCAAAATTTTAGTTTCACTCTTACATTTTCATGCCTTTATTCAGATGGTCCTATCTTCATTTAAAATTAGTCCAAACATGAAAAGAGGAATAAGATGATATCTTGTTATCTGCCAGATAAACAATCCAAGAATTCTCTTGTGTAAGATTCTCTTATATGAGATCATTTCACATATCTAGACCATTAAAAATATTGCAGAAGCCAGTAATGTTGTGATATGTTTTAGCTATTCAGTTTGTATTATCAAATGTTAAAACTGGAATATCATGGGGAGGAACTGACAACATGGTCACTCATATTCACTGGAAATTAACTGTGTAAGTGGGTACTGGAAATTAATTTAGGTTATACATAAATAATATTTTCTTTTCATATGATATCAATTATGTTTTGAAAATTATAATCAAATGGGAACCCTACAAGTATATTACATATAAATACTATGACAAAAGATTTCATCTCTATACTATGTGCCATAGTATAGTATATAGTATAAATAAGGAAAAAATTGAATATTCAATGAGAGGTAAATGGCTAAGTAACATTCAACATTTTTTCAATGCTGCATTTAGAATTATTTTGTTGAGTTATATATATTGATATATAAAAGATAAGTTATATATAAAGGGTATGGATTTAACTATGTAAAGTTATGTTTAAAAAGCAAAACACACAAAAAGAGAACAAAGGAAATGTTTTAGTGATTGTGTTTGGAAGTTCTATTATGGAAGAGTCTTTCTTTTACTTATTAAATCTTCTTTATCACCTTTATCATGTATATGTTTACAATGTAAACATGGCTTAAGGGAAAAACATGTGTACATCTTGGCAATTTAAGTGATACTGAATACACTTTTTAAAACAGTTTCAACATCTACTAGAAATGCTGGCATTTGAGTGCAGACCAAAGACTTATGACCGTAGAGGTATCTTATTTTTATTTGTCTTATTTTGTTCATCAAATCAGTTGAGAAGTTTCATTAAGGTAATTTACTTCAGCAAGACTGAATGCCATGAATATCACTAGAGTTAAAATCAATGCTATTCCAAGAGAAACTGTGTAACAGATGAGACCTAGTTTATACACAAGACATTTTGTTTTTTTCCCAACATGCATGTTCTAGGATAATCTCAGTCTCTTAAGATATAGGTAGAGTTGATAAATTAACAATCCACATTGCTAAATATCTAACTAAATATTTGGGTAAGATTATTAGATCCAGTGACTCTGTGGAGATTTCTTGTTTCTCTCCCTTTATACCTAATTGATTTTCATTTTTATTTTTAATTAATAATATAATAATAATAATTTACTCATTGATTGGATATGGTGTGATATTTCAGTACAGGTACATAATGCATAATGATCAGATCAGGGTATCTGGTTAGATTCATTTCAAAATATTAACAGAAAAATAGAACTAAAAGATAAGTTTATATTGGTATAAAAATTTATGCAGAATTTTTCATAATACACATTTTCCATAAACTTTTTGAAGACCTCCTCATAGACTCTCATGTTTCCTTGATTGGAATTGGGTAATGGATTACCCTAGGCCAAAAACAAGAACAAAAACAAAAACCCATCAATTGATCAATATGGCCCCTGAGAGTCTCACAGAGGGTTTACAAAGTCAAAAACAACTTTATTAAGATACTGACATTTGCTTTCTCACTGTTTACTAATGGAGCAAAACTAATGATGTGTAAAACTGGGTACTTCAGCAGAAATCAAGGCACTGATGCCAAATTGCATTAGTTGTCACCGTATTATCATATGCTTCATTGTCATGTATTTGCTGTTTAAAAAAAAAAAAAGGCCAGTATAAGAATGTCCTTGATGAAGCAGAAAAGTATTATTTATGATACTGAACTTCAACTGCCATTATATGACCTTTTAATATCTTATATGGGAAAATGGGAAGTAGTCATGAAACACCTGTGCTACATAGTAGAACACAATGGTCATCTCAAGGACATGCACTGGTTGGTTGTGGTGTAAGCTGAACTGGCCAATTTTCCATCGAAATGCACTTATGTTTGGAAGAATGACTCAGAAACCATTGGAATTCAGAATTGGATATTTAGAAGACATTTTCCAAAGAATGAGCAAAGTGAATCATTCACTTCTAGGAAAACAACTCACAGTGATTGTTGCTAATGATAAAATTTGAACTTTCAAGAGAAAATTGCAGTTGTAGAAAACTTGTACTAAACCCAACAGCTTTCCATGACTAAAGGTTTTCTTACTTATACTGGTGCTGATGTTTAAAAATTATAATAATATGTGTGGTTTTGAAAAAATCTGTATAAAAAAGTATGCTAACATTTTGAAGATCTGCATAACTCAATGAATCAATAGTTTCACAACAAACGAAACATAATTATCCATTAATTACTCAAAGTAATGGATTTTAATAGAGCATAAAAGGTTAACTGATAAGGATTCATATTCCATATTGCATCTAATCTCTAAGAAATATATTTTCATTAGTGCTTTGAGTTTATGGTAAGTCTCAACAAATTAAAAAAAAAAAAACTGAATCTGCCTACAATAGAATTAAGCTGGAAATTAACAAATTAAGAAACCTCAGAAAATAGTCAAACACATGGAGACTGAACAACATGCTCCTGAATGAATAGCTGATCATAGAAGAAATCAAAAGGATATCAAAGTATTTCTGGAAACAAATTAAAATGACAATATAAAACAAATGGTCTACAACAAAAGCAATGTTAAGAGGGAAGTTTAAAGCAACCAGTGCCGGCATCCAGAAATTAGAAAAGCATTAAATAAAGGATCTAACAACACATCTCAAGGACCTAGAAAAACAAAAACAAACCAAGCCCAAAATTAGTAGGAGAAAATAAATAATTAAAATTAGACAAGGAATAGAAAATTTGAGAACAACAACAACAACAACAAAAGATCAGTGAAATTAAGAGTGGATTTTTTGAAAATACAAGCAAGATTGATAGACTATTGATACAACAAACAAAGAAGAGAGAGAAAACCCAAAATAAAAAAAATTTAGATGAAATTGGAGATGCTACAATGAATACCACATAAATAAAAAAATCACAAATTACTACAAACAGCTATTTACCAACAAATTAAAAAACCTAGAAGAAATAGATAGATTTCTGGACACATACAATATACCAAAATTGAGGCACAAAGACACAGAAAACCTAAATAGGTAAATAACCAATAAGGAGACTGAACTAGTAACAAAGACCCTCTCAACAGTGGAAGCCCAGAATGATGTGGCTGCACTGCTGAATTATATCAAACTTTTAAAGAGCTAATTTCTATTCTTAAACTATTCAAAACTATTGGAAAGGAGAGAATCCCCCCAGACTCCTCTTATGAGGCCAGCATCACCTTAAATCAATCGAAAACCAGAAAAAGATATAAGAAAGAAAAGAACTATAGACCAATATCTCTGCTGAACATAGATACAAAAATCCTCAACAAAATACTAGCTAACTGAATCTAACAATACATCATAAAGATCATTCACCCAGACCAAATGGGATTTATGCCTGGTATCAAAAGATGACTCAACAAATGCAAAACCTTAAATGTGATACTCAGATCAAAAACTTGAATAAATAAATACAGAGAAAACACTTGATAAAATACAACATGTTTTCATGGCAAAAGTCTTAAGCAAATTGGGTATAGAAGGAGCATTCCTTAACATAAACAAGGCAACATATGATAAACCTACAGCAAGTACCATGTTGAAAGGGAAAAGATGGAAGCATTTCCACTGAAATATAGCACCAGACAAGGATGCCCATCTTAACCATTGCTATTCAGTACACTTTTGGAAAAATTAGCCAGGACCATTAGGCAAGAAAAAGAAATCAATGGGATACAAATTGGAAATGAGGAAATCAAATTATCTCTGTTTGCAGATAACATGATCCTTTACATAGAGAAACCAAAGACTCCACTAAGAAACTATTGGAACTTATAAGAAAGTTTGATCAAGTTGTAAGATACAAAAATCAACACACAAAAATTAATAACATTTGCATAAACAAACAATGCCATAGCTGACAAAGAACTTGTAAGATCAGTCCCATTCATAACAGATAAAAATAATTTAAATATCTTAGAATAAATTTGGCGAAGGAAGTGAAAAATCTCTACATTGAAAATTCTAAAACAATAAAGAAATACAAAAAGACACACAAAAGGAAGAACCTCTCATGTTTGTGAACCAGAAGAATTAATACAATTAAAATGTCCATACCACCCAAAGCAATCTATAGGTTGATTGTGATCCCAATTAAAATATCAATGACATTCTTTTCAGATCAAGAAAAAAATGATGCTGAATTTCAAATGGAGACACAAGAGACTCCAAATAGATAAAGCACTCTTAAACAATGAAAACAAAGCCTGAGGCATCACAATACTAGATTTCCAGACACACTACAGGGCAGTTATCATCAAAACAGCCTGGTACTGGAACAAAAACAGATGAGTAGACCAATGGAACAGAATAGAATCCCCAAAAATCAATCGATTTCATATACAGCCAACTAATCTTTGACAAAAGAGCTAAAAATCAATCCCTGGAGAAAGCCTCTTCCACAAATGGTTTTGGGAAAATTGAATCTCTGCGTGCAGACGTATGAAGCAAGACTCTTACCTTACACCTTATACAAAAATCAAGTCAAGGGGATCAAGGATCTAAATCTATGACCTGATACCATCAAATTACTAGATGGGGAAAACATTGAGAAAATTCTGCAAGACATTGACATAGGCAAATACTTCTTGGAAAATACCCAGAAGCACAGGAAATAAAAGCAAAAATAGACAAATGAGATTACATCAAACTTAGAAGCTTCTGTGCTGCAAACAAAACATTCAGCAAAGTGAAGATGCAACTGAGAATGGGAGAACTTATTTGAAAACTATGCAACCTAAAGGGATTAATATCCAGAATCTATAAAGAGCTCAAGAAATTCAACACCACCACAAACAATCCAATTAAGAAATGGGCAAAGGACTTGATGAGGCCTTTCATCAAAGGTTGAAGTTCAAATGGCCAACAGACGCATTAACCAAATGCTCAGGATCACTAGCCATCAGAGAAATGTAAATTAAAACTACAATGTGGTTTCACCTCACCACAATTAGAAAGGCTGTTTACAGAAGTCAAAAAAACAATAAATTTGGTTGAGGACGTAGCAGAGAAGGTATCCTAATAGACTCTTGGTATGAATGCAAAATAGTACAGCCATTGTGGAAGACAGTATGGAGATTCCTCAGAAATTTGAATATAGACTTCCCATAGAACCCAAACATCCATCTCCTGTGAATTAACCCAAATGAAATTAAATCAGCATGAGTTATAGGTACCCACATGTCTATTGCAGGTAAATTTCTAATAGTTAAGATACGGAATCAACCCACAAGTCCGTCATTTGATGACTGGATAAAGAAAATGTGTTATACATGCACTAGGGAATACTACTCAACTATAAAAAACACATTAAAATCCTGTTATTTGCAACAAAATGGATGCAACTGGAAACCACTATACTTACTGAAATAAACCATCCTAAAAGATAGATGTTATGTTTTCCCTGATCTGTGGCAACTGAGTACAAAACATGTAGTGTAAATAAGCAAAATAGACATTTGAAATTTGATTATTGTTATTCTCTCTCCTGAGGAACAGTGATTTTTGTTTTTCATTTTTCTTCTGTTTGTTGATTTCTTTTTTCTTTATTTAGTGCGAGGTTAAGCTTATGATTATAAAATAAACGTAAAGCATGTCATTGTAAAAACTAAAAGAATGAATAAGAAAGGAAGGGAGAGGCATAGTGGGAGCATGGGCATGAGGGAGGGTATGGTGAGAAGTATCACTATGCACCTAAATCTGTATATATGAAATACATGAAAATTTTTTCTACCTTATATAAATAAAAATTATTTCAAAAGAAATATAATTTTCTGAATGTTTTTGGAGTATTAAAAAAATTGCTTCAGGGTCGGTGCTGTGGTGTAGCAGGTAAGCCACTATACCATCTTCAGTGCCGGTATCCCATATGGACACTGGTTCAAGTTCTGGCTGCTTCACTTCTGATCCAGCTCCCTGCTAACATGCCTGAGAAAGCAAGGGAAATTGGCCCAAGCGCTTGGGCCCCTGCATTTACGTGGGAAACTTGAAGAAGCTCCTGGCTCCAAACTTCAGATCAGCAAAGCTCAGGCCATTGCAGCCATTTGGCAAGTGAACCAACAGATAGAAGATTTCTCTCTCTCTCTCTCTCTCTCTGTAACTCTGCCTTTCGAATAAGTAAATAAATCCTTAAAAAATGAATTGCCTCTGGGTCGGCACTGTGGCACAAAAGGTTAATCCTCTGCCTGCAGCACCAGCATCCCATATGGGTGCCTGTTCTAATCCTGGCTGCTCCTCTTGCAGTCCAGCTCTCTGCTGTGGCCTGGGAGGACAGTGGAGGATGGCTCAAGTGCTTGGGCCCCTGCACCTGTATGGGAGACCAGGAGGAAGCATCTGGCTCCTGGCTTCAGATTGGCGCAGCTCCAGCAGCTGTGGCCATTTGGGGAGTGAATCAACAGAAGGAAAACCTTTCTCTCTCTCTCTTTCTTTCTCTTTCTCTCTCTCTCTCTCTCTCTCTCTCTCTCACTGTCTGTAACTCTACCTGTCAAATAAATAAATGAATAAATAAATAAATAATGAATTCCCTCAATTTTCTCCTAATTTTTAAAATAGGCCACTATTTCCAACTATGCATTTGTGTTAGACTAAATTTTCCCACATATATTTTCTAAACATATACTACAACATACCAACTACAGAATAAGTTGTGAGAATCTCTAAGCAAAATAAATAATAAAAAAGATCTGCCAAAGTGTAAATCAATCTCACTCTTCTTGCAAAAATTACTTGATTTGGATATAGTTACTTTTATCAATTGTGATTATTTATGCTAACATGGCATATATTCATTGCTATTTTAAGTAAATAAAATGTTTTTAATTTATAATATTGTAAATGTTGAGTTTTTTACTCTAGATAGAAACAGAGAAGACAATGTATGATAACTGTACATCAGATTAATGAAAATTACTAAATTAAGGAAGTAAATGTTCTCCCTGAAGGGAGGGCCCTTAAAAAAAAATCAAGGTTTTATTCACCAAGGAGAAGGAAGGAACAGAATGCTGGGTAGTCAGTCAACAACACCTGTCTCATGAATTGTGCAATCAGTGACTATCAACAATTTTCTTCAGATACATTGACAACTATGGATACGTTTTTTGGAAATTAAACTATAGCAAGGAAAAGAGAAAAAAAGGAAGGAATCCCTCTCCCTCTTCCTCTCCCCTCCTCCCCTCCTCCCCTCCTCCTCTCTTCCTCTCCTCCTCCCCCTACCCCTCCCCTCGCTCTCCCTCTCTTTCTTCTCCTTCTTCTTCTCCTCCTCCTCCTCCTCCTTCTCCTTCTCCTTCTCCTTCTTCTTATTTCTCTCTCTCCCTCTCTCTCTCCCTCTCTCTTTCCCTTTCCCTTTCCCTTTCCCTTTCCCTTTCTCTTTCTCTTTCTCTTTCCTTTAAAGCCGCTTGCACATTCTGGATAAATCATCATGAAATAATTTTATCCTCAACCTTGAGCAATTATGGGATTTGGGTTACATTTGAACCCTGACTAGCATTGTGTTTGACAAGGGAAAGAGGACTTTAAGAAATTCAACTTCTCTCTTACCTTGAATATCTTAACCTCCACTTCAGTTGTGATCATTAGGAGCTTGCCTACTTGAGCATGGGCTCAGTGGTGTGTTCACTATTCTTTCCACAATATCCAACATAATACTAGGCACACAGAAGAGCAATATCTTTATATTGAATTTAGTCAATTGGTTTATAATTCCTTTTTTTTCCAAAAACGAGTGCTATTTCCAAATGTTTTTTTTTTTTTTCCAAATCCACATCTAAGGTTATCTGCAGGAGTCAACTGCTTCTATGTGAAACCAACCAAGAGACTACTAATTTAGTATGTCTACTTTTGTTCCATAATTATCTTTAAGACAATAAAATTTATTATTTAACCTAAAAATTTAACATATTAGAAACATTGCATATTTCATTAAATTAAATAAATGTAACCAACTTTAGGAAAAGTCAAATTAAACCATATTCAACTAAATATGATTCTAACTCCTGGATTAATGAGCTGAATTTTCCAATACCAACCCATCTTTGTTACAGAATTATTAGCAAATCATGGAATGACAAAACCCACATTTTAATCCATTCTAAAGCTCTACATATTCTAGTTTGTCTTCTGCTGTTCAAGTTCCCAATACTCTTGTTGATGCTGCTATAAGCATGAATTTTCAGGAGCTCCTTCACTTTGATTTATAATAGAACTGGAATTAGTAATGATAGATTTCACCAGAGCTTGAGTATCACTGCCAATTTTTCTAATCTCACTTTTACCCATAGATTGTTTCTAGTCTAACTAATGTCCTGTTTATTTTTTTTAACTTGCTTCTAGACAAATCTCTTTCCACTTCTGTCATTCCTGTAAGGCCTTTACTTTGTTATATACTATCCTAAATTCACCATCTTTTATCCTATTTATCCTCATAGGCTTTCTTTATGGTATAACATACAAATGCCAAAATGTTAAAAATTGGTAAACCCACATGTGCTTATTTAACTGGTCTTTATACTTTTCTGCATTATTTGAAATATTTTAAAATAAAACAATTTGAAGACAATATTTTAAACTGAAAGTGACCAAGAATACTCCTTTTGAAAGAAATTTCTTTTTTGCTGTTCAGGCCTTTTGCCATATTAATTATTATTATTAATATTATTTTGACAGGCAGAGTTAGACAGTGAGAGAGAGAGACAGAGACAAAGGTCTTCCTTCCATTGGCTCACCCCCTAAATGGCCGCTACGGCCGGTGGTGTGCAGATTCAAAGCCAGGAGCCTGGTGCTTCCTCCTTGTCTCCCAAGCGGGTGCAGGGCCCAAGGACTTAGGCCATCCTCCATTGCCTTCCCTGGCCACAGCAGAGAGCTGGACTGGAAGAGGAGCAACCGCAACAGAACCGGTGCCCCAACCGGAACTAGAACCCCGAGTTCCTGCGCCGCAGGCAGAAGATTAGCCTAATGAGCCGTGGCGCCGGCAGCCATATTAATTATTAATAAATACATTGATATAATAAAAATAAAATTGTGTAGTAAAAGTAAGCCTCCCCTCCCTTCACAAACCCTCATAGACTCCTTATCCTTAGGCAACCTGTGTCTATAGTTTCCTATATATATTTCCAGAGTTATATCATAAATATTCAAGAATACACAAATGATGTCAGGAATACACATACCTATATATGAAAATAAATAGCAAAAATAATATGTACACATTTTCTTCATTGAAATAGTATCATAATACATACACTTAAACTTCTATCACTTAATTTTAAAGAGTATTTCATTTATGTTCTGTATTATTATCTACTATGTACAATTCAATTTTATGTGCATACTAACATTTATACTTTTCCAAATTAAGTTGTTTCAAATATTTTGCTACTAAAAGCAAAACTGTCATGATTCTTCATGTGAATACTGTACTTGTTGTAGAATCTATCCCTAGTAGTAGAATCTTTTGGTTGGAGGCTGTGTGTACCTTCTCATATATGTGATTAATAAACCAGGCTTTATAGACCCTTAAGATGTGGGACTGGGATAGGTAATGAAAAAGAGATAGTAAACCTGTATTAAAAAGTAACTTTTCATTAAGAACAAATCTTGGGGCCAGCGCCGTGGCACAGTAGGTTAATCCTCCACCTGTGGCGCTGGCATCCCATATGGGTACCAGTTCTAGTCCCAGCTGCTCTTCTTCCAGTCCAGCTCTCTGCTGTGGCCTGAGAAAGCAGTGGAAGATGGCCCAAGTCCTTGGGTCCCTGTACCCACATGAGAGACCAGGAAGAAGCACCTGGCTCCTGGCTTTAGATGGGCATAACTCCAGCCGTTGCAGGCATCTGGCGAGTGAACCAATGGAAGGAAGACCTTTGTCTCTGTCTTTCTCTCTCATTGTCTCTAACTCTACCTCTCAAAAAATAAATAAAATCTTAAAAAAAGAGCAAATCTCTGGAGTGAACAGTATCCATTAGCATTTGGATGGTCCCCTTAAGGAATGGTAACACAGATAGGAAATGTAGTGCTATCTACATAGCTATTTAGTTTTTCCTCTGCTGTGAACATTACCTTGTAAAGCCTCTCCCCTTAGTAATCTCCCATAGTAATCTTTGTACAACCATGGGATTTCTCCTTCCATAAAAAAGGAGTAAGCAAATTCATCACTCAACGATCTGCTCAATGAATTAATTTCTATTTATCATGACTTTTAGGGTCATGTGTGTGATCATAATGCAGATGGACCCAGCCTTTTGCACAACAGACCTGTTGAAGATAGGCTGTTGATGATAGTCTACCTCCTTCTTCAGCCAGTCTATTGCTGGGGCAATTGGTACATGTATCCACAGCCTTAGTCCACAAACGTGTGCTGCATCTCACTAAAGTTATCTGCTAGTCCAATCCCCAATATGAACCTCTCTTGGTCAGCTTGTGCTACTATAACAAAATTCCATAACAAGGGTGGCTGAACAGAAAATATTTATTTCTCCTACTTCTGGAGGCAGAATATCTCTACAGTGCCAGTATGACCATTCTTGGTTTCTGGCTTATACGTAGCCATCTAGTCATTGTATCCTTACATGATGGAGAGCAGAAACAAAGCAAGGTCTGTCAATGTCTTTTTATGGGGACACCAATATCATTCATAAGGACTGTACCTATAGAACTGAATTGTCTCATAAGGGTTTACCCTTTATAACATCACACTTGGAGCTAAGATTTTGACATATGATTTTGGCAGAACAAAAAACATCCAGTCCATTACAGGGCACTCATGATCTGAGCACTGGGTGTTCCCATTCCAGTATCCCATGCTGAGGGTGTGCTGATAAAGGCTGAGGAGTGAAAATCTTAGTCTTGGGTCCACCCTGAAAGCAGCACTGAAAACAGAGCCTGTATGCTAGCCCTTTGTTTTAGAAAGTGATCCTGACTAGCAGAATTGAGTAAAGTAAAATTAGAAGACAGAGGGAAAGCCACTTCTGGGAAGCATTATCAAGTTGTCTATTACTGTGGACAACTATCATTCAATGTAGCTAGAATTTTCTGATAATGATATAGATTTGTCCTCCCAAGAGATAGAATCAAGGGAAATTTTATACACTCGCTACCAGCTCCTATTAACAAAGTATTGCCCCATAGGACATAAACTTTCCTATTCATGTTGTGAGGGTAGAATGGTTTTCTTCAAGCACCTCCCACAGAGACTTCAGAGGAACCTACAGCAGAGTGTTGGCAGTACAAAGCAGAACTGCATTGAAACCTATGTAAAACTTGTTGTCTCAGTAAAATCTGAGATCCAAGGTAAATGAGGCTAGGAGAGGGGGTACAAATGAGGTACCCCAGATAGCCTGAATTGCAAAAATATGGATGCCCAGGTCTAACAGGAAATTATCAAAGCTAAAAGGAAATTATTTCTTAATGTTTCAGCATGACCAAGATAATTGAAGGGAGAGATTTTAGTTTCAGTCTGAATGAAAGTCCAATTGAAAGTGGAAAAAAAAGTTCTTTCTTCTCAATCCCAAACTTTAAATTACAATGTAAATCATGTCAATCCATCCTCTAATAAAAGAAAATCTCTCAATTCTCCACCACTTAAAGTGTGGTTTCTACTGTTATTTGCTAGTGTCTTTGGCTGTGAGATTTGAATAGTCCAACATAATTCTAGAATAATTTTTTTTTGCCAGGCAGAGTTGGACAGTGAGAGAGAGAGAGACAGAGACAGAGACAGAGACAGAGAGAAAGGTCTTCTTTCCATTGGTTCACCCCCCAAATGGCCACTAAGGCCGGTGTGCTGCGCCAATCTAAAGCCAGGAGCCAGGTGCTTCCTCCTGGTCTCCCATGCAGGTGCAGGGCCCAAGCACTTGGACCCCATCCTCCAATGCCTTCTTGGGCCACAGCAGAGACCTGGACTGGAAAAGGAGCAGCCGGGACCAGAACCCGGTTCCCATATGGGATGCTGGCACAGCAGGCGGAGGATTAACCAAGTGAGCCAGGGCACCAGCCCCTCTAGAATAATGTAGAATATAATTCTTTAAGTAAACATAGCTCTTCTAAGAACTTTCTTCAACATAAATATTTTGTGGTAAAAGTTCCCTTCCAGTTAATACAGATCTATGCTTTTTGATAAAGATTGTGGAGGTCTTGGCTCATTTAATTGACAGGAATATCTCCTTACAAAATTAACCAGGTCAGAGACCTTTATTTTTTGTCTCCTCCCCTTTACTCTCCTCTCCCCCTCTTCTTATTTCCTCTTTTCTTTCCTCCTCCCTCCATTCTTTGTTTTTGGTCCTGTCCCAGTATGAAAATGCCTTTCTCATAAATATTCTTTGTTTCCCCATGAAGTTAAGCCCCTTGTAACACATTCTCACAGCACTCTCCACATACTCATTTACATTGGATAACTGTAATTAGTATATTGTACAATTATTGGGAATCTGTTTCCCAATTAGGACTCAAAATATATTAAGGAAAGACTATGGGTGTGGTTTGTTCAATGTCATGGAACTCAGAACTTAACATTTTGTCTGGCACGTATTAGGTTCCAAATAAATTCACAGTGAGTTATAGGTCTAATGAAATTGTATCAAATTTTACAGTGTTGAACTTTCTAGAAAATATGGTCGAGTACTGGGGAAGAGGGAGGCAGTGTTTCAGTATTTTGAATCACCCATTAATCTCTTTGTTTTTAATTCATTCAGAAACATTCATTACGTGTATCCACTCATATTCTTGGTGGAAAATACGTAAATATTCCTACCCCTACACAGCATATATTCCAGCAGGGGAAATAGAAAATAAACAATAAAAACACTGACTAAGTAAACTCTATAGCATATGACAAGGTTTAAGTGATATGAAGAAAAATACAACAGAGGATGGCAAAGTAAACAGAATGAAAAATTCACCTGCATAAAAAGCATAGTTGCAGGATTAAACAGGGTAGAGAGAGTTGGCCTTATTTTGGAGGTGAAATCTGAGAAGTCACTAAAATTTATTAGGCATAATCATATGTCTAATTGGGGATAGGAATGCTACACAAAGAATAGCTTTCCTGCAGTGTTGAAAAAGGTGAGGAGGTCAATATGATTTAAGTACTGTAAGCAAAGGAGAGAAGGAGAAAACAACAATGTTAAAAACAGACATAAAAGTATGTCACTGTTTTATGTCTGCTGTCAGAACATCATTATAAAACTTCTAATTAATGAAGTTATGACATGGTAAAATTTATGAAACTAATGTAAGAATTTAGGGATGTATACATTTCTAAAAATGTAAGGTTAGAAGCTACAGTAATCAGAATATGCTAACTCCTTTTTAGTAAAATACACTATAAATGGATTACAACAATTAAAGTATATATCTCACTCATGCAAAGTACAATATGGACATTGCTAGTGGACTGGCTCTTCTACTAGCAGTCATTCATAACCAAGACAATTTAGTCTTGAGTGGCTACTATACCGGAGAGCTATATAGACCTCTGCCAAATATCCATCCAACTGGGAGTCAGGAGAAAGAACACAGATGATTACTGATAGAGTTAGGATTAGAAATGGTGTGCATCAATACTGCTGGCATTCTTTTAGCCATAACAATTTTCCTCCTACAATGAAGGCTGAGAAAAGGATATAGGTAGAGTGATCACATCTCTGGCATTTGCCACAAAAGGATTTTTAAAATTTGAAAATAAATACATGTGTTTTTTTTTCTCAGTAAAAACTAAATAACATTATGGTAAAAATAAAATGCATGGCTTGAAAAGGGAAGAATGCAGATGAGCCAATAAGCATCGCTGTTATCTAATTATTACTATTTCCATCTTAAAATTTTCTATCCAAGTATTCTCTTAACAAATAGCACTATTTCAAGATTCTTCTATAGATTAATGATTCAATGATTATAGCCTCATCAGATGTTTTATAGCTGTTTCCTACCAAAAACAATAGTATAACAATATTATTTTGAAATTTGTAACATACCAATACATTTAAGAAAGTTCATTGTAGGATCAAAATACTTTGATCCCGAAAGGTTATACAAACATAATTGTCAAGCAAGCACCTCAAGACTCTGAATCCATTACATGTTTTGGGTCACCAGCTCATACAACAAGGTCACAGTCATCACTTCCAATTTCCATGGTAATGAAATATTGCAAGCATTTTGTGTTATTAGTGCTTCAAGGATTGTTGAGCAGATCAATGATAACATGACTTTGCCTTAAAGTTCATCTTATGAAGTCTCTGGCTGTGTGAAAATTATCAGAAAAAATACAGCATATTAACAAATGGGATAAATTTCTTGGAAGTAAACCTTCTAGAATTTGTAGGTGAGCTGGGAAAATAATTCTTTTCAATCATGTAATAGAAGCAAAGTTTGAAATTATATGTGACAATTATTATAGTTACAGAAGTTAAAATATAACTTCAGAGTGTTTTTAGGGAAAAAAGATAACCATATTCAAAAAATAACATGCCATGACTTTAAATTTTGTATTACAAACAGAACCTAAGAAATGACCAAACTGTAGTCAAATCAATCCATAAGTATTTAACTTAGTGGTTAAGATGCTCATGTCATATATCAGGGTGCCTGGGTACTATTCCTAGCTCTGGTTCCTGACTTTCTGAAAGAAAACTGATGACCTAAATTTGATTGAAATAAAAACTAATTGAAGAGGTGGGTATTTGGCCTATTGGATAGGAGTGCCACCACATCCCCAACTACTAAATACAAAAAAAAAAATAAATTTAAATAATCCCAAAGTAATTAGAAGTCTGATTTATAGGCTATCCTTCTGAAAGTTTTGACTTTACTATTACTGGTTCTAAAAAGTGGGGAAAAGATAACAATTTGTTGGAAGCTAGAATTTTATAATATCAGAAATTCTGTAAGAAAAAACTGTCTGTGTTTTCTAATTGATCATTATGAAAAGTTACAGTGAAACAATTACAATATAGAACCAAAAATATATTAATTTGTTCTCTGGAAAAAAAGTATAAACACTGGGTCAATTTCACAACTATAATTGAAATAACTCACAATACTGCAGGACATAAGAAATAAAACATGTGATGTGTTTCCAAAATAAAATAATGGGACATGCATAGGATAGACATTCCCATTTCAAAAGGAAGAAATAGGAAAAAAGTAATGGGAGACAGGTCAAAATAAGCCCTAAGTGATCTTAAAGCTCAAGAATAATCTTCCATATTCATAGAAGAATCAGTATCAACAAAATGTCTATACTATTGAAAAGCAATTTACAGATTCATTGTGATCCCAATCAAAATATGATTGACATTCTTCACAGATCTACAAAAAATATGTTAAAATTCATATGGAAAAACAAGAAAATCTAAATAGCTAAAGCAATGTTCTACAATAAAAACAAAGCCAGCAGCATCACAATATTAGTTTCAAGATATGCTTCAGGGCTGTTATAATCAAAACAGCCTAGACCTGGATCAAAAATAGATATGTAGATCAATGGAACGGAATAATTACTCCAGGAATCAATCCACACATCTACAACCAACCTATCTTTGACAAAGGAGCTAAAATCAATCCCTGGGTCATGGACAGTGTCTTCAACAAATAGTGCTCGGGAAACTGGATCTCTATGTGCAGAAGTATGAAACTTGACCTCAACTTTACACAAAATCTACACAAAATGGATCAAAGACCTAAATCCACAACCTGATACAATCAAATTACTAGAGAACATTAGAGAAACTCTGCAAGTGATTGGCATAGGGAAAGACTTCTTGGAAAAGATCCCAGAAGCATAGGCCATGAAAGCCCAAATTGACAAATGAAATTACATCAAGCTGAGAAGCTTCTTCACTGTGGAAAAAAAAAAAAAAAAAAAACACTCAGCGAAGTTAAAAGGCAACCAACAGAATGGGAGAAAATTTTTTACAAACTATTATTTGATAAATGATTAATATTCAGAATCTATAAAGAACTCAAGAGATTCAACAACAACAAAACAAACAATCCAATTAAGAAATGGGCAAAAGACTTGAACAGTGATTTTTTAAGAGAGTAAATTAAAATGGCCAAAGACAGATGAAAAAAATACTGAGCATCACTAGCCATCAGGGAAATGCAAGTCAAAACCGTAATGAGATTTCATCTCACCCCAGGTAGAATGGCTCTCATATGGAAATCAACAAATGCTGACAAGAATGTGGGGAAAAGGTACTCTAATCCACTGTTGGTGGGAATGTAAACTGGTACAGCCACTATAGAAGATAGTAGGGAAATACCTCAGAAATCTGAATATAGACCTATCACATGATCCAGCCTTCCTATTCCTCAGAATTTACCCAAACCAAAATAATCAGCATATGAAATAGTTATCTGTAACCCCATTTTTATTGTAGCTCAATTCATAGTAGCTAAGATATAGAATCAACCCAGGTATTCATCATTTGATAACTAGATAAAGAAATTATGGTACATATTCACTATGGAGTACTAGTCAGCTGTAAAAAAATAAATGATATCCTATCTTTTACAACAACACGGATGCAACTGGAAACCAATATACTTAATGAAATAAGCCAGTCCCAAAATAAGCCAGTCCCAAAAGACAGATATCATATGTTCCCCCTGATCTGTGGTAACTAACAGAGTATCTAAAATGTAATGTATTGGAATAAAATTGACATTTTGAGATTCAATGATTGTTTACAGTTCCTGTCTCTTCTGTTGAGGAACAGTGTTGTTGTTTTTTTTTTCTTCATACTATTTGTTGAACTCTTAGTGTGGGATTAACCTATGATAATTAAATAAATTGAAAATAAATCTTTGTAAAAATTAAGAACAGGAGTGGAAGCAGGTGGAAGAAGAATGGTTGGAGCATGTGTGGGAGGGAGGGTAGGATGGGAAGTATCTCTATGTTCCTAAATGTGTATATATGAAATACATCAACTTGTATAACTTAAATAAATTTTAAAAAACATAAATAGAAAAAAAATAGTCTTCTTTGGCTTGGTGTTCTGCCTGCCAAGACCACTGGGATGGTGGTTCTGCCCTAGGGACTCTAGGATAAAAATTGACTCATCCTTAATACCATAGAGGAGACAGCTCCACCCTCATAATTTTTGACAGAGTCTGGCCTGTTCAAAGGAGTGAAATACTTCTCTTATTTGAACTCTGAATAATCTTCTTTTTTTTGGCAGGGGGGATAGTATTCATTGCAAGCAGATAGCTCTACTTGGCCTGTCCTGTGAAAATCCAAGAAGTTTGAGAGCCCTCTTTTACATGTCTTTCCTATTCAATTCAAACTAGCACTTTTTTCTAATGAGGTGGTTGATTCAGTCCATGGTTCACATTCCTGCTAATCTTTTTATAAAAACAGTTGGTTGGCCAAGTGTTTGAGAGAACTCGTCATGTTCTCTAAGAGGTTTTCGAGTTCTTTTTAATATGGATACTCTGACACCTTTATAAATTTCTTATGTTCTGATCTTTTTGTTCAATAGTTCTGGTTTTAAATTATCACTTCTCCTTTCTGGAATTTTTCTATAAGCAGTCAGAAGCAGCCATACTGTTCCTTCAATACTTCACTTAGAAATTTCTTCAGCTAAATATTCTATTTCATTTTTTATAGTTCTACCTTCTATAAAACACTACAATACACACACACACAATTAAACCAGGTTCTTGTTTTGCCACTTTGTACCAGGAACTAGTTTTCTTTCAGTATCCAATGACATTTTGTTTATTTCCATATGAGACCTCATCAGAATGGCCTTTATTATATATATGCTTACCCACATTCTACAGTTAGGATTACTTAGGTATTCTCTAAGAACCTTAAGGTTTTCTATCTCCACTCTTTTCTTTCTTGACTCAGTAGAATCAACCTTAGTGGTCCATATATGATAGTCCAGGGCTTTTTCCAGGAGGTGTCTCAAAAACTCTCCCAGCCTCTTATCCATATCCCAAATATTTTCACATTTTTACATATTTATTAAGCAGCAGTCTCAGTTTTCAAAACCAACTTCGGTCACAGTCTGTTTAGGCTGTAATAACAGAATACCAGTTGTGGGGGCTTAAAAACAACAGGGAAATCAAGATAAAGGTACTGAAAGACTGAGTCTCTGCTGGGCATACATTCTAGTTTACAAATTACGTTCTCACTGGCAGACAGGATTAGAGAACTAAGTTGTCCTATAAAAGGACACAGATCCCACTCATTAAGGATCCACCTTTATGATCTAACCACCTCCCAAAGCCCCACCTCCAAATACCATCAAATTGGGATGAATAATTCAACCTATGAATTTGGGAAGGCACAAATATACAGTCTAGGGCAAAAAATTCTAAATATTTTAGATAAAATGGGAATAGTTTGAGTTGAAGAGTCATATAGTCTGGCTTACATATACCTTGTTGAGACTATATTATAATGGCCAAAGATGCTTCCTGGATGCTATTGCCAAATTCATTCAGTTGGTAACAGTGGATGGAATGAGACGCAGTCAAGTTCTGGATAAAATTTGAAAATAGAAAGAACAGGGTTTGATATGGGACATGAGAGAAGGAGGTAAGTCAAAGATAATACCAGGTTTTTTTTTCCTGCACAACTGGGTGAATGGATAAAATTAAAACAACAACAACAACAAAAACCTATTTGTTAAGCATATCTGATGAGAGAGGCCAGATGTGTGGCATACAGAATTGGATATGTTAAGAGGGTACTAGTATATATTATCCTAGAGTTTCAAAAATAGATTTTCACAAGGAATACACACTTAAGATTTGCTAGCATTTTGAGGTACAGGTTGAGTACCCCTTATACAAAATGCATAGGCCTAGAAGTGTTTTGGATTTTAGAATTTTTAATATTTTCATATACATAGTGAGATATCATGGGGATGGAATCCAAATCTAAGGAAATTCATTTATGTTTCAAATCATCTGATACTCATTGCCTGTGGCAGTGGAGAGAGTGGAAGGGGAGAAAATCCCCACCCTCTGTTTCCCTCCCTGAATGTTCACAATTTCCAGAGCTGGGTCAACACTGAAGTCAGGAAAAGGGAACACAACCCAGGTTTTCTTTGTCGCTCCTGGGCAGGAAGACAACTACTTGAGCTATCACTGCTCTCCGTCAGGGTCTGCACAGCAGGAAGATGGAGTCAGGAGTCAGACCAGGAACTGAAACCAGGCTTTCCACTGTGGGATGCGGGATCTCAACCAACAGCCTAGATGCCCATTCCCTGTCTCAGAGTAATTTTTTACAATATTTTTAGTACACATGTGGGGTTTTGTTGGATTTTTTTAAATTTTTTTAAGATTTATTTATCTGAAAGGCAGATTTACAGAGAGGCATAGTCAGGGAGAGACAGAGAGAAAAGTCTTTCATCTGTTGCTTCATTCCCCAAAATGGCTGCAATAGCCAGAGCTGCACTGATCCAAAGCCAAGACCCAGGAGCTTCTTCTGGGTCTACACCCGTGGGTGCAGGGGCCCAAGCACTTGGGCCATCTTCTACTGCTTTCCCAGGCCATAGCAGAGAGCTGGATCGGAAGTGGAACAGCCAAGTCTCAAACCTGCACCCATATGTGAGGTCAGCACTGCAGACACTGGCTGTACCTACTACACCACAGTACCAGCTCCTACAAATGTGTTTTAACCGTGACCCATTACATGAAGTGAGGTGATCAGTAAATATATTTGGATCATTTCAGATTAGAGATGCTCAGCCTATGTTAAAAAATTGTGAAGATATGATCTCACCAGGACAATAAGGAAACAAACAGAGTAGAAAAGGACAAACGATAGAAACTGAGAACTCATCAACGTTCAGAAGCTAGGAAGAAAGGGAATAACCATAAAATTAGGCTAAAAACAAGTAACCAAGTAACCCGGGAGGTGGCAAAGCCAACAAATCTGTTTTGGATTCTGAGAGCTACGTAAAGGAAAAATATTTAAGAGAGGAGGGGAATTAGTATGAAATATTGCTAATAGTTCAAGTAAAATAAAAATTGAGGAATACCTATTGAATATAACAGAATGGAGGAGAATTGTGACATTGAGAAGAGCAAATTTATAAAGCGTGTAGGGACAAAAACCTGGAGCAGCAGAGGAAAACATACTGATAGGGACTAGAGTCTATTTTCCCTATGAATTTTGCTACAAAGGAGATTCTTTTTAAATGGGGTGGAAGAGAATTAAGAGGAAGTATTTAAAAGATAGAAAGTGAAAAAACATGTTTATATGCTAATATGAATGTTGTATTAAAAAGAAAACTGATAATAGGGAGGTGGTTATTAATTAAAGTTATTATCATGTTAACAATCAGCAAAGCCATTTGATAAACTATTTACTAATAATAATTCACTTATTTTTCACAGTCCCAATAGCATTACGGTTACAATTTAAAAAGGTATAAAAACTGAGCACAGAGAGGATTGGTCACCCATGTAGTAGCAGAGCTGGGATCTCAACAAAGGCAAACTAGCTGTGGTGAGCACATTGATTTACAATGTCTCTGTTATATCTTTTAAGAGGAAAAATTGCAGGAACAATGCCCTTGGGTAGGCTCCTGTAGATGTGGTCTGGTACACAAAAGGAGGCATTAATGTTAGTGTCATACCATAGCACAAATATGGAAAAATATGAGTAGAGACGTTAGTACAAGATTAGATGTGATAATGATGGTGGGAGTTTTGATGTGATATTTACTTATCTTATCTGTGTCTCTCTACCTACCTATCCATAAAGTGAGAACTTTAAAGTGGTAAAAAAAAAAAAGTCTTTAACAGGACACAAGAAGGAGCACTAATACAATCATAAATATTGAAAAATTGAAAATACCGTGATGGTTGCTGTGGCGTAGTGGTTAAGGCACTACTTAAGATGTCTGCTTTCTATACTGCAATGCCTGGGTTCCACTCCTGCCTCCTCTTCTGATTCAGCTTCCTGTTAACAAATACCATGGAAGGCAACAGATGATGGCAGAAGTTCGTGGGTCTATGCCATCCATTTGGGGGAACTTAAATGAATGTTCTAGCTCCTGGCATCAATCTACCACAGCCCTAGTGGTTGCAAACATTTGAAAAGTAACACAGCACATGGAAAATCGGTCTCTCTCTCGAATTCTGCTACTCAAATAAATAAATCTTTTAAAAATTAAATAAATATTAAATATAAATTAACACAACTTAGAATTTCTTATGATCAAAGTCTTCATTTGAAAAGTTAAAGACTAAGAATCTAATTCTTAAGAGAAAATATAACTAGAAAATTGTTTACATCTAAAATGTATAGCAAACTCCTTCAATTCAAAATAAAACAGCAGAGAACCCAATAGTAAAGTAGGCAAGAACAACAATTACATATGTTCTAAAACTTTCTAAAATAGTATATACAAGTTGTTACAAATTATGTGAAAAAGTTCTCAACATTTAACAGAGTCCACTCTGGTTAATTAACAGTATTAACTTTAGTTTTGTGACTTTCATGAGACACACAGGCTTTCCTCATCACCCAAACTTTAAGAAAAGCTAAGTGAAAGCAATGCAAAATGCAGAGTTATAGCATAAAGGGTGTTTAAAACTTTCAGGTACAAATTTTTATTTCCTTCTCTTCACTTTAGTTTCAGGTAACCAGGGAAAAAACTGCTCTTAGACCAGCTGCAAAGCAAATATTTCTACCTTACTATCCCACAAGCTTCTCAAGATATATAACTATCTGTCATTTCCTAGTTCAGCCACACCTCATCAACTACATTATCCCTGGTCAGTAATCAATGACTCACAGCACAATATCAAAAATGAGGTACAGCTGTCTTGTTTTGGTACACAATATACACATTGGAAAATCATACACTCCCATGTATTCACTGAGTTCAAGTTGAAAGGAAAAGTCAATGAATAGTCCAATCTCCATGTTATCCTTATGGCTACAGAAAAGGCTAATATAATTTAAAATTACAATTTGTTACTGCCACTTACTCATCAAAAGAGCTCATTAAAAAGTGTTGGAGAAGATATGAAGCAAATAGAAACCTCATAAACTTATGAGAATTTAAACTTGTGGGAATTTAGACTTGAACAAGTGTTTTCAAAGCCTTCAAGGGGAACAAATGCATTTCCTATGATAATTCATTTCCACTTTATTTGTGAATATATTCATACATGTGTGTATACACACACATACATTCATATATCTATATATAGACAAATACATATACACATGTGTGTGTATCTACAGAGACATCCTATTACATACATTCATTTCCACAGTTAAACATCAAAGTCACTCTGTAGAATTGTTAACCAACAATATTTGCTTCTTTAAGGATGATTTTAGTGTCCAAAGACAGAAAATTCAGATTAGTCTCTTTAAAAATTGCCAAATAATCACAATCTTACTCAAGGAAAGGAAAATAAAGGGCAGTTATTTTCATCATAATTGATCCTTCTGCATTTTCCCATTTTTCTTATAAATACATCCTGGTTTTGCAATCATTGGAAGAATTTAGACAATTTTTTCTGTTATACACATTAACATCATGTAAATAATTAACCACATGTGTTTGAATTATTTGCTGACATAAACCAATAGATGTATATAACAATACTTACAGAAGCATTTTAACAGCCTTAAACTGGAAATACTCTAAGTGTCCATCAAAAGCAGAATGGATAAATAAATTGTGCTAAGTTCCCATACAGCATATATGGGAAATTGTGTGGATTTAATTACAACAGCTACAGAAAAAAAAATGGATCAGTGTTACTAATTTAATATTGAGCAGAATAAGCTGCAGAAAAAGAACATAAATCATATAATTCTACTTACATAAGAACACAAAGTAAACCATGTGTCAGAAGTCAAGCCTTTTTCCAAGGGGAATCAGAGATTATCAAAGACAGGTCTCAGGGCAGAAGTGATGTCCCATTTTTTGACTGAGTAGAGATTTCAAGTACATCCATATAATGATAATTCATGGAAATGTACGTAATTTTCCACTTTATATTATACATAAAAATAATTAACAAAAAAGCTTTGAAGACCAAGGAGCTTTGTGGATGTACTCAACCAGATATCTTAAAATATTTAAGAATTCAAAATATGTTTATCTTTTCAAAATGTATTCTGTATTTATTCCCATCTCTTGCTAGAGAAAAATTGCTTCATTTACTAAATAAGTAAGCAGATTTTGTCATGTATTTTTTTTTTTTTTTGACAGGCAGAGTGGACAGTGAGAGAGAGAGAGACAGAGAGAAAGGTCTTCCTTTGCCGTTGGTTCACCCTCCAATGGCCGCCGCGGCCGGCGCGCTGCGGCCGGAGCACCGCGCTGATCCGATGGCAGGAGCCAGGAGCCAGGTGCTTTTCCTGGTCTCCCATGGGGTGCAGGGCCCAAGCAATTGGGCCATCCTCCACTGCACTCCCTGGCCACAGCAGAGAGCTGGCCTGGAAGAGGAGCAACCGGGACAGAATCCGGCGCCCCGACCGGGACTAGAACCCGGTGTGCCGGCGCCGCTAGGCGGAGGATTAGCCTAGTGAGCCGCGGCGCCGGCCTGTCATGTATACTTCTAATATTAAAGGACAACTTTAGGTATCAGAGTGATGTTTTCAAAATGGGTCTTTAAAACAATTAGAAAAAAGTTCTTAATGAGAATAATAATGCCTTGAAAAAAGTGCCAAATAACTGAAAGGACAAACATGAAAGTTAAGAAAGAAGTATTTTTTCTACACTTGAAGATTATAAAAAGCCAGAACAAAATTCATGCAATCTTACTTAATAATGATCTGCTCACTCCTCTCCATACTTTAGAGATACCTTTATCTGATACAGGGGAAACATCCATGTTCCGCACACCTCGATTGATTGCTTTTCATTACAAGTCTTTCACTTGGACAGAAAACTTTGACTCTGCATATGAAGGCTCAGTGGTGTCATAAAACAGTTACAACACTACAGGGGTCGCTTAACAATATTGTAGGTTATGCTACAGTTGAGAAATTTTATAATGATGCACTTAATGAGCATAAATCATGCTATATATTACTAGTAGTAATTGTCAGTTAATGCTTTCTCCCTTAGCACATATATGCCCATGCTCCATATACCTGGGAGCGCTTTTCTTAAAGAGTTTTACACTTTACTGCTTAACAACTAATGATGCACATAATAAATATCTCAGATATTTTACACATCTGAAGAATAACATATTGAAATAAACATTGAAAAATTTAAAATCCAGACATAGTAGAATCCAAGATGGCAGAACAGGGACAAGACGGTCTATTATAGGCTAGGCAAAAATAGTTTTAAAAAAATGGAGTAATTGCATTTTAGAGAAGAACTGGAGGGAAAAGAGCAGAGAAGATGCTGTGGAAGGAGGAGAGACGCCATGGGTCTGTGTGGAATGTGCAGACACACAACGTGGACACAACAAATGACCCCCGCAGCACTGAGACGGAAAAAGCACCTGCTTGAGAGAGCAAGGTGAGATCAGACTGCAGCATCCTGTGCTTCTGGTGATGTAGCCAGAGGAAGACGCTAGGGGACTCCTCTGTCCTTGAGTCAGGGGCAGAGCCCTCAGGGGAACAGGGCATCTGCCCACCCAGAGGAAAAGAAAAGAGGCACATCTAGCTCTGCCCATCCACCCACACGACGGTGCCCAGCAGTCGGCTGAGACACGGTGGTGATATCTTGGACATGACTGTGTAGCAGCTGCGGCAGGTCTTGTGCACTCACCCAGCAAATGGCAGGGCCAGGCAGCATCTTGTCAGCAGACAACCACAGCGGCTCACATGCAAGCATAGCAGCTTACACGTAGGGACAGTTGCCATGTTTCAGGGGAGGCAAGCACAGCAGCGCAACACATGAACCCAGAAATGGGTGGGGGGATTGAGACATTCCAGCATTAGTACCTGCTGCAGAGACTCTTGTACGTGCCCAGCACAATCGTGAAATGAGTAAGGCTGCAGCCTGCAGGTGTTGTGCACAAGTGTGATCCAGAGATTTTACCAGAGGAAAAAAATCCATGCTCCCCAGTGACTTTGAGTTGGGAGGGGGGGATATTACCAAGGGGCTGTGCACCCATATGCAACTCTGAAGTGACACAAGCTTCTCAACATATCACAGGTTCTGGGCTCAGGGCTCAAATTGTCTAGGCAGAGAACCTACAGGCAGCTGGCTCTGGGAATGCCCAGCCTCTCTGTGGATGGGACAGGCTAGCTGAGCAGAGTGGAGCTTCTGCACCCATGACTGTGGGAGCCTTAAGTGTTGAGACTATGGGAATTTTGTGAATGCCTGAGAAGGCACAGAGTATAGCTGGGTCTCTGTGCAATCACTGTGTGCAGCTCCACATGCTCAGAGCTCCCCGATTGCCCAGGGTGTGTCATGGCCATAGAATCTGGGCTCACACTGAGGACTGCACAGATTTTTCATGCAATTACGCATAGCACAGATGAATGTTGTACCCACTGATAGTTAACACCTGCCCATTGACCACCCTGGAGGAGCGGCGGTGAGGGTGTGATTATGCCAAAGAGGTGACCAATCCCCACTTTCTGTTAACAAGATGGAATCTACCATGCTCAAATTGGGTGTCATCCTGGATACTCAGCCCAAACTGGAGCACTGACCAGATCTCCCTGGCCACACCCAGCACACAAACCTCTGGTTACTTACTGAAAGAGCAAACATTCACCAAACCACAGAAGTAAAGTTCAAAGATAAGAAAACATCAGAGGGAAAAAACAACAAGTATCTCCACAAATGTTTAAAATTAAATGCATAAATTTAAGAAACATGACGCCCTCAAAGGAACACATGCTAAAGTGAGAATATGGAGATAAAGAGATTGATGAAATGCCTGAAATAGAATTCAAAAGATTAATTGCTCAGAAGTAATCAGAAGCAAATCCATGAATTAAAGAAAACCATACCAGACACAAATGAAAATTTTCCCATTAAATTGTGATTTCAAAGATAAATCAAAATGAAACATTAGAAAAGAAGAATTCAATAGGTAAAAGTTTAAAAAGTTTGGAAAGCCTTAACAACAGCCTTGGTGAAGCAGAAGAAAGAATATCCAAACTGGATTACAAACCTTTGGAAATTTTTGAGTCAGACCAACAACAACAAAAAAAAAAAAAAAAAAAAAGAAGAAAATAAAAAGAAGAAGAAATTAAAATAGAAAACTTAAAAATAGGGATGGATTTATGGGATACTATCAAATGACTCAAATACAGCTCTTTGGAGTTCCTGAAGGCATTGAATAATTTCAGAAAACTTCCCCAGTTTGGAGAAAGAAGGGGACATACAAATACAGGAAGTACATACAACCCCTAATAGACATGACCAGAAAAGATCTTCACCAAAACACATTGTAGTCAAACTTTTGACAGTAAAATATAAAGAAAAAATTCTAAAATGTATACTAGAGAAATGTCAGATTACTTTCAGAGGATCCCCAATCATACAGTTGAACAGTGGACTTCTCATCAGAAATTCTACAGTCTAGGAGAGAATGAAAGATGTAGACCAAGTCTTAAGAGAAATAAACTGTCAACCCAGAATATTGTACCCTGTAATGCTCTCATTTATGAATGAAGGTGAAATAAGGACATTCCATAACAAACAGAAATTGAAGGAATTTGTCACCACTCATCCAGCATTACAAAAGATGCTTAAAGATGTGCTACAAATAGAAAGACCATCATCATTATGAAAGAATGGGAAGGCAGAAAATCTCCCAATAAAAGCACTAATGAAATCCAAAGTAAACAATATGATTATTTATGGAAAAATGGCAAGGCCAAGTCATTAATTATGTATAGTAAGATTGAATGTGAATGACGTCAACTCTCCAGTTAAAAGATACAGACTGGCTGAATGGATTAAAAAACAAGACTCATCTATTTGCTGCCTGCAAGAAACACCTCACCTAAAGATACACACAGGTTGAAAGTGTAAGAATGGAAAAAGATATTCCATGCTAATGGAAAGCAAAAAAGAGAAGTTGTAGCCATCCTAATATCAGACAAAATAGACTTTAACAAAAAAGAACTATAAAAAGAGAAAAGGAAGAGCAAGATGTAAAGATTAAGAGATCAAATCAACTGGAAGATATGACTATAATAAATGTATATGCATTCAAATACGGGGCACCTGGATACTTAAAAAATGTTAATGAATCTAAAAATGGGCTCCAACACAATAGTAATGGGGTATTTCAACACCGTACTTTCATCAATGGACAGATCAACTAGACAGAACAAAAACAACAGAGCTAATCTACACTATGGACCAAATAGAACTAACTGATATCTACAGAACTTTTCATCTTATAGTTGCATAATACACATTCTTCTCACCAGTGCATGGAACTCTCTCAAGGATAGACCACATGCTAGGCCATAAAGCAAGTCTTAGCAAATACAAAAAAATCAACATCATACCATGAAACTCTGAACACAATGAAATGAAGCTGGAAATCAACAACTCAAGAATCTCAAGAACACAAGCAAACTAAATAACATGCACCTGAAGGAATAGTGAGTCAAACAAGAAATCAAAAGAGAAATATGAAAACTTCTGGAAATGAAGACAACAATATGACATATCAAACCTTATGGGATACAGCAAAAGTAGTATTAAGAGCAAAGTCTATAGCAATTGGTACATACATTAAGAAATTGGAAAAATGACAAATAAATAGCTATTAATGTATATCAAGAACTTAGAAAAACAAAAAAATGAAACAAAAATTTAGTAGGAGAAAGAAATATATTAGAGAATAAACAAAATTGAAACAAAAAATACAAATGATCAGCGAAATGAAGAGCTGGTGTTTTGAAAAAATATACAAAATTAATACACCATTGGCCCAACTAAACCAAAAAAAAAAAAGGAGAAGACCAAATCAATAAAACCAGAAATGAAAATATAACAACAGATACCACAGAAATAAAAAGAATCCTCAGGAATTACTACAAAGAGCTGTAAGCCAACAAATCAGGAAACCTAGAAGAAATGGATAGATTCCTGGGCACATGCAACTTAGCAAAATTGAGAAATGAAAACACAGAAAATCTAAATAGAATAATAACCTTTATAGAGATTGAATTAGTAACACAGACCCTCCCAATAAGAAAAGCTCAGGACCAAATGGCTTCACTGCTGAATTCTACCAGACATTTAAAGAACTAATTCCAATTATTCTCAAACTACTAAAAATTAAAAGAGACGGAATCCTCCCAAGTTTCTATGAAGCCAGCATTAGCTTAATTCCTAAACCAGAAAAAGATACAACAGAAAAATAACTATAGATCAATCTCCATGAGGAACATAAATGCAAAACTCAACAAAATATTAGCTAATTGAATTCAACAACACATCAGAAAGAGCATTGACCCAGACCAAGCAGTATTTATTCCTGATATGCAAAGATGGTTCAACATGTACAAATCAATAAATGTGATATGTTACATTAACAACTCAACAATAAAAAATTGTGATTATTTCAATAAATGCAGAGAAAGTATTTCATAAAATATAAATAAAATATCCTCTCATGATGAAAATCTTAACTAAATTGGGACTAAAAGGAACATTCATCAACACAACCAAGGAAATTTATGACACAACCATGTCCAGCATCATATTGAATGGGGGAAAGTTGGAAGCATTCTCACTGAGATCCAATACCAGACAGGGATGCCTACTTTCATTACTGCTCTTAATGTATAGTTCTGGAAGTTTTAGCCAGAGCCATTAGGCAAGAAAAAGAAATCAAAGAGATATATTTGGAAGGAGTAAGTCAAACTAGCCCTATTTGCATATGACATGGCTCTATATAGGGGATCCAAAGGACTTCACTAAGAGACTATTGGAACTCATAAAAAAGTTTGGTAAAGTGGCAGCATATAAAATTAACACACAAATATCAATAGCCTTTGTATTCACAGACAATTCCATAGCTGAAAAAAAAGTTCTAAGAGCAATTTCATTGTCAATAGCTACAAAAAATTAAATACCTTGGAATAAATTTAACCAAGATGACAAAGATCTCTATGATTAACATTACAAAACATTAAAGAAAGAAGAAGACATAAGAAATGGAAAAATATTCCATGTTCATGAATTGGAAGAATCAATATCAACGAAATGTCATTCTACCAAAAGTAGTATACAGATTCAATGAAATCCCAATCAAAATACCAAAGGCATTCTTCACAGATCTAGAATAAATGATACTAAAATCCATGTGGAAACATAGCACACTCTGAATAGCTAAGGAAATCTTATAAAACATAAACAAAGCTGGAGGCATCATACTACCAGATTTCAAGACATATTACAGGGCCGCTACTATCAAAACAACATGGTACTGACAAAAAACAAACATGTAGACCAATGGAACATAACAGAAACTCCAGAAATTAATCTATGGATCTACAACCAACTTATCTTTGACAAAGGAACTAAAATCAATTCCTGGAGCATGGATAGTGTCTTCAACAAATGGTGCTGGTAATATTGGATCTCAGCCTGTAAAAGTACGAAACAAGACCTCTACCTGGCATTTTACACAAAAATCAACTCAAAATTGCTCATAGACCTAAATCTACAACCCAATATCATCAAATTATTAGAGAACTTTGAAGAAACTTGTGCGGGCCAGCTGCACCAATTGAATGGATACTAAGGGAGGGAGAGGGACCTAAAAGAGAGACAAGCGATCACAGAGAATGGAGCCAAGACAACAAGGCTGATCAAGGCTCGTTTATTCCAATATCTTGGTGGTATTTATACATAACCAGCACAAAGAAGCACAAAAGATAACAACATATGTAAGCAACTTACTGGGGCCTCCGGTGGCACAGATAATTTTAACAGGGTGTTCTTGATTAACACCCTCCATCAGGATGTCATCCTTCTTCAGGAATTCCTCAAGGCCTAGATTTGCCTTGACTTATCCAAAAGGCTGCCTACAGAAACTCTCTAAGACATTGGCATAAGAAAAGACTTCTTGGAAAAGACCCCAGAAGCACAGGCAGTCAAAGCAAAAGTTGACAACAGGATTGCATCAAGCTGAAAAGCTTCTGCAATGTGAAAGAAACACTCAGCAAAGTGAAGAGGCAGCTGACAAGATGAGAGAAATCATTTGCAAACTATGCAATTGATAAAGTATTAATATCCAGAATCTAAAAAAGAGCTCAAGAAACTCAATAAGATAAACAATAGAGTTAAGAAATGGTCAAAGGATTTGAATAGACTTTTTTCAAAAGAGGAAATCTAATAGCCAACAGACACATGTAAAAATGATCAGGATCACTAGCCATCAGGGAAATGCAAATCAAAACAACAGTGAGTTTCCAACTTCCACAATTAGAATGGCTCTCATACAGAAATCAATAAACAACAAATGTTGGCAAGGATGTGGGTTGGGTAGCCTAACCCACTGTTGGTAGGAATGAAAACTAGTTCAGCCACTGTGGAAAACAGTATGAAGACACCTCTGAAATCTGAATACAGACCTACCATATGACCCAGCCATCCTACTCCTGGGAATTTACCCAAAGGAAAAGAAAACAGCATATGAGAAAGTGATTTGTACCCCCATGTTTATTGATGCTCAGTTTACAATAGCTAAGATATGGAACAAGACAGATGTCCACCTTCTGAAGACTAGATCAAGAGATTATGGCATATATACACTTGGGAATAGTACTCAGCATTTAAAAAAGTGTGAAATCCTGTCATTTGCAACTAAATGGATGCAACTGGAAACCATTATATTTATTGATATAAGATAGTCCCAAAAAGACAAATACCAAGTGTTCTCCCTAATCTGTGGTAATAGAGTACCTAAAAGGTAATCTATAGGAGTGAAATTGACACTTAGAGATGTGAAGATTTTTTATCAGCCCTTTA